>NC_053024.1:600833666-601138123 GCF_003073215.2 Triticum urartu | reverse complement strand
TTTTGGACGGAGGGAGTATTTGCAACTTGAATAGTATAATTTTTGGAAAACCCAATTATGAACCTTCGATGAAAAATTATGATATTTGAATCAACAAGTATGTTATGATGCAACTTCAACGAATCAGATATTGTTTGAATCAGAAAGTATGTTCTTAGCTGTAAAGCCACAAATTTCACGAAAATTGTGTTATTTGAATCAGATGGTATCTGAGTCCCAACTTTGACGGATTTGACAAAGTTTTCAGCTGTAACCAAAATTCCCAATCGATTCTAAAGCAACAAATACAAATGACCGATGAAATCAGCAGTCTGATCATCTCTTCACGCAGCCTTCAACATAACAAGTTACAGCTTGTATGCTACCCACCAAATGCAAGCAGATGCTCTTGTAAGGATCAAAATGAAAGGGAACAAGCCAATACACTTATACTGTTATACACACCTCGCCTTTCACCGCAACGATCTCCACCTCGCCCGGCAGGCCATCCCCCCTACTCCTCCCCTTCGCACCCGCAACCGCAACCGGCTTATCCGGGTCGCCGTCCAGAACTACGCAGTCATCACCCTCGCAGTCGCCGTCGTTGCCGGCGCAAACGGCACGGGACCTACCTTTATGCCTCCGCGGTGCTGGCACCGCCGAGTCCCTGAGCTTCGCGGCCCATCCCAGGGGGACGGGCGAGCGAGCCGACCTCCCGGAGAGCACCTCCTCCTCCTCGTCGGAGCTGCTGATCACCACCACCTCCCGCGGCGCCGGCCCCATCCGCGAGAACTCTGACAAACCCCGACCCGAGGAACGCAATGCTGCTGGCTCCACCGTGGGTGGATTGGATCGGTCGTGGCTCACGGCCGCCGGCTGTGGGTCTCGGTTCTACCGCCGGGAGGGAGGGATGGAACAGAGTGGGAAGGAGCAGAGCACGCACGGCGAGTTCGGCAGCGGCCGGCCTGGCTGGACGGGGAAAGTGAAGGAAGGCGGCGCGGCAACCGTTGGCGATTGCGCAAGATGTGGGTCCCGCTGGCAGTCCGGGCCCGTTTGCTTTCGCCTGCCCGCTCCGGTTTTCGAAATTTTGAATTTTCGTACGTACGGCACAGGGTACTATACTAGTACTACTACGCACGATGTACTACACGGGCAGAGTGGCAGATATCTGTGCGTATCCTCGGTGTGCATGCATCTCCAAGGCGCACACTATCCGTTTGTGGACCGTGTCCAGACATTTCCGTGGACACGATACGGGAGCCTATCATTCAACTATATACCTCAAATGTAGTGGCGGAGTTTTTTTTAAGACTAGACTCACACCTCGTTCCATCAATAGCTTAACGGAAATATTCAGTGCATTCAAACCAAACAATCACTGACCAAACTAGGAGATAGGAAAGGGAAGAGAGCGAGTTGGAGCATTAGTAGGAAACCCACCGTGGATGCTTGCCAAACGTGACATCTACTACGGGGCAAAAACCTACTAACACCACTCAACATTTACAATACGAGAAGAACCAGGTCTCGGGAAGCAAAAGACCATATAGAATCACCTCAGCACGCATCAGGCCTCCGCATGAAGCAAGGAAACATAAAGCAAGGCATAACAACATCATCCGCACTACACAGCATAGGCCTCGGTGATAAGGAGCCTACCCCGAGAGCCGAGCGATCTGCCAAGGGCAAAGCCACCTGCATCCAACCATATACCTCAAATGAAGTGGCGGAGCTACGTAGCCAAAGCTGGGCGGGCCGGTATGAAGGAAGAACATTATTTTTTTCGTCATGACCCAATTTACTTCAATCCCGCACTATATTTGCTCTTGGATAGTTAGGCCATGGCCCATTTTCGTCACAAGTAGCTCTGCCAGTGCTCGAATGTCCGTCTTTATTGCAATAGTCTTCCATCAAACATCAACACCCTTGAACCAAACATGGTAGCAACTTTCTATTGGTGCGGCAAGTTGCTCGAAAGATCAATGCCAGGAAGAGTGCAGGAGTGTTCTTGAAGCTTGATATCACTCATGCTTTTGATTCACAATCGTGGCCATTTTTGTTTGAAGTCCTGTGTGCCAAGGGCTTTGGGCAACGCCTGGCTTAGGTGGGTGGCAATCCTGTTGCAGCTAGCCGCCACAAAGGTGCTTGTGAATGGTGTTCCGAGAAGGGGAATTGGGCATGCGCGTGGACTACGTCAGGGAGACCCCATCTCCCCGATGTTGTTCGTCATTGTGATGGAAGTTCTGATAGCGCTTATAAGTAAAGCAATGGATGAAGGAATTCTTAGCTCGTACCGGGGAATCACTGCAAACAGTGCCTCTCCATCTACGTGGATAACGTAGCGTTTTTTGTTCGACCCTCGGCGGCGGACCTCAGCTTTGTCACATCTGTTTTGGAAGCGTTTGGAGGAGCCTGAGGCCTGTGAGTCAACTACAACAAGTCCTTGATGATTCCGATCAGGGGTGACCAACACGACCAAGCGAGGGGTGGAAGACTTGTTACATTGCACGATTGGATATCTTGGGTTACAATTGGCCATCAAGCATCTAACAAAGGTTGAGTGCCTGCCTATGCTCGATCAAGTTCAGCACTTCATACGGCTGGGCAGCGAGGCCTCATTTGGCGATCGAGGAGGCTTGCGTTGGTGAAGTTGGTTGTTGTTGCTAGACTGGTGCACCATCTGCTCGCAATGGATGCACCCGTTTAGATTTTTGATGACATCAATGGTTGGATTGGGTTGGCAAAGATCGTGCCAATGGTGGGCAGTATTTGGTAGCATGGGATACCATACGTCAGCCAACCAGCTATGGAGGGCTTAGGGTTAAACCCTTGAAGTTGCAATCGCTCGCATTCTGAGTGAGGTGGGAATGGATTCGGTGTACGGACCCACAGTAGAGGCCATGGCAAGGCATGTCGATGATGGTCGACTTGGATGCCCGACTGGTGTTGGGTAGTTTGGTGAGGATCATTATGGGCAAAGGGGACAACATGCTTTTCTGGAGAGACTGGTGGATTCATGGTGTCTCCATCAAAGACATTGCTCCACTTCTTGTTGATCTGGTCGGCACAAAGGTTGTGAACACTTGAACAATAGATCAAGCTTCGATGGATGAACAATGGACACTGGGCATCGGCCCGAGCGACTCCTTCATGGCCCTGCTATAGGTCATGCATCTTCGGCACGCCATTGCCATGGTGCATAGAGATACCGTTGTTCCCTATGCTTTCGCTTGGCCAACTTCGGCCAATGGAGTTTATACAGCCAATTCCACATATCAACACTTGTGCCACGGTCTATGATGGTGCAAAATACCATCAGATCCCTCGATGTGGCTCCAAGCGCAGTTGGAAGTCTGAGATAGGAGATCACACGAGGGTTTACCTAGGTCCGGGCCTTCGTAGAGTAATACACTACATGTTGCTTCCTTTGATTATTCATGATGGAGGGATACCTCGTGCGGGGGGTTATAATGGTGTTTGATGTTGCTACTGAGAGTTTCTGTATGAGATTAGATCATTTTGAAGGTTCCCTGGCCTCCCCTCATAGAGACGATGAAGACCTATGGTTTACAGGGGTGTGGATGTGATCTCCTCCCCCACCGCCCTTGTCTTGTAGGGCAAGAAGGTCTCTGGCGCCCTCGTAGGGTTCCCCTTTAGCCTTGGGCCTGGTGGGTCCCTGGTTGGTTTAGAGGTCGTGCTCCTATGGATGAGCTACCCTCGGTGTATGACACCGCCAGTCCGACTCGATCGCCATTCGCGAGCTGCATCTGGCGGAGTTGGGGCCCTCTAAAGTGCAAAATCTTTGCCTGGCTTGCTTTTCAATGCCGGTTGTGGACCTCCGATAGGCATGCACATCACGGGCTTCAAGACCTCCTTCCCGCTTGTTACACTTGCCTACAGGAAGAGGAAACGTCGACCACATCGTGACACAATGTGTATTTGCAAGGGAGGTGTGGTATAGGAGTTTCGATTTTGTTGCAGCTAAGCGTTGGCTGCCTGACCACTACGAATACATTCACCGAATGGTGGACTTGATCCAGGAAGCTATTTAGGAGACATGATAGGCGTGGATTCGTCACCCTGGTCATCGAGACAATGTGGGTGCTCTGGAAACAAAGGAACACTAGAGTGTTCGATCGGCCCCACCAACTCAGGAGGCCTGTAGACTTATCCCTTCAAATTCCAAATGAGAGCAAAGATTGGAAACTTGCAGGTGTTGTAGGTGGTCTAGATCATTTTGTGAAGAGTTAGCTTAGGTTCTTGGTGTGCGTGTGGGCGACCCAACGATCGATGTCCGTATCCTTCATTAGCCTCATGTAACTAATTTGCTCTAATTTATAAAAATAGCACATATGCCCGTGCGTTGCAACGGGA
This sequence comes from Triticum urartu, assembly GCF_003073215.2. Classification (NCBI taxonomy): domain Eukaryota; kingdom Viridiplantae; phylum Streptophyta; class Magnoliopsida; order Poales; family Poaceae; genus Triticum; species Triticum urartu. The sequence continues at coordinate 601,133,770 of NC_053024.1, read as the reverse complement.
GAGATATTTTTCGAGAAGCAACAAGAGAGATAAATTATGTGTTCACGAGAAACGGTATCCACAATGATAGGGCGACAGAGCGAAGAGTTGTGGTCTTCTCGCAAGTCATGTTTGTCCCGTGAGATGTTGATAGTGGTGGCATTAGTCGGCATGGCGGCGACCACCCAACTCGTGTTTTTTCCTTCGGGTTCACCTCCGTGTCGGGGTTGTGGTTGTCTCCTCATTTTGTAGCTGCGCGGCGATCTTCAGGGCACGGTTGCTTTGACCACTCTCTCCTACGACAACGTAACCAGATGAATTACTAATTGCAATGCATAAATCCTGTTTTATTAGCATAATCCACGCATAACCAGACAACCCCTTCTTTATCAGGGTTTATTCTCTTTAATTATTTCAGCGCTCACGTGCCCACAGTTCTTCTTAATTAGAGCAACCCGGCATATTCTCTTTTATTGGCGCGTGCCCACAATATATTTCAATTATAGCCAACAAGCATATTCTCTTTTATCGTCAAATAGTGCGTGGGACGCACAACAGTTCACATCTAGGCCAGCCCATTTGGCAGGTACCAAAACGACCTATGTTTATAAGGCACGATATAAATTAAAAAAAATGACATGTTGAAGTATCGAACTCGCGACCTCAAAAACTCGACCACGGGCTGCTAGCTACTCGAATAAATGGGTCCTGCTAACCAACGTCCAGCCCGGATGTTTAAGAGTATGCTGCAGCGTCAGATTCAAAACAGTTTTTTTTGAAATTTTCCAAAAATAAAATAATATTTATGAATTGCCAAATATTTTTGGAAACATGAACAATTCTTGAAACCCCGAATAGTTTTAAAAAATACGAACCATTTTTTGAAATTTTCATTCATTTTTGGAAAAATATGGACATCATTTGAAACAGGTAGATTTTTTTAAAAAAAAATCATAAACATTTTTTTGACAACATGAACCTTTTTAAAAAAATGAACATTTGTTGAATGTGTGAACATGTTTTGAACATTTAGAACAAGTTTAGAAAATGTGTTTTATAACCATGAACATTATTTTTTAATTTGTGAACATTTCACTAAAACAAGAATATTTTTAAAATGCAACTTGTTTTGAAAATCTTGATTTTTTTGTAATATACATTTTTTTGGAAAATGGGATCCTTTTAAAATTTTGAACACATTTTGGAATTGGAACAAAAATTAAATTTTTGAACATTTTACAAGATAGGAAACAACAATTTTAAATTCTGAACTTTTTCTTCTAAAGTATGGGAAGGAAATTGAAAGTTTGAATAATATTTCAAGATTTTAATTTATGAGAAAAGGAAAAATAATCGAAAATTGGAAGGAAAAAGAATCAGGATAGAAAACGAGAAAGGAATGGGAAAAACAGAAACAGAATAAAAAAACAAAATGGGCCGACCCAGTCTCGGGCATCTTGTGCGAAGCTCCTGCTATTTGACACTTAGTGCGGCAAATAGGCTTCCACAGCTATCTGGGCAGATAAATAAGTGGGCTGGCTTCGCCGGGCCATAGCTCGTGCGGCTCATGTACGATTTTTTTTATAGTAGACGGATGTACAAATATTTAGTACCACTTGGATAGAAAAAACTTTACGTCGATGAACAGATGAAAAAATCAGAGAAACGCACCTTGCTTTATTAGTAGGTATAGATATAAATATAGATATAGATTAGATATGATGCGCCTTTGACATACTTTGAAAAAAAATTTTACATGGATAAAACCACTTAAAAATGAAACAACATGCATGCAACACTCTGCCAAAGCAACATGCAACATACATGCTTAACCACCTTCTGCCAAAGCTGCAAGCCTTGTGGACGAAGTGAAGAGGGTATGTGGTCTATTTTCATTGACGTGACGGACGTATGAACTCTCGCAAACTTTGGATAGTAAAAAGTGTCTGGACTGCATGGCTCGGATCTTTATGGGCGTTCTGAGGCATCACACTGCAGATGCCCTAAGGTGATTATCGGATGTCTCCGAAGGGACACTGCCCTAAGGTGATTAAGAGTGTATATTATTGTGGGATCAAATCCGTGAATCACGCTGCAAGTGTAAGATACATAGCGAGCGCTGACAAGCTTCAATAGTTTTTCTTCCCGGGCCCAAGGATATATCTTTTTCCAAAAAGGAGGATGACCCCAGCCTCTACATGAGGGATATGCATACAACCATGTTATTAGACCTTACAAAGTAATACATCAATAAGTCTGAAGCCATCCTTGCAAAAATAAAAGGTCTAAAGCTATCATCTTGGCAACATATGTTGCTACTCCTATCAACTTGATGAAGGGGTGTGTATTGTCCAGGCTGCCTGCCCCATGGTGGGCGCCAACTGTCGTGGGAACGGATCTGACAATAGAGGTAGGGGGTACGTAGGAGAGGGCAGAGTCTAGCTACAGCGAGATTGTACACTCGGATTTACGTGTTCAAGCACCTCTCGGAGGAGGTAATAGCCCTACGTCTCGGTGCCGCGGAGGCTTTGTTTGATTGGAGTGTTGAGTTACAGGGGGTGCGAACCCTTGTGCAAGAGGAGAGGGGCGGCTTATATAGGGCCTGCTGCCCCTCATTGCCCTCTGTTACTCAAGTGTTAAATGAGAGAGTAAAGACACAAACGTTACTAGAAATGCCCGTGTTTAATGGTCTTTATAGCGACAGAGTGATTGTTTGACCGTTGCCATCCTGGGTTGGCTCTAGGTCTCCCGCTCTTCGAGTGAAACCAGATACTCTAAGTGAATAACGACGGCCGAGTGGAAGTGGGACAACCGAGTGGATCTTCTGTTGAGTGAGTTGCACTCTGTGGTGATTTCAGTCGGCATCTCCTTTCTAACTTTGCAGGCCTTGGCCCCTTGTGTAGTGTCCTTGGATAGGGCATGTAGGTCAGGCCTAGGACCCTACCCTAGGTACATGTCATCGTCATTAGCCCCTGAATGAATCGAGGTCCGAGTGAAGAAGGATTGAAGCTCATTCTGGCCCGACTCAATGTCTCGGAGACACTTTTTTAGGAGTGTGAAAGTACGCGAGCTGTTAAATCCTCTGTCAGTCACCTTGATCGATTTTGGCTTCTTGAGTATCCCAGTTTAACAAATAGCAGAACATCAAACATAATGGATTTGGATATCTCAGACGCAATCGATTGATTTGTTGGACCCGGATTTTGCGGGACTAGAAATTTGGAGAACCGCGTGGGTCGGCTGCAGTGCGGTAAGCAGGTCAAGTGGGGAGGGACTCCCCGGTCTTCGCCCCACATTTTTCGCCATGTATCGGGCTGCCGTCGGTTGTGGGATGCGTTGAAATTGCGTTGGCCCACAGGCCAGCCACACGGTCATGCGGGTATAAAAGACGACGCGGCCGCGGCGTGCAGCAATGTCTTCCACTTTTCCCCTTTCTTCCCTGTTTCTCTGCTTCATCCACCTCAGAGCAGTGCCGCCCCATTCGCTTCCGTCAACCACCACAGAGATGGCGAAAGACAAGACGAAGGCACTAAAGCGCGCCAAGAAGGTGGCCAAGGGGAAGAAGGGGTCGAGCTCGCGGCCCGCTCTGCCGCTATGCTGGATCCAGGGCGATTGGATCCCCTCATCGGTGATGGAGGATGACCTCGAGGGGCTCGTTGCCGACGAGTTGGCCCCCGGGTCTTGGAGGCTACCGGAGGGGGAGATCGAGCCCGCGGCGTGCGACGGCGAGCGGGTTCTTCTCCTTACCCATGTGGAAAGAGGTTTTTCTTTGCCTCTGCATCCATTCTTCCATGGTTTCTTGAACTTCTTTGGTGCGCAAATCAACCACTTTCCTCTAAACACCATATCGTATCTTGCTGCCTTTGTCTCAATGTGCGAAAACTTCTTGGGATGCCATCCTCATTGGGGGTTATTCAAACGTATTTTCACTTTCCGATCCCAGTCGGTTAAGAAAGCCAACCCGAGTGATGCGAAAACCCACGTGATCCAAATGTGTGGGGGTTTAGGTGTTCAGATGAGGGGTAGAAGCGCCTTCCCTTCCATGACTTTTCCCGAGTCGGTTAGGGGTTGGCTGTGACACCCCCGATTCAATCATACACTAATCATACACATAAACATGTACGATCAAGATCATGGACTCACGGGAAGGTATCACAACACAACTCTACAATTAAAATAAGTCATACAAGCATCATATTACAAGCCAGGGGCCTCGTGGGCTCGAATACAAGAGCTCGATCATAGACGAGTCAGCGGAAGCAACAATATCTGAGTACAGACATAAGTTAAACAAGTTCGCCTTAAGAAGGCTAGCACAAACTAGGATACAGATCGAAAGAGGCGCAGACCTCCTGCCTGGGATCCTCCTAAACTACTCCTGGTCGTCGTCAGCGGGCTGCACGTAGTAGTAGGCACCTCCAGTGTAGTAGGAGTCGTCGTCGACAGTGGCGTCTGGCTCCTAGGCTCCATCGTGAGTACTCATCCAAAGTACTCGCAAGCAAGGAGCTACACTACATATGTATGCATTGGTATCAAATGGAAAAGGGGGTAACATATGTGACTGAACTGCAGAATGCCGGAATAAGAGGGGGATAGCTAGTCCTATCGAAGACTAGGCTTCTGGTAACCTCCATCTTGCAGCAGAAGAAGAGAGTAGATGGTAAATTCACCAAGTAACATCGCATAGCATAATCCTAACCGATGATCCTCCCCTCGTCGCCCTGTGAGAGAGCGACCACCGGTTGCATCTGGCACTTGGAAGTGTGCGTTTTATTAAGTATCCGGTTCTAGTTGTCATAAGGTCAAGGTACAACTCCAAGTCCTCCTGTTACCGAAGATCACGGCTATTCGAATAGATTAACTTCCCTGCAGGGGTGTACCACATTTCCCAACACGCTCGATCCCCTTTGTCCGGACACACTTTTCTGGGTCATGCACGGCCTCAAAAGATCAACACGTTGCAGCCCTACCTAGGCACAACAGAGAGGTCAACACGCCGGTCTAAATCCTATGGTGCATGGGTCTAGGCCCATCGCCCATTGCACACCTGCATGTTGCGTACGCGGCCGGAAGCAGAACTAGCCCTCTTAATACAAGAGCAGGCTTACGGTCCAATCCGGCGCGCGCCGCTCAGTCGCTGACGTCACGAAGGCTTCGCCTGATACCACGACGTCGAGTGCCCATAACTATCCCCGCGTAGATGGTTAGTGCGTATAGCATGTATATATGTATGTATTTACCCGTGATCAACACCCGACGTGATCACGGCCCGATAGTATAGCATGGTAGACTGACAAGAATGTAGGGCCACTGATGATAATCTAGCTTCCTATACTAAGCATTTAGGATTGCAGGTAAGGTATCAATAGTTGTAGCAACAATGACAGGCTATGCAACAGAATAGGATTAACGGAAAGCAGTAGCATGCTACACTACTCTAATGCAAGCAGTATAGAGGAGAGTAGGCGATATCTGGTGATCAGGGGGGGGGGCTTGCCTGGTTGCTCTGGCAAGAGAGAGGGATCGTCAACACCGTAGTCGTACTGGGTAACAGCGGCGTCGGTCTCGGTGTCTAGCGAGAGAAGAGGGGGAAGAAACAATAAATATTAAACAAATAGATGCATGACGATGCATGACATGACAAAGCGTGAGGCTAGGTGTTCCCTAACGCGGTATGAGGCGGTACCGGTAAAAGGGGGAAACATCCGGGAAAATATCCCCGGGGTTTCGCGTTTTTGGACAGATGAACCGGAGGGGAAAAGTTGCGTGTTCACTATGCTAGGGATGCGTGGCGGATGAACGGGCTGCGTATCCGGATTCGTCTCGTCGTTCTGAGGAACTTTCATGTACAAAGTTTTTCCAACCGAGCTACAGTTTATTTTATATTGATTTTAAAAGATTTAAATCATTTTTAGAATTTATTTAATTATTTAATTCAACACTATCCAGAACAGTACATCATGACGTCAGCATGATGTTAGTAGTCAACAGAGGTGTTGACTGGGTCGCTCACGTGTGGGTCCCACATGTCATACGTACAATAGCCTAATTAACCTATTAATCAGTTTAATTAGTTAATTAGGTACCTAATGTTTAATTAATTTAACTAAACATGATTAACTAAGTTAATTAATTAATTAATTAACATTTTATTTATTTATTTATTTTAATTATTATTTTTATAAAACGTTCTGGGCGCGGGGCCCCACTGTCATAGGCCCTGGGGGCCTAGCGGGCGTGCGGTTCACGGGTGTGGGAGTCCTGGATTAGGGGGTCTCCGGACAGCCGGATTATATCCTTTGGCCAGACTGTTGGACTATGAAGATACAAGATTGAAGACTTCGTCTCGTGTCCGGATGGGACTCTACTTGGCGTGGAAGGCAAGCTAGGCAATACGGATATGTATATCTCCTCCTTTGTAACCGACCTTGTGTAACCCTAGCCCTCTCCGGTGTCTATATAAACCGGAGGATTTTAGTCCGTAGGACAACAACAACTACAACATACAATCATACCATAGGCTAGCTTCTAGGGTTTAGCCTCTCCGATCTCGTGGTAGATCTACTCTTGTACTAACCATATCATCAATATTAATCAAGCAGGACGTAGGGTTTTACCTCCATCAAGAGGGCCCGAACCTGGATAAAACATTGTGTCCCCTGCCTCCTGTTACCATCCGCCTTAGACGCACAGTTCAGGACCCCCTACCCGAGATCCGCCGGTTTTGACACCGACATTGGTGCTTTCATTGAGAGTTCCTCTATGTCGTCGCCGTTAGGCTTGATGGCTCCTACTATCATCGATGGCGATGCAGTCCAGGGTGAGACTTTTCTCCCCGGACAGATCTTCGTGTTCGGCGGCTTTGCACCGCGGGCCAATTCGCTTGGCCATCTGGAGCAGATTGAAAGTTACGCCCCTGGCCACCAGGTCAGGTTTGGAAGCTTAAACTACACGGCCAATATCCATGGAGACTTGATCCTCGACGGATTCGAGCCTCTGCCTTGTGCGTCACGCGGTCACGATGAGTACGATTTAGCTCTACCATCGGATAGTGTTCAAGAGATCGCACAGGCAGCCGCTCTGACCCTCAATTCGGAGCCAGGTGCGCCTTCTGCGGACGGGTGGATGGACCCCGCCACAGAAGCCTTACCCTTAGCGGCGATCGAGCCGAACATCGACCTTACCTTGCACGAGAGCCGTGTTGTTAAACTGCCGGATCCTTCTCCGGCCATAGACTCCGAACCGCCTACGCCCGTTCCTATCGAATCCGATTGGGCGCCGATCATGGAGTTTACCTCCGCGGATATTTTTTAGCACTCACCCTTTGGCGACATACTGAACTCATTAAGGTCTCTCTCCTTGTCAGGAGGATCCTGGCCGAATTATGTCCGGCAGGATTGGGATGCGGACGATGAAGAAATTTGCGGCCCACCCACCACCCACTTAGTAGCCACTGTCGATGACTTAACCGACATGCTCGACTTCGACTCGGAAGACATTGACAGTATGGACGACGATGCGGGAGACGCAGAGGAACCACTGCCCACAGGTCACTGGACGCCCACTTCACCACATGACGTATACATGGTGAACACACCAAAAGAAAACGACGACGAGGAACGGAAGGATGCAACAAAGGGTTGTCCCCTCGAGAAGCAGTCAAAGCGGTGGCGTAAACGCCACTCCAAATCCCACCTCAACAGAAACAACGATCATACAGACCCAGTGTTAGAGCAGGGGGAACCATTGCCGGACCACGGCAACACGAAGGATCAAGCCGAACAACCTGATTCTATCAAAGATAATAGTGAAGGAAATATGCCCTAGAGGCAATAATAAAGTTATTATTTTTTCCTTATATCATGATAAATATTTATTATTCATGCTAGAATTGTATTAACCGAAAACATAATACATGTGTGAATACATAGACAAACAGAGTGTCACTAGTATGCCTCTACTTGACTAGCTCATTAATCAAAGATGGTTATGTTTCCTAACCATAGACAAAATAGTTGTTATTTGATTAATGGGATCACATCATTAGTTGAATGATCTGATTGACATGACCCATTCCATTAGATTAGCACCCGATCGTTTAGTATGTTGCTATTGCTTTCTTCATGACTTATACATGTTCCTATGACTATGAGATTATGCAACTCCCGTTTACCGGAGGAACACTTTGGGTGCTACCAAACGTCACAACGTAACTGGGTGATTATAAAGGAGTACTACAGGTGTCTCCAAAGGTAGATGTTGGGTTGGCGTATTTCGAGATTAGGATTTGTCACTCCGATTGTCGGAGAGGTATCTCTGGGCCCTCTCGGTAATGCACATCACATAAGCCTTGCAAGCATTACAACTAATATGTTAGTTGTGAGATGATGTATTACGGAACGAGTAAAGAGACTTGCCGGTAACGAGATTGAACTAGGTATTGGATACCGACGATCGAATCTCGGGCAAGTAACATACCGATGACAAAGGGAACAACGTATGTTGTTATGCGGTCTGACCGATAAAGATCTTCGTAGAATATGTAGGAGCCAATATGGGCATCCAGGTCCCGCTATTGGTTATTGACCGGAGATGTGTCTCGGTCATGTCTACATTGTTCTCGAACCGTAGGGTCCGCACGCTTAAAGTTACGATGATAGTTATTATGAGTTTATGCATTTTTGATGTACCGAAGTCTGTTCGGAGTCCCGGATGTGATCACGGACATGACGAGGAGTCTCGAAATGGTCGAGACGTAAAGATTGATATATTGGAAGCCTATATTTGGACATCGGAATCGTTCCGGGTGAAATCGGCATTTTTCCGGAGTATCGGGGGGTTACCGGAACCCCCCCGGGGGTTTATTGGGCCTACATGGGCCTTGAGGGAGAAGAGAGAAGGAGGCAAGAGGTGGCCGCGCGCCCCTCCCCTTCCTAGTCCGAATAGGACAAGGGAAGGGGGGCGGCGCCCCCCCTTTCCTTCCTCTCTTCCACCTCTTTCCCCTCTCTCCTTGTCCAACTAGGAGTCCTACTCCGGTGGGAGTAGGACTCCCCCTTGGCGCGCCACCTTGGCCGGCCGCCCCCTCTCCCTGGATCCTTTATATACTGAGGCAAGGGGCACCCTAGAACACACAAGTTGATCCTCGTGATCGTTCCTTAGCCGTGTGCGGTGCCCCCTGCCACCATATTCCACCTCGGTCATATCGTTGTAGTGCTTAGGCGAAGCCCTGCGTCGGTAGAACATCATCATCGTCACCACGCCGTTGTGCTGACGGAACTCATCCCCGAAGCTTTGCTGGATCGGAGCCCGGGGAGTGTCATCGAGCTGTACGTGTGCTAAGAACTCGGAGGTGCCGGAGTAACGGTGCTTGGATTGGTCGGATCGGGAAGAAGACGTACGAATACTTCCTCTACGTTGTGTCAACGCTTCCGTTGCGATCTACAAGGGTACGTAGATCATACTCTCCCCTCTCGTTGCTATGCATCACCATGATCTTACGTGTGCGTAGGAAAATTTTGAAATTACTACGTTACCCTACAGTGGCATCCGAGCCTAGGTTTTATGGTTTGATGTTATATGCACGAGTAGAACACAAGTGAGTTGTGGGCGATATAAGTCATACTGCCTACCAGCATGTCATACTTTGGTTCGGCGGTATTGTTGGACGAGATGACCCGGACCGACATTACGCGTACGCTTACGCGAGACCGGTTCTCCCGACGTGCTTTGCACATAGGTGGCTTGCGGGCGACAGTCTCTCCAACTTTAGTTGAACTGAGTGTGGCTACGCCCGGTCCTTGCGAAGGTTAAAACAGAGTCAAATTGACAAACTATCGTTGTGGTTTTGATGCGTAGGTGAGATTGGTTCTTACTTAAGCCCGTAGCAGCCACGTAAAACTTGCAACAACAAAGTAGAGGACGTCTAACTTGTTTTTGCAGGGCATGTTGTGATGTGATATGGTCAAGGCATGATGCTAAATTTTATTGTATGAGATGATCATGTTTTGTAACCGAGTTATCGGCAACTGGCAGGAGCCATATGGTAGTCGCTTTATTGTATGCAATGCAATCGCGATGTAATGCTTTACTTTATCACTAAGCGGTAGCGATAGTCGTGGAAGCATAAGATTGGCGAGATGACAACGATGCTACGATGGAGATCAAGATGTCACGCCGGTGACGATGGTGATCATGACAGTGCTTCGGAGATGGAGATCACAGGCACAAGATGATGATGGCCATATCATATCACTTATATTGATTGCATGTGATGTTTATCTTTTATGCATCTTATCTTGCTTTGATTGACGGTAGCATTATAAGATGATCTCTCATTAAATTATCAAGAAGTGTTCTCCCTGAGTATGCACCGTTGCCAAAGTTCGTCGTGCCCAGACACCACGTGATGATCGGGTGTGATAAGCTCTACGTCCATCTACAACGGGTGCAGGCCAGTTTTGCACACGCAGAATACTCGGGTTATACTTGACGAGCCTAGCATATGTAGATATGGCCTCGGAACACGGAGACCGAAAGGTCGAGCATGAATCATATAGTAGATATGATCAACATAGCGATGTTCACCAATGAAACTACTCCATCTCACGTGATGATCGGACATGGTTTAGTTGATTTGGATCACGTGATCACTTAGAGGATTAGAGGGATATCTATCTAAGTGGGAGTTCTTAAGTAATATGATTAATTGAACTTAAATTTATCATGAACTTAGTCCCTAATAGTATCTTGCTTGTTTATGTTGATTGTAGATAGATGGCTCGTGCTGTTGTTCCGTTGAATTTTAATGCGTTCCTTGAGAAAGCAAAGTTGAAAGATGATGGTAGCAATTACACGGACTGGGTCCGTAACTTGAGGATTATCCTCATTGCTGCACAGAAGAATTACGTCCTGGAAGCACCGCTGGGTGCCAGGCCTGCTGCTGGAGCAATACCAGATGTTATGAATGTCTGGCAGAGCAAAGCTGATGACTACTCGATAGTTCAGTGTGCCATGCTTTACGGCTTAGAATCGGGACTTCAATGACGTTTTGAACGTCATGGAGCATATGAGATGTTCCAGGAGTTGAAGTTAATATTTCAAGCAAATGCCTGGATTGAGAGATATGAAGTCTCCAATAAGTTCTACAGCTGCAAGATGGAGGAGAACAGTTCTGTTAGTGAGCATATACTCAAAATGTCTGGGTATAATAATCACTTGATTCAATTGGGAGTTAATCTTCCAGATGATTGCGTCATTGACAGAATTCTCCAATCACTGCCACCAAGCTACAAGAGCTTCGTGATGAACTATAATATGCAAGGGATGAATAAGACTATTCCCGAGCTCTTCGCAATGCTGAAAGCTGCGGAGGCAGAAATCAAAAAGGAGCATCAAGTGTTGATGGTCAACAAGACCACTACTTTCAAGAAAAAAGGCAAAGGGAAGAAGAAGGGGAACTTAAAGAAGAACAGCAAACAAGTTGCTGCTCAAGAGAAGAAACCCAAGTCTGGACCTAAGCCTGAAACTGAGTGCTTCTACTGCAAGCAGACTGGTCACTGGAAGCGGAACTGCCCCAAGCATTTGGCGGATAAGAAGGATGGCAAGGTGAACAAAGGTATATGTGATATACATGTTATTGATGTGTACCTTACTAGAGCTCGCAGTAGTACCTGGGTATTTGATACTGGTTCTGTTGCTAATATTTGCAACACAAAACAGGGACTACGGATTAAGCAAACACTGGCAAAGGACGAGGTGACGATGCGCGTGGGAAATGGTTCCAAAGTCGATGTGATCGCAGTCGGCACGCTACCTCTACATCTACCTTCAGGATTAGTATTAGACCTAAATAATTGTTATTTGGTGCCTGCGTTGAGCATGAACATTATATCTGGATCTTGTTTGATGCGAGACGGTTATTCATTTAAATCAGAGAATAATGGTTGTTCTATTTATATGAGTAATATCTTTTATGGTCATGCACCTTTGAAGAATGGTCTATTTTTGATGAATCTCGATAGTAGTGATACACATATTCATAATGTTGAAGCCAAAAGATGCAGAGTTGATAATGATAGTGCAACTTATTTGTGGCACTGCCGTTTAGGTCATATCGGTGTAAAACGCATGAAGAAACTCCATACTGATGGGCTTTTGGAACCACTTGATTATGAATCACTTGGTACTTGCGAACCATGCCTCATGGGCAAGATGACTAAAACACCGTTCTCCGGTACTATGGAGAGAGCAACGGATTTGTTGGAAATCATACATACAGATGTATGTGGTCCGATGAATATTGAGGCTCGTGGAGGATATTGTTATTTTCTCACCTTCACAGATGATTTAAGCAGATATGGGTATATCTACTTAATGAAACATAAGTCTGAAACATTTGAAAAGTTCAAAGAATTTCAGAGTGAAGTTAAAAATCATCGTAACAAGAAAATAAAGTTTCTACGATTTGATCGTGGAGGAGAATATTTGAGTTACGAGTTTGGTATACATTTGAAAAATTGTGGAATAGTTTCGCAACTCACGCCACCCGGAACACCACAGCATAATGGTGTGTCCGAACGTCGTAATCGTACTTTATTAGATATGGTGCGATCTATGATGTCTCTTACAGATTTACCGCTATCGTTTTGGGGTTATGCTCTAGAGACGGCCACATTCACGTTAAATAGGGCACCATCAAAATCCGTTGAGACGACGCCTTATGAACTATGGTTTGGCAAGAAACCAAAGTTGTCATTTCTTAAAGTTTGGGGCTATGATGCTTATGTGAAAAAGCTTCAACCTGATAAGCTCGAACCCAAATCGGAGAAATGTGTCTTCATAGGATACCCAAAGGAGACTGTTGGGTACACCTTCTATCACAGATCCGAAGGCAAGACATTCGTTGCTAAGAATGGATCCTTTCTAGGGAAGGAGTTTCTCTCGAAAGAAGTGAGTGGGAGGAAAGTAGAACTTGACGAGGTAACTGTACTTGCTCCCTTATTGGAAAGTAGTACATCACAGAAAACTGTTTCAGTGACACCTACACCAGTTAGTGAGGAAGCTAATGATGATGATCATGAAACTTTAGATCAAGATACTACTGAACCTCGTAGATCAACCAGAGTGAGATCCGCACCAGAGTAGTACGGTAATCCTGTTCTGGAAGTCATGCTACTAGATCATGATGAACCTACGAACTATGAAGAAGCGATGGTGAGCCCAGATTCCGCAAAGTGGCTTGAAGCCATGAAATCTGAGATGGGATCCATGTATGAGAACAAAGTATGGACTTTGGTTGACTTGCCCGATGATCGGCAAGCAATTGAGAATAAATGGATCTTCAAGAAGAAGACTGATGCTGACGGTAATATTACTGTCTATAAAGCTCGACTTGTCACAAAAGGTTTTCGACAAGTTCAAGGGATTGACTACGATGAGACCTTCTCACCCGTAGCGATGCTTAAGTCTGTCCGAATCATGTTAGCAATTGCCGCATTTTTATGATTATGAAATTTGGCAGATGGATGTCAAAACTGCATTCCTGAATGGATTTCTGGAAGAAGAGTTGTATATGATGCAACCAGAAGGTTTTGTCGATCCAAAGGGAGCTAACAAAGTATGCAAGCTCCAGCGATCCATTTATGGATTGGTGCAAGCCTCTCGGAGTTGGAATAAATGCTTTTATAGTGTGATCAAAGCATTTGGTTTTATACAGACTTTTGGAGAAGCCTGTATTTACAAGAAAGTGAGTGGGAGCTCTGTAGCATTTATGATATTATATGTAGATGACATATTACTGATTGGAAATGATATAGAATTTCTAGATAGCATAAAGGGATACTTGAATAAGAGTTTTTCAATGAAAGACCTCGGTGAAGCTGCTTATATATTAGGCATTAAGATCTATAGAGATAGATCAAGATGCCTAATTGGACTTTCACAAAGCACATACCTTGACAAAGTTTTGAAAAAGTTCAAAATGGATCAAGCAAAGAAAGGGTTCCTGCCTGTGTTACAAGGTGTGAAATTGAGTAAGACTCAAAGCCCGACCACTGTAGAAGATAGAGAGAAAATGAAAGATGTTCCCTATGCTTTAGCCATAGGTTCTATCATGTATGCAATGCTGTGTACCAGACCTGATGTGTGCCTTGCTATAAGTGTAGTAGGGAGGTACCAAAGTAATCCAAGAATGGATCACTGGACAGCGGTCAAGAACATCCTGAAATACCTGAAAAGGACTAAGGATATGTTTCTCATATATGGAGGTGACAAAGAGCTCATCGTAAAAGGTTACGTTGATGCAAGCTTTGACACTGATCCGGACGATTCTAAATCGCAAACCGGATACGTGTTTACATTAAACGGTGGAGCTGTCAGTTGGTGCAGTTCTAAACAAAGCGTCATAGCGGGATCTACATGTGAAGCGGAATACATAGCTGCTTCGGAAGCAGCAAATGAAGGAGTCTGGATGAAGGAGTTCATATCCGATCTAGGTGTCATACCTAGTGCATCGGGTCCAATGAAAATCTTTTGTGACAATACTGGTGCAATTGCCTTGGCAAAGGAATCCAGATTTCACAAGAGAACCAAGCACATCAAGAGACGCTTCAATTCCATCCGGGATCTAGTCCAGGTGGGAGACATAGAGATTTGCAAGATACATACGGATCTTAATGTTGCAAACCCGTTGACTAAGCCTCTTCCACGAGCAAAACATGATCAGCACCAAGGCTCCATGGGTGTTAGAATCATTACTGTGTAATCTAGATTATTGACTCTAGTGCAAGTGGGAGACTGAAGGAAATATGCCCTAGAGGCAATAATAAAGTTATTATTTATTTCCTTATATCATGATAAATGTTTATTATTCATGCTAGAATTGTATTAACCGGAAACATAATACATGTGTGAATACATAGACAAACAGAGTGTCACTAGTATGCCTCTACTTGACTAGCTCATTAATCAAATATGGTTATGTTTCCTAACCATAGACAAAATAGTTGTTATTTGATTAATGGGATCACATCATTAGTTGAATGATCTGATTGACATGACCCATTCCATTAGCTTAGCACCCGATCATTTAGTATGTTGCTATTGCTTTCTTCATGACTTATACATGTTCCTATGACTATGAGATTATGCAACTCCCGTTTACCGGAGGAACACTTTGGGTGCTACCAAACGTCACAACGTAACTGGGTGATTATAAAGGAGTACTACAGGTGTCTCCAAAGGTAGATGTTGGGTTGGCGTATTTCGAGATTAGGATTTGTCACTCCGATTGTCGGAGAGGTATCTCTGGGCCCTCTCGGTAATGCACATCACATAAGCCTTGCAAGCATTACAACTAATATGTTAGTTGTGAGATGATGCATTACGGAACGAGTAAAGAGACTTGCCGGTAACGAGATTGAACTAGGTATTGGATACCGACGATCGAATCTCGGGCAAGTAACATACCGATGACAAAGGGAACAACGTATGTTGTTATGCGGTCTGACCGATAAAGATCTTTGTAGAATATGTAGGAGCCAATATGGGCATCCAGGTCCCGCTATTGGTTATTGACCGGAGATGTGTCTCGGTCATGTCTACATTGTTCTCGAACCGTAGGGTCCGCACGCTTAACGTTACGATGACAGTTATTATGAGTTTATGCATTTTGATGTACCGAAGTTAGTTTGGAGTCCCGGATGTGATCATGGACATGACGAGGAGTCTCGAAATGGTCGAGACATAAAGATTGATATATTGGAAGCCTATATTTGGACATCGGAATTGTTCCGGGTGAAATCGGCATTTTACCGGAGTACCGGGGGATAACCGGAACCCCCCCGGGGGTTATTGGGCCTACATGGGCCTTGAGGGAGAAGAGAGAAGGAGGCAGGAGGTGGCCGCGCGCCCCTCCCCTTCCTAGTCCGAATAGGACAAGGGAAGGGGGGCGGGGCCCCCCCTTTCCTTCCTCTCTTCCACCTCTTTCTCCTCCCTCTTCTCCTTCTCCAACTAGGAGTCCTACTCCCGCTTGGGAGTAGGACTCCCCCTTGGCGCGCCCACCTTGGCCGGCCGCCCCCTCTCCCTGGCTCCTTTATATACTGAGGCAAGGGGCACCCTAGAACACACAAGTTGATCCTCGTGATCGTTCCTTAGCCGTGTGCGGTGCCCCCTGCCACCATATTCCACCTCGGTCATATCGTTGTAGTGCTTAGGCGAAGCCCTGCGTCGGTAGAACATCATCATCGTCACCACGCCGTTGTGCTGACGGAACTCATCCCCGAAGCTTTGCTGGATCGGAGCCCGGGGAGCGTCATCGAGCTGTACGTGTGCTAAGAACTCGGAGGTGCCGGAGTAACGGTGCTTGGATCGGTCGGATCGGGAAGAAGACGTACGACTACTTCCTCTACGTTGTGTCAACGCTTCCGTTGCGATCTACAAGGGTACGTAGATCAAACTCTCCCCTCTTGTTGCTATGCATCACCAAGATCTTGCGTGTGCGTAGGAAAATTTTGAAATTACTACGTTACCCTACAAATACTCCGGACGGCTTCACACCAGACAGACACCCGGAGCAACAGAATGCCCATCAAAGGCTTGTTGCCACCGCGAGGAGTCTAAAAAAGCAGAAGGAAAGACTCAAGGCTGCGCAAGACACACTCGGAATCAGATGGAGCAAAGTACTCAATGCAGCAGCGAAGTACGACGGTAATCGCCCCACCAAGAGCTACCCGAAGCGGAAGTTGCTACCCGAATTCGATGAGGAGGCCTTAGATCCCCCGCAACCAAAAATTAAAACGGCCACCTAGATGGATAGACGACCTCACGGCCAATATAGAGCGGCAAGCAATGCCGCACATAAGCCAATATACGATCCACGCGAGGGCTCACATCAAAAGGACGGCAACCAGATCCATCTATGGACCATGCAGGCACGCTCCAGCATACGATGCAACACAACAAACATCCGAACACTATGGTACACCCAGATACAGGGGTGCCGCACACCCCCTATGTTTCACCGACGAGGTACTGGACCATGAATTTCCAGAGGGATTCAAACCCGTAAACATAGAGGCATACGACGGAACAACAGACCCTGGGGTCTGGATTGAGGACTATATCCTCCATATCCATATGGCTCGAGGAGATGATCTCCACGCCATTAAGTATTTACCCCTCAAGCTCAAAGGGCCAGCTCGGCACTGGCTTAAAAGCCTCCCTAAAAGCTCCATTGGAAGCTGGGAAGAGCTCGAAGACGCTTTTCGGGCAAATTTTCAAGGGACTTATGTCCGACCTCCGGACGCAGACGATTTGAGTCATATAACTCAATAGCCCGGAGAGTCAGCCCGAAAGCTTTGGAACAGGTTCCTTACTAAAAGGAACCAAATTGTCAACTGTCCGGACACCGAAGCCTTGGCAGCTTTTAAACATAGCGTCCGTGATGAATGGCTTGCCAGACACCTCGGCCAAGAAAAGCCAAGAACAATGGCAGCATTAACAAGCCTCATGACCCGCTTTTGCGCGGGTGAGGATAGCTGGCTAGCCAGATGCAGCACCAGCCACCCCAGTACATCTGAAGTTAGAGATGGAAACAGGAAATCACGGCGCAACAGCAATAATAAACGCCGGAATAAAGAAGACAACACGAAGAGCACGGCAGTAAACGCCGGATTCAAAAGCTCTCGGCCAAGTCAGCAAAAGCCGCCCTCTAAAGGCGCCGGAGACGAACTGTCCAGCCTAAACAAAATTCTGGAC
Organism: Triticum urartu; assembly: GCF_003073215.2. Classification (NCBI taxonomy): domain Eukaryota; kingdom Viridiplantae; phylum Streptophyta; class Magnoliopsida; order Poales; family Poaceae; genus Triticum; species Triticum urartu. The sequence goes on along the minus strand of NC_053024.1, from coordinate 601,116,037 downwards.
CAAGTATGTCAGATCCATAGCACCCCCGGTAAACCTGCTAATCATACCCATAGAGAATGTTGGGTCTTCAAGCAGTCCGGCAAGCTCAACGCTGTACACAAGGGGGAAGATACACCAAGCGAAGACGAGGATGACCCTCTCAAGCAAGACACTGGGGAACAAAGAAAATTTCCACCAGAATTCAAAACAGTAAACGTGTTACACGTGATAAAGGGGAGAAACAAAGCGGCACTTTCAGATAAATATGCCCAAGGGCCTATCACCGCGGAGTCCTGCCACTGGTCGTTTCAACCGATCGGGATTACTCAGCAAGTATCCGGCGTGCAGGATGGGTTGCCCTGGTATTAGACCCAATAATTGACGGATACCACTTTACACGAGTCCTGATGGACGGTGGCAGCAGTTTAAACCTGATATACCAGGATACAATCCGCAAAATGGGGATAGAACCAACGAAAATTTGCCTAAGCAATACTACCCCTAAAGGAGTAACGCCAGGCCCAGGGGCTCATTGCACGGGCTCCCTGCTACTAGAGGTTATATTCGGCTTCCCCGATAACTTCCGTAGTGAACATTTAACATTCCACATTGCTCCGTTCCAAAGTGGCTATCAAGCACTACTTGGACGTGAAGCTTTCGCTCGCTTTAATGCAATACCGCACTATGCTTCCCTTACGCTTAAGATTCCCGGTCCACGTGGCATCATTACAGTAAATGGAAATATTAAGCAATCCCTGCGCGCCGAAGAGAGTGCGACTGCCTTGGCAGCCGCACACTAAAAAGGGCCTCACCAGCTAAAGTAATTGATAGGTCGTCAAGACCACGAACACGGTTAGACGAGTCCGGCACAGCCATATGTAACTCACACAGGTTTGATAAGCCACACCCCTATTACAAATACAAGGGGCTCAACGCGCGCAAGTGGCAATTTTTACTCATCTTGAATTATACATGGTTTCTTCAAACCTACCTTTTTGCACGACAACTTTTCACCTAAGTTTCTATCTTTTACAGATGACCATCGTGCTAGACCCATCCAGGATACGGCACAACGTAGACACAGGCGCAGACGTGCAGCAGGGACCCGCCCTAAGGATTCTTTTTAGATTAAGACCCTGCGTCAACCTTTTTTACTAGCTCTTGTTGATACACATCCCTCGGATTCTCAGTAGAGAAGGATGTTGGCGTCTTGGCATGTGGCCACGTCAGAATAATGCACGTACCTGGACACCAGGGGCTTCTTACAAAGGGCACTATTTAGGCCCGGTTTATACCATAAAGACCGAATACCTTAGGGAGTGTTCGGCGTCACGAGTTTGGCCTTATATGCATCAGCTCCGAATCATGTCTTTGGTCAAATGTTGGGTTTGCCTGCCTCCTATGTTTTGGTACCTTACGTTCCGCTCTATCGGCTAAGGTAGCACTAGGAGAACTACTGCGATTTTGCCCCGGGTCATCCGGACGAGCACCTCAGTAGAGAAAGCCGAAAACTGACTGTCATGATATAGCGTGAGACTGGTCAACCACTCGATGACCTATCGGAATGTTAGAATTCCTTCGCCTTAATGAAGGGCCGTTTCCCGGCCAGGCATGTACGCACCCCGAATTCGGGAGAGTGCGGAGCCAACAGGGGCTATATAGTAGCCCCACCGTCAAACTCCTATGGCTAAGTGAAAGTATTAAAGCATTATAGTCCGGTTGCCTCGTTCGCTACGCTATCACCTCCTTAATAGGACCAAGACGTTGGGTTAAGAGTGAACACACGTCTTCTGCGAACACCTCCGCATTATATGCGTGGGGACTAAAGCCGACGACTGCAATCTTTCAGGTTATACACATGTATACATAAACGGCCGCACATGAGGCATCATATTACTTTCAGGCAAAAGTATAAACACAGCCTTAATAAATTTCATAAAAACATTGTGTTTACAATGGGAATACATGTCACTCAAACATAATATTCTTCGAGCACTGGGCCTCTATCAAACGAGTACCCTCGAGAACCTCTTCGAAATAGTGCTCGGCAGCCACTCGGCCTATGGCCGAACCCTGCGCCGCAACAGTGGTAGCATCCATCTCCGCCCAGTATGCTTTAGCACGGGCAAGGGCCATCCGTGAGCCTTCTATGCACGCCGACCTCTTCATCGCATTGATGTGCGACACCGCACCAAGGAACTGCTGCACTGAGCTGAAATAGCTGTTCGGTTTTGGCTTTTCCGGCCACAGCTGATCCACGACAGACCTCATGGCGAGTCCGGACAACCTATTCAGTTCGGCCCATTCGGCTAGTTGATCAGTCAATGGAAGTGGACGCTCTGGAACGTTGAATTGCGACCAGAACAGCTTGTCCACTTCACGATCTGTTTGACCTTAGAAGTATTTGGCTGCATCGGCAGCGCTCGCCGCCAAGTCCATATATGCGTCTGCCGAACTCCACAGCCGATCCAGAGGGGCATACCGTGGATCTCCGAACTTTCTCCGTAGCATGAACGGCTTCCTAGCCGCAATATCCCCGGCTTCACGCAGCTCCTCCTTCTTCGCTCTCATAGCAGAGCGGGTGTCTTTGTTCGCCATCGTGGCCTTTTCAAGGTCCGCTGCCTTCAATCGGTTCTCTTTTTCAAGGACCTGGCAATGGTCGGCAGTGTCTTTTAATTCTACGGCCATCTTGGCCATCTTCTCTTTGCTCTCGCAATGCGTGGCCTTCTCAGTTTTCAACTCTTCGGCCGCCTTCAAAGCAGCCGCATTACTAATCCTTGCTTGTTCTTTGGCTCGGGCAAGTTCCGCCCGCAAGGTTTCCATGGTGGCAGCTCCATCTGCAGTCACAACATATTAAAGATACTGGCACCATGCTGCTCTTACTATGTGGCATTCACCAGAAAATAACACTTACCCTGTGCCTCGTCAAGCCTCTTGTTAACAAGCTCGATGTCGGCATCCGCTGCATCCAGTTGCCGCTTCAGTTCAGCAAATTCTTGAGTCCGGCTAACCACCGGAGCTCCCACTACCTGCACATTAAAGTGGTATGGTTATTGCCTGGGACTACGATCCTCTATTTGCCGCCGTTCTCGGCGACAACCAGAGTCTCAGGGGCTACTATCTACACAGGGCACACCTAAAAATGTGCGATACCATCACAAATGTACATCATTTTACGTACCTCAAAGCCCGTCAGTAGACTCATAAAGGCATCATGCAACCCGCTTTCAGAGGATGAGATCCTTTCCATGACCGTACCCACCAATGTACGGTGTTCTTCTGAGATGGCCGCTCGCTCCAACAGCTCTCTCAGTACGTCCGACCGCATACCAGACGGTGCCGGACTCTTCTGTTTGCTCTCTTTGAGAGACGGACGCTGGGGACTTCGGGTGACTATAGGATTATCTTCTAGCCTCACCGGATCCGGAGAGGCCCTCTGTGACGACACTTCAAGGTCGCCCGTTTCTTGAGCGGAGGAGTCCGGGGGAGGCGTTTCGCTCTCCATCATCTCCGGAAGAAGATCCCCCGAAGATGAGCTCTGCTGAGAAGGGCTAAGATCTGAACTGCAATAAATACTTCGGTTATTTTCCTCAGAGGCAAGGTAGTATATCTCCACTATTAAAGTATTGTCTGATTACTTACAGCTCGTTGGAGGGCTGATCCCCGCGCGGACTTTGTGCGGCAAGAGCACCCTCCAAGGCAGGACCCTCTGGCGGAGATTTCTTCTCCCACTTGGAAACCTTAGTTTCCGGGTCTTCAGAGGTAGTCCTCTTCCTTCCCCGGGGTGAGAGAATGTCTGATTCCTCCCCTCGGTTATCCTCCCTCACGGAGGCGCTCGTTCCCTCGGTCGGAATGGGTAGCGATGGAGGTCCGCTTTCGCCCTCATTATTCCCCCCTTTGTCTTCCTTTGAGGGGTCCGGGCAAGGTGCTGGCTCGAGCATCTTTTCCAGTATCGGATTTTCCAAACCCTCAGGAAGGGGGGCCGAACACCGAATCATCTTCTCCGTTGTTATCCAGTCCTGGTCAAAGAGTTGTTTCTCAGAATGACGTCGTGGTAAACAAAAGACGGTGTGTTCAGCTAAAGGATTACTTACTTGGTCGGTGGTACGATTGCTGCTCAGGCCCACGTCCTCGGTGGTATCCGGACACTCTATTTGGGGTCCGAAGAATGATTTGTACATCTCCTCATGCGTCAGGCCGAGGAAATTTTGAATAGTACGCAGCCCTTCTGGGTTGAACTCCCACATGTGGAGGGGCCGGCGTTTGCAAGGCTGGACTCGACGAACCAGCATGACTTGCGCCACCATAATCAAACTGAAATCTCCTTCGAAGAGATTTTGGATGCGGCTTTGCAATACAGGCACGTCCTTGGCAGGACCCCAGCTCAGCCCTTTGCTAATCCATGACATCAGTTGTGGTGGAGGGCCTGAGCGGAAAGCGGGGGCAGCCGCCCACTTGGCACTTCTGGGAGCTGTGATATAAAACCACCCCTGTTGCCATAATCCGGACACCTCTGGAAAGGAACCTTTGGGCCACGGAGCTCCTGCTATCTTGCTTATTAATGCGCCTCCACACGCTGTATACTGCCCCTTGACCATCTTCGGCTTCACGTCAAAGGTCTTGAGCCACAGGCCGAAGTGAGGAGTAATGCGGAGGAAGGCCTCACACACGACAATGAATGTCGAGATGTGGAGAAAGGAGTCCGGGGCTAGATCATGGAAATCTAGCCCGTAATAAAACATCAACCCCCTAACGAAGGGATCCAGAGTGAGGCCTAGTCCTCGGAGGAAGTGGGAGATGAACACGACGTCTTCGTTGGGTTCAGGAGTAGGGACGACCTGCCCTCGGGCAGGCAGCCGATGCGAAACCTCGGCGGTCAGGTATCTGGCCTCCCTCAACTTCTTGATGGCTTCTTCCGTAACAGAGGAGGGCATCCACCGGCCTTGAAGGCTAGATCCGGACATGATTGAAGATCCGGAGCACCTGACCTGGGCTTTGGGTGTTAGAACTCGAGGCGGGGGAAGGATTCAATTGAGCATGGGAGGGAAAAAAGTAAAAGCCTTGTCCCTTTATAAAGAGGGTGAATATCAAGCGTCCTCTCCATTGCCGTTTGGGACTTGCCTATAATCTAGGAGTCCTAGACACGGTTGGGTTACCCACGCCCGTATTGATGAGAATCCCGTAATAAGGGGACACGATCTTTGCTTTGATAAGACGTGTCAAAAAACTGCCTCGCGTTATGTGCGGGGCTAGTTAAAGGAAACAGTTCGAATAATCACCGGGCCATGGCATAATGTCGTGTTGCCAAAACAAGTCAGCAAATTGGATTTGTGAAAATATTATTCTCTCTACGATGGTATGTGGAACTTATTTTGCAGGGTCGGACACTATCCTTATATTCAAATTCTTCCGTGGTATATTCGGAGGAGGAACCCGCCTTGCAATGCCAAAGACAATACTGCGCACCGGACTCATCGTCATTGAAGCCTGGTTCAGGGGCTACTGTGGGAGTCCTGGATTAGGGGGTCTCTGGACAGCCGGATAATATCCTTTGGCCAGACTGTTGGACTATGAAGATACAAGATTGAAGACTTCGTCTCGTGTCCGGATGGGACTCTACTTGGCGTGGAAGGCAAGCTAGGCAATACGGATATGTATATCTCCTCCTTTGTAACCGACCTTGTGTAACCCTAGCCCTCTCCGGTGTCTATATAAACCGGAGGGTTTTAGTCTGTAGGACAACAAGAACTACAACATACAATCATACCATAGGCTAGCTTCTAGGGTTTAGCCTCTCTGATCTCGTGGTAGATCTACTCTTGTACTACCCATATCATCAATATTAATCAAGCAGGACGTAGGGTTTTACCTCCATAAAGAGGGCCCAAACCTGGGTAAAACATTGTGTCCCCTGCCTCCTGTAACCATCCGCCTTAGATGCACAGTTCGGGACCCCCTACCCGAGATCCGCCGGTTTTGACACCGACAACGGGCGTGCGGGCGCCCAGCCCGAACGGGCGCCGGTAGCGGGTGCCGAGCGACGGAGGAGCAGCGGGGCGCTACGGTGGTGGAGCAGCGCGGGGCCAGTGGCAGAGGAGGCGGGGAGTGGCAGGGGCTGCAGGCGCACTGGAGGAGATGAGCAGCGGAGCAGCGAGTAGGGGGCAGGCGGTGCGTGGTGATGATGCGGTGGAGCGAGGCGAAGGGCGCGGGCAGGTGCGGTCGCGCGCGGTGGCACGGCGACGGACCAGCAGAGGCGAGGCGCGGAACACGGCGACGGCATGGCGCGCGTGGTTGCGGGTGTGGCCTTCGGTGCAGCAGGGCGCCGAGTGCGGTGGCTAGGCGCGAGCAGAGGGGCTCGCTCGGGTGCCGGCGAGGCAAGGGCAGGAGGGAGGCGGCCCGCCGAGTGAGGCCGTGGCGGACGGGGTAGCGCACGAGGGAGGCGGCCAGGGTCGGGTGGGCGCGGAGTCAGACGCGCGGGCGTGTCGCGCGCGATGAACGGCGCCGGGCAAAGAGTAAAAAGGAGGGAAGGATGGCGGCTCACCGGACCCTGCAGATGTGCATACGCGGGCTCGGGGAGGAGGACAGGGACGGGCGAGGTCGAGGCGGCGGCGCTCCGGGGAGGTGGTCCAGCGAGGAGGATGGGGACGACATGTGGCGACGGAGTCGTGGCGGCACGGGGCTCCGGCGATGTGGTCCTCCCGGCTGCGTCAGGGGGCGATGGGCGACGGCATCGAGTTGCGGGAGATGGGCGGCGCAGTTGGCAACAGGATCGTGTCCCCGATCTCGATCTAGATCGGGGAAAGGGAGAGAGCGAGTGGGGGGGAAGTGGTGTCAGTGGGTGGGTTAGGTTTTCGGGTAGTGTGGTTATGGGGGGGTGGGGGGTGGGCCGGCCGGTTGGTGGGTTGGCCGCATGGTCCAGGTGGGTCGGCCAGCTAGGCCGTCTGGCCCAGTTGGCCAGTGGGCCTTTGCTTTCTCTTTTTTTTGATTTGTTCTTTTTCTTTTATTTATTCTTTTCTGTTTTCTTTTAACCTTTAATATATTTTAGTTTAAATAAATACAACAATAGTCCCTAAATTAGGTTGACTAAATATTCCAGTGCCACAAACAACTTAGCACATTTTAGAAAGCATTTTGTATTTGTTTATTAATTTACAAGCATTTAATTAATAGTTTTACCACTATTGTATTTATTATTATGCATTTGACTATTTTATAAGAGTGTGATTTCTCCACCAATATTTATTATGAAATACTTGCTACATTTAGAACATTTTAGTTTTGACTTTTGAAAACTTTTCATTGTATGTCTTCAATTTAATTTTGAATTGAATTGGTTTCGAACAAACGCGAGATTAACAACAGTAATCGAGGTGACGTGGCATCATCTGCAGAGGTTACTGTAGCTTGATTATCCAGGCGTCACAATTCTCCTCTAATACAAGAAATCTCGTCCCGAGATTTAAGAGAGAGAGTAAGGGGGAAGGGATTTGGTTACGAAATTCCAACGAGTCTTCTCGGTCTTGATTGCTCTTCTCGAAGAGGTAGGCCCATAGCGTCGATGTCTTCATTCCTATGCATCAAAGTATCATGATGAAGTCATTATCGTTTCTTTGGGAACTCCATCGTACTTATGAAAAATTAAAGGGGTGGGTATTCCGGAAGAACGGACCTCTACAAGGTTGTCTATTTGGTAGATAACATCGGGGAAGGTGGCGGAAAGTAACTCCCAAATGGAAACTTAAGACAATATCATGAGCAAAGTAAGTAGGTACCATGAGAAGTTTTGAGCGGGTAGGCAATCATTCGATGCCTGAAACCATGTGTGAAAGGGGTCTAGAGCAACGAGAATAAGTATTGCGTCCGATACCAGATTATATCACCTCTAGGAAGGTGGCTGGTGATCTTCATACGAAGTCAATCGTGAGGAATAACTTCGGAGATAGGGGTATACAGGAGAGTCAGGTTTCGATCCTGTGGAACTGTGGGTTATGGGCCCACCATGTGGGTTAAAAGAAGGAAGGGCGGTGACGTCTTGCACGATCATGAAAGCAAGGCATGTCAGAGGATAGTCTGTCGGTTATGTCGGCAACACCATCGGTACCAAGGGCGAGGGACGAAGAGAACCATTTTCCTGCTCGTTGAAACGAGGTGGACCTATAGGCAAAGTTCTTGTCCATCAGTGGTTACTAGAATGTCATCAACAAAAGTAACAGGGTCTTTCTAACAGAGTGGTACAACTGCTTATATAACATAGATCACAAGAAGGTTTAAACAATCCAATGGAAAGGAAAAGTGATTATCAGGTTTAAACAGAACAATGGAAAGGAAAATGTGTTTAAACACATATTTCAAGGGTATAACCGTCCCAAGGACAAGCAGAGCATGATATCCATGACAGGATATAACGTAGCAAACCCTTTAGGAAAGGGGAGAGAAATATCATGACATTACCCATGCAACGGTGTTTGGATAATTGAGCAAGAAACATTTAGCATTGGACTTCAAATGTTCTTGTTGAAAATCGGAGTACCACATACATGCTTCGAGATAGCATTGACATGGTCTTCGAGCAAGGTTGGACTTTAGATACCCAAAGGATCCATCAGGATTAACTCATAGGATAAGTCTTACAATTTCCTCATGGAAGAATGGATAACCTTGCTGAAAAGGAATCTATAACAATAGGGCCTCCGGTCAAGTGTGCTAGGCACGACATCATCTTACAGGGTCACGTAAGATGTCATAACTCCTGGAAATATGTTCCAACCATCATATCTGACCGAAATTCAGATCTGATTGGGGTCAGGATACCTCAGACTCGGGATGCCAGAGAAGAAAAAAGTGCGACACAAATTAACGAGATGACATTGTAAGATTCTCGGGAAATGAACTATGGGAGCAAGTTCCGAACAAGGGTTCATCATTAAACCAAGGAGAAGATGAGGAGATGGCTGATGGACGCAACGACATTTCATCGAGATTAACAAAAGATGGATTCCCACAATTATCTGAACAAGGAGGTAACACTTGTCAGACCAAATGATATAATGATGTATGCTTGAGGAAAACATACACAATTAAACATTGATTGCAAGGTGCACCTGACATATGGGCTTAGGTAGCATGATCAATGCTAGAATGGTGATTCGATAACCAATGGTCTAAGAATGAAATGTTGACCATTAACTTCAAAGCAATAAGGTTGCTAATTTTTTTTAAAATTACTAGTCCATCTGTCGGTATTCCTGTTAGGAACAACACGGGGACAAGAAAAGAATGGTGATGGTGAAGTATCGCTGATATCAAGAATTCTCAATAGGTGGTGAAATTCTCACAACATACTTGACAAAAAGGCATTAATACTTCAAGGTAGATCATAATACGAGCTGGATAGCAAGTTGCATCCATAACATGAACAAGTTTGTGATGAAAGGAATGTAAAGATGTTGTCGATGGTAACTCAAATTACCAAGGGACGAGGATGGCACTTCTCATCATGAATTCAATTGATATCCTGGAAGGGGTCAAAATGTTGATGATGATCACGACACACTTGTCGAGGGGTTTCATGAGGACATAATCGATCATCGATGACATCAAGCAAAAGGAAGGGTGAAGCAAAAGTTATCAGAACCATGGGTATGAAACAAACTCGAAATCAAGTTTGCTATTCAAGGAGAAATGATATGACAAGGAAGATCGACATAAGATTAGCTCACTGTCGAAATTTGTTCTCCATGAAGAAGGACCAGGTAGCACAGTTAAAAATTAGCCCAATAATGGTATAGCCGAGCATGCTAGGAATGACTTGAAGGATTATTAAACTCATAAGCAACGAAAATTAATAGGGTTATCGAACCGGAAGGCGGAATCGGTTCACATATCGGGGTTCTCGGTTGACGACAACCCAGAACCTAGAAAAATTGGAATCGGTGAGAAATAACAGTTAATGAAGAACCCATAAGAAGTTATGCAGTTCCATGACATTATCAAGATATCATAGTGTAATACTCGGCAGTAGATCAAAGTAAAGGTTGGACAGGTGCAATGATCTGCACAAGACAAGTACTTCAACTTGTCCGAGATATGGTATTAAGGAGAAAATATGGTCGGAACCATGATTACAAATGACCAAACATGGATACAGGATGAACTTATAACAAGGGGATTATTATCATTTACAAGAAGCTTCGATGAAAAGTTCCACATCGGGTCTATGGGCATGAACACAAAGGCTCAAGGTCGACTCTCACTTCTTCAATGTACCTTTCATTTTACTTCTCGCTTTTGATGAGGCTGTAGTGTAGAAATTTTATCTGGCGAAACAACAGAAGAGTATGACTCGCGATAACTTTCGGGTTCATACCGTTTGGGGAAGGCATAGGTTCAACCCATCGGGGCATCTTAGGAGTATATACCACAAATTTCAAGAATAATAACACAAGCTCGATAGTAGAGCATGCTTGAGAAAGTAGAGGATACAATTTACCAAAGATAGTATGTATCCGAGGAAAGGCTCACAAACTTATTGAATACGAAGGACGCTGCCGGATAAAAACCAACAAAGGATCTGGTGGTCCACAAGGGATCTATTGTGAGCATCGGTACTCAACTAGAGGAAGAAGAATGTAATGATATCAGATTATAGAAATAACTGACTAACTCAAAGCTCAAATACAAAGGAATTATGATTCCAAGTCAAGGGATCAGAAGCAATGCTCTGAATAGGGATGGATAAGTTGAATAGTCTTAGAGGTACAATCGTCAGCAATTTGATTGGTCGAGAACCAACTCATGTTTAAAATGGCGTCTGAACCGGAAGGATGAATTCTAGGATCTGGTTGAGGATTGAGAGCATTCGCACTCATTGAATCAATGGGCTCAAAATGATAGTGGCAAAGGATGCCAATAAGGATACGAGACTTATGGGATTAACCATAATGGAAGCAAGCAAGAATTTCAAGAGCAATAGGCTGCTCAGGATTTTCGGAAGACCGAATGGTATTTCGAAGACTTTTGTGAAATACGTGAATCAACTAGGGATGAGCGGATACTCGATAAGTGCGAGAATTATTCTGTAGGGGTATTCAGGTTGCAAAAAACTGCAAGGGCAGTGGGCACAAAGTACTTTCCAAACAATAGAGAGAATTTCAGGGTATCTTGTAATAACAAGATTAACTGGGAATAAAAGTAAGAATGACAGGTGTAGGTATTTATCCATATGGATATTTCGGTGGTAGGGGATGGAAAAAGCAATGGGCACAAAGTCTTAGAAGAATAACATAGAGTATCCTCGGAATCTTCTAGTGCAGCAGTCGACCATCGGTAATAAGATGCTCTCCAGTTGAAAGTGATCACGAGATCCTAATGTTAGATTAAGTAAAAATCATTTCATCCGAATAGAAGATAGAGCAGAGTCCCAGAGTATAGACGAGGAATAAAAGATCCTAATACCACCCAAATGGCAACGTGGGCCCGTAAGACACACAGCCATGTTAGTATAAGTTTTGGCAATGTCTAGACTCAACTTCGGCCAAGGAGTGTGGAAGGGGGATTCCTACAGGCAGTTGGCTCTGATACCAACTTGTGACGCCCCTGATTCAATCGTACACTAATCATACACACAAACGTGTACGATCAAGATCAGGGACTCACGGGAAGGTATGACAACACAACTCTACAATTAAAATAAGTCATACAAGAATCATATTACAAGCCAGGAGCCTCGTGGGCTCGAATACAAGAGCTCGATCATAGACGAGTCAGCGGAAGCAACAATATCTCAGTACAAACATAAGTTAAACAAGTTTGCCTTAAGAAGGCTAGCACAAACTAGGATACAGAACGAAAGAGGCGCAGGCCTCCTACCTGGGATCCTCCTAAACTACTCCTGGTCGTTGTCAGCGGGCTGCACGTAGTAGTAGGCACCTCTAGTGTAGTAGGAGTCGTCGTCGACGGTGGCGTCTGGCTCCTGGGCTCCATCGTCTGGTCGCAGCAATCGGGTATAGAAAGGGGGAGCAAAGCAACCGTGAGTACTCATCCAAAGTACTCGCAAGCAAGGAGCTACACTACATATGTATGCATTGGTATCAAATGGAAAAGAGGGTAACATATGTGGACTGAACCGCAGAATGCCGGAATAAGAGGGGGATAGCTAGTCCTATCGAAGACTACGCTTCTAGTAACCTCCATCTTGCAGCAGAAGAAGAGAGTAGACAGTAAATTCACCAAGTAACATTGCATAGCATAATCCTAACCGATGATCCTCCCCTCGTCGCCCTGTGAGAGAGCGACCACCGGTTGTATCTGGCACTTGGAAGGGTGCGTTTTATTAAGTATTCGGTTCTAGTTGTCATAAGGTCAAGGTACAACTCCAAGTCGTCCTGTTACCGAAGATCACGACTATTCGAATAGATTAACTTCCTTGCAGGGGTGCACCACATTTCCCAACACGCTCGATCCCCTTTGTCTGGACACACTTTTCTGGGTCATGCCCGACCTCGAAAGATCAACACATCGCAGCCCTACCTAGGCACAACAAAGAGGTCAGCACGCCGGTCTAAATCCTATGGCGCAGGGGACTGGGCCCATTGCCCATTGCACACCTGCACGTTGCGTACGCGGCCGGAAGCAGAACTAGCCCCCTTAATACAAGAGTAGGCTTACGGTCCAATCCGGCGCGCGCCGCTCAGTCGCTGATGTCGCGAAGGCTTCGGCTGATACCATGACGTCGAGTGCCCATAACTGTCCCCGCGTAGATGGTTAGTGCGTATAGGCCATTGGCCAGACTCAGATCAAATACCAAGATCTCGTTAAACGTGTTATCTTGAAATAACCGCGAACGCCGACCAGGGCCAGGCCCACCTCTCTCCTAGGTGGTCTCAACCTGCCCTGTCGCTCCGCCACAAAGTAACAGTCGGGGGCCGTCGGGAACTCATGCCCACCACTACCTGGATGGAGCCACCTGCCCCTTCAGCCCCCACATCAGAATCACTTGCGGGTACTCAACGAGCCGACCCGACTTTAGTCACCACCTGTATAGCATGTATATATGTATGTATTTACCTGTGATCAACACCCGACGTGATCACGGCCCGATAGTATAGCATGGCAGACTGACAAGAATGTAGGGCCACTAGTGATAATCTAGCATCCTATACTAAGCATTTAGGATTGCAGGTAAGGTATCAACAGTTGTAGCAACAATGACAGGCTATGTAATAGAATAGGATTAACGGAAAGCAGTAGCATGCTACACTACTCTAATGCAAGCAGTATAGAGGAGAGTAGGCGATATCTGGTGATCAGGGGGGGCTTGCCTGGTTGCTCTGGCAAGAGAGAGGGGTCGTCAACACCGTAGTCGTACTGGGTAACAGCGGCGTCGGTCTCGGTGTCTAGCGAGAGAAGAGGGGGAAGAAACAATAAATATTAAACAAACAGATGCATGACGATGCATGACATGACAAAGCGTGAGGCTAGGTGTTTCCTAACGCGGTATGAGGCGGTACCGGTAAAAGGGGGAAACATCCGGGAAAATATCCCCGGGGTTTCGCGTTTTTGGACAGATGAATCGGAGGGGGAAAGTTGTGTGTTCACTATGCTAGGGATGCGTGGCGGATGAACGGGCTGCGTATCCGGATTCGTCTCGTCGTTCTGAGGAACTTTCATGTACAAAGTTTTTCCAACCGAGCTACAGTTTATTTTATATTGATTTTAAAAGATTTAAATCATTTTTAGAATTTATTTAACTATTTAATTCAACATTATACAGAACAGTACATCATGACATCAGCATGACATCAGTAGTCAACAGAGGTGTTGACTGGGTCGCTGACATGTGGGTCCCACATGTCGTAGGTACAATAGCCTAATTAACCTATTAATCAGTTTAATTAGTTAATTAGGTACCTAATGTTTAATTAGTTTAACTAAACAGGATTAATTAAGTTAATTAATTTAGTTAATTAATTAACATTTTTATTTACTATTTATTTATTTATTTTAATTATTATTTTTTCTTTTTTATAAAACATTCTGGGCGCGGGGCCCCGCTGTCATAGGCCCTGGGGGCCTAGCGGGCGTGCGGGCTCCCAGCTCGAACGGGCGCCGGTAGCAGGTGCCGAGCAGCGGAGGAGCAGCGGGGCGCTGCGGTGGTGGAGCAGCGTGGGGCCAGTGGCAGAGGAGGCGGGGAGTGGCAGGGGCCGCGGACGCGCTGGAGCAGACGAGCAGCGGAGCAGCGAGTAGGGGGCAGGCGGCGCGCGGTGATGGCGCGATGGAGCGAGGCGAAGGGCGCGGGTAGGTGCGGTCGCGCGCGGTGGCGCGGCCACGGACCAGCAGAGGCGAGGCGCGGAACGCGACGACGGCATGGCGCGCGTGGCTGTGGGCGCGGCCTTCGGCCAGCAGGGCGCCGAGTGCGGCGACTAGGCGCGAGCAGAGGGGCTCGCTCGGGTGCCAGCGAGACAAGGGCAGGAGGGAGGCGGCCCGCCGAGCGAGGCCGTGGCAGACGGGGTAGCGCACGAGGGAGGCGGCCATGGTCGGGTGGGCGCGATGTCGGACTCGCGGGCGTGTCACGCGCGATGAACGGCGCTGGGCAAAGAGGAAAAAGGAGGGAAGGACGCTGGCTCACCGGGCCCTGCAGATGTGCATACGCGGGCTCGGGGAGGAGGACAAGGACGTGCGAGGTCGAGGCGGCGGTGCTCCGAGGAGGTGGTCCAGTGAGGAGGAGGTTGGGGACGATGTGTGGCGACGGAGTCATGGCGGCGCAGGATCGTGTCCCCGATCTCGATCTAGATCGGGGAAAGGGAGAGAGCGAGTGGGGGGGGGAGTGGTGTCGGTGGGTGGGTTAGGTTTTCGGGTAGTGTGGTTATGGGGGAGTGGGCGGTGGGCCGGCCGGTTGGTGGGTTGGCCGCATGGTCCAGGTGGGTCGGTCAGCTAGGCCGTCTGGCCCAGTTGGCCAGTGGGCCTTTGCTTTCTCTTTTTTGATTTGTTCCTTTTCTTTTATTTATTCTTTTCTGTTTTCTTTTAACCTTTAATATATTTTAGTTTAAATAAAATACAACAATAGTCCCTAAATTAGGTTTACTAAATATTCCAGTGCCACAAACAACTTAGCACATTTTAGAAAGCATTTTGTATTTGTTTATTAATTTACAAGCATTTAATTAATAGTTTTACCACTATTGCATTTATTATTATGCATTTGACTGTTTTATAAGAGTGTTATTTCTCCACCAATATTTATTATGAAATACTTGCTACATTTAGAACATTTTAGTTTTGACTTTTCAAAACTTTTCATTGTATGTCCTTAATTCAATTTTGAATTGAATCGGTTTCAAACAAATGCGAGATTAACAACAGTAATCGAGGTGACGTGGCATCATTTGCAAAGGTTACTGTAGCTTGATTATCTGGGCGTCACATTGGCAGTCGACTTGGTTCTACTGCACTGACATTCCAACTCCTGGTGCGTCGACTGGCCTTCTCCCTTTCTCTCTGGAGAGACTCAAAGCCCCTCGCTCATTGACCATGGATGAGGAGAAGGGCGAGGTGGGGATCTTGGTTGAAGTAGTTGTTGAGTTGATTGGGGTGGAGTGACACGCCTGGATCTGCTGTAGGTGTTCCTCAGTCGACGCATCCAACCTCTGCAAGCGCGTGACCATCCCATGTGGTTTTACTTGGGTGGAGATGACACTTCTAGGACTCATCCAGAAGAGGTCGGCGAGGATACTGTAGCCCAGTGGCTTAGGAGCATCACCGGAGCCCGTGACAACCCACACAGAGCCAAGCCAATCCTGCCTTTGGATGCCGAGCATCCACCAGGAGAGGTGAGACATAACTTGTCGAGTGAATCATCTTTGTTTTCAATATGCAACTGAATTGAGGACCGACTGATTTTGACATTTGTGTTCTGTAGGCGTTCACGAAGATGTATTCGCCCGTGCCGAATGGTGACCAACTTGCTGAAGGAATGGTAAGAGACGGTGGCAGTGCTGATATGGACTATGCCAACGATAGTGAAGATGACTGTGATGACTCGGACGATAGTGACAAAGTCGAGTCACCTCCCCACACTGAGCGTCATTCCAAGGAAAACCAAGACCCTAGCGTTGGCCAGAGCAAGGCCCCAACATCGAGTGTCAGGAACCCCAATCGCACTCGGACGACCACTCCTGATCTGGTTGAGGAGACTGCAAAGCAGCTCAAAACCGACCCACTGAAGCCTCGGAAGGCTTTACCCAAGATCAAGGTTTCCATGCACACTGTTTCAACGTGAGTACCATTTGTATCTTTCCTCACTTCATTGCTGTGGATCTTCATTATTTTTCTGACCGAGTGGAATTCTGAATCCCAGGGCTGCTACTTCTGCGACGTCCCACATGCAGATCGACGACGAGCACGCAGAAGCGGACACTGCGGACGCAGCCACTTCTTGGGCCGGTATGATCAACTCACATTGTGCTCTGCCTCGCTAATTGTCCCGATGGTCGACTGAGATCTCACTGTTGAGTGACTGCAGCATGAACATACATCATCCACCTCGCAGACAATGATGATGAGGTGCCTCCAAAAAGCACAGGGGGAAAAGGCAGGACCTCGACCGCCTCACGAAGCTTCACTAAGAGAGTGCCTTTGGGACAAACATCTCGTATGCCGCCTGAACTTCTTCTTAAAGAGTCAGGTGGTTCATCTCGAGCTGGTGCTTCTTTCGCCACCCCTCCGTCGACTGCTCTACCTCTGGTGTCTACTTCTCCAGCTTCGGGTCCGACTAGACAACCGCAAGTGCTGATCCCTCCAGCTGCGTCACCGACTCCTGCGTCGAGCGTGTTCACTCTGCATCATGTCCCAGAGGACCAGACTGGAGCCAGCAAGGAGGCTATGATGCAATCTAGCCCGATGATGCAACATCTGAAGGAATTGTATGAAGCTAGCAAGTTTGCTTATGACGCCAGTTCGGCCGTTCAAGCCAATGTCCGAGTAAGTACGATTGTAAGTTGATCTCCGATTCGATTTTGTCCTATCCGTCTTGATTCTATACACCCACTAGGTGTGCTTGATTTAGTACTCATTTGGTCACAATTTTGCATTCTGATGTTCTTCACTTGGGCCAGTCAGGCTGAGGCCGAGTGGAAACAGATCCAGTGGGGGCACTCTGAGTGCACCCACTGGGTGTAGTCCCCGAGACCACCATCGAATGTTTAATTTGACGAGGGTTTGAGAATTTTTTTGTAGTCCTCCACTCGGACCGGTTAGGCCTTACCGAGTGGGAAATTGATCCAGTGGGGGCACGCTGAGTGCACCCACTAGGTGTAGTCCCCGAGAGTGCTGTCGGATGTTTGATTCGGTGGGCGTCTTAGAGCATGTTTGGTAATAGCAATCTGGATTTGCTCTTCTCCACTTGGAAGTAGAGGAAATACTTTGAGAATCCTTCCCATTGAATGAGTCTTTGTTGTTGATCTCAGAAATCTTGTGAACTTGGAACTTAGTATGTTGCTCTAGAGAAGGAGAAGATCTAACTCCAACTGGACTTAGAGCTTACCAAAAAGAACTTGGAGCGTGCTCAGACTGAGGTGAAGACCATGGGAGGTAAATTCTGTCGACTGAATGCACTATTGTACTTCTGTTCCGCCCTTTGAACCGAGTAGTTACTCGAACAGATGTGCGTAATGAAAACCAACAACTTCAAGTGCGACTCAAAAATGTTATTTCTTTAGACACCATGAAGCAGGCCCTGGAGAAGAAGGATGAGGAACTTGCGGGCGCCTAGAGGGTGGCCAAGGAGAAGACTGAGGCTGCTGAAGTGAAGCTAGCTTTAGTCGGCAAGCTTGAAGAGGAGAATGCAACCCTGAAGACTGCCATTGAGGAGGTGAAGAAGGAACCTGCCCAACTTAAGGACGAGGAGATCGTCTTGGCCGACAAGGTGGGCCAGCTCACCCAAAAGAGGGATGATATGGAGGAATACTTGGGGAACCTTGTGAAGAAAATGTACATCATGCTTGAAGATACCTTTTTCATGCGAGTGAATTCTCGAGAGCTTCGAAAACAATGATGCTGCTAACTCACTTTTTCCTCTTTGTGTAGAATTCTGCCAGAACTTCGAGCAAGAGATAGAACGAATTGAAATAGGTCTGGACCCTACCAAGTCACTCATCATCTACTTCTTGTGCTAGCTCGATGCTAAGTTTCCATTAATTGATGGCGTTTTATGAACACGCCACCGTTTCTTGCCATTTCCTTAGCTGTTTCCCGCCACCCTGCTATATTGCGCATAGGGGGCGCGTGACGCACGGAGGCGACAAGCGCAGCCTGTAGCACATCCACCTTTTCAAGCATGCCAACCCACCAAAGCGCCGCCTCTGCCATCAACCTCATCGACGAGGAAAATGAGCAGGCGCCACGGACCATTGAGGCCGAGGCGCTCCCCGGCAACGCGATGGTCTACACCATGATGTGCGTCATCGCCAGGGTTGAGTAGACCTTTGGCGCATGGAGCTTGAGCACCGCAGATCAAGATAGGCATGTCAGCACCGACAGGTTACAGCTCGCCGCACAACATGATCGATGGCGCGCCGCAGAACATGCTAGGCGCATCCGCGCCGATAGGCTGTGGCTCACCGCATGGTGAGACCGTTGGAGTGCCGCAGAGCGAGAGGCATGGCGCGCCGCACAGCAAGAGCGGATCAAGTGGCGCTTGCCTGCTGTCGAGACGGCGTCACAGCTGGGTACACATTCCGTCAGTACCCCCATTCACATGGGTACATAGCATCGCAGCTTGCACCAGAGGCCGGCCGCGCCGTACTTGCACCAGACGCCCGCTGCACCGTTCGCATGGGTGCCGCCGTTCGCCTTGTCTGCGGCCCGCTGGATGCCAACACGCTGGTCCGTAGGCTCGACCGCCTCCTTGGCCGAGGTGTCCACCTGGGCGCAGTAGAGGAACATGGCCGTCACATCCTCAAGCTGGTGATCTATGATGAAATAGCCAACTTGGAGCTCGAGATCATGCTCCAGATGTACCGCGAGTGTGTCGACCGCTTGGACGAACGCCTGCATGAGTTCAGGCAGAGCCAAGAGCTACCCTAGGCAAGGGCTGCTGGTCATGGTCTCATGGACGCGTTTTATTTTGATAAGTCGTTTTGACGTGGATAGCTATGTATTCACATCAATCATAGTATTGCTCCGTTTCAATGTGTGTACTCTGTTTTCCATTCTTATATGTTCTGTTTCAATGTGTGTACATACGCTTTCCATTATGTATATGTGGATGATAACAACTAGATTCAAATTATTAGACAAACACAGATAGAAAATGGAATTCATAATATATATATATATATATATTAATTGTTCATTAGATCATCACAGAATATATATATATATATATTATCATCACATATACGTGATGATACTTAACTACTAGGTACAATGCATAAAATTGAAAATGATCAATACTAAAACTAATAATCCCTCCTGGGGCCAGTATTCCGGCAGCCCCTCGCCAGCAGCTCCCTGGTGCGCGGCGTCTTTCCAGTGCGGAGGAAGTACTCCGACTCCTCTGCCTCGCAGTGCTTGACGTACCGATCTGCCTCTTGCTGGCAGACGTGCGCGACCGATCTTGACATTTCGTTGGGCGCCCACCAGAGCTCCTCGTCGGTGGCATGCTGGAGCTTATCGGCCCACCTCCACGCAGCGACGAGGCGCCCAGCGCCTATGACCTTCCTCGCGAAGTACCCGTCTTCGTACACCTCCTCGGCACGACGACACGCCCGCCCCCAAAGCTCCGCCGCCTCCTTTCTCCAAGAGGCATCATGGGCTTCACAGGCCGCCTGGTACCTGGCTTCCTCCTCCGCCATCTCCTTTGTGAATGCCACTTTCCTGGCTTTCTCAGCCGACGGCAGCAACTTCCATAGACAAAGATTGTAGTGGCCCCAAAACCAACCCAAAGTTGGGGGGTCCGGTGCAACCTCGTCAGGCGGCGCGTATGGGTCCTCGTCGCTGCTAATCGAGTGAGCATCCTCAGGGGGCGGTGACTCCTCGTCGGCGCGTGGCCAGACCGGCGGCGCCATGGCAGAGATTTGAGAGAGAGAGAGAGGGCAAGCGAGGGGAGGATGTAGATGAGAATGCAGGCGGGACAACGTGATCAAGGTAGTATTTATTGGCGGCCGGAATATAGATCGACGGGGACAGTACAAACGCTGGTCGCCGGAATTTATGAGTACTGTAGTTTGAATTACACATGATTCCCGCAGCAAAATCCGTGTGTGAACATAATAGCCAAAATCCATGTGTGAACATAATAGCTGACGGTTTCCAATGCAGAACCATGTCTGATTAATGATCCCCGTCATTCACCTACGAAACCTTGAGCCGCGAGATAAACTGCCAATCGTGTGGGGGCCGGTTGCCTTGCCAAATCTTTACATTTTCTTTTTTGAACACCAGATATTTACATCGTCTGATGATTTCTTAACTCACACACAAGTACACAAAAATATGATTTTTCAAACTGTTTTGGTTAGGCGTTGCATGTAGATGTATTTCAAATTTGAATTACGGTCATTAAATGGTTAGAAAATCACTTAAATGTCTTTAAAAGGTCAAATGACCCCTGAAAATTTCCAATTTTTCACATGACAGTTGTATTAGTGCACGTTAAACATAGGAAACAATTTGAAGGCCGTAAGAGGAAGCTATCTCCCGCCCGTCAGCAAACATGCATTGTTCCCTTTCGGAACCACGAACCTTCTAGTGAGTTGCTCCGGTTTGTGAGGGGTGTGTGTCCAAACTTTCCTCAAACAGGCCAATTTTTTTACCACGTCATCTCGGTGGCATGACATTAAATCAAGCAAGGTTTCATGTTTTTCTGATCATTTTTTATTTTTTTGGAATTAAAATGCCATGGCATGCACTGCATGCATGTGCCCATGCCTTCAAACCAATATGTTTGAAATTTCCTTATAATTTACTGCACATGGAATTAATTCGCACACAAGTACACAAAAATATGATTTTTCAAACCGTTTCGGTTAGGCGTTGCATGTAGATGTAGTTCAAATTCGAATTATGGTCACTAAATGGTTAGAAAATCACTTAAATGTCTTTAGAAGGTCAAATGACCCCTAAAATTTACCAAATTTTCACATGACAGTTGCATGTTAAACGTAGGAAAAAATTTGAAGGCCCTAAGAGGAAGCTATCTCCAGTTCATCATCAAACATGCATTGTTCCCTCTCGAAACCACGAACCTTCTATCGAGTTGCTCCGGTTTGTGAGGGGCGTTTGTCCAAACGTTCGTCAAACATGCCAATTTCTTTACCACATCATCTTGGTGGCATGACATTGCATCAACCAAGGTTTCATGTGTTTCTGATCATTTTTCTATTTTTTGAATTAATATGTCATGTCACTCCATGCATACATATGCATGCGTCCATGTCGTGAGACCAATATGTTTAAAAATTCCTTCTAATTTAATGCACAGGGAATTAATTCGCACACAAGTACACAGATAGGATTTTTCAAACCATTTTGGTTAGGCGTTGCATGTAGATGTACTTCAAATTTGAATTACGGTCATTAAATGGTTAGAAAATCACTTAAATGTCTTTAAAAGGTCAAATGACCCCTAAAATTTTCTAAAATTTCACATTACAGTTGTAGTACTGCACGTTAGACGTAGAAAAAATTTGAAGGCTGTAAGAGGAAGCTATCTCCCATTCGTCATCAAACATGCATTGTTCCCTCTCGGAACCACGAACCTTCTAGCGAGTTGCTCCGATTTGTGAGGGGTGTGTGTCCAAACGTTCGTCAAATATGCCAATTTCTTTACCACATCATCTTGGTGGCATGACATTACATCAACCAAGGTTTCATGTGTTTCTGATAATTTTTCTATTTTTTTGAATTAAAATGCCATGTCACTCCATGCATACGTATGCATGTGTCCATGTCGTGAGACCAATATGTTTGAAAATTCCTTCTAATTTACTGCACATGGAATTAACTCGCACACAAGTACGCATATATAATTTTTCAAACCATTTTGGTTAGGCGTTGCATGTAGATGTAGTTCAAATTTGAATTACGGTTATTAAATGGTTAGAAAATCACTTAAATGTCTTTAAAAGGTCAAATGACCCCTAGAATTTTCCAAAATTTCACATTACAGCTGTAGTAGTGCACGTTAGACGTAGAAACAATTTGAAGGCCGTAAGAGGAAGCTATCTCTCGTTCATTATTGAACATGCATTGTTCCCTCTCGGAACCACGAACCTTCTAGCGAGTTGCTTCGATTTGTGAGGGGTGCTTGTCCAAACTTTCGTCAAACATGCCAATTTCTTTACCACATCATCTTGGTGGCATGACATTACATCAACCAAGGTTTCATGTGTTTCTGTTTTTTTTTGGAATTAAAATGCCATGCCACTCCATGCATACATATTCATGCATATGTGTCCATGTCGTGATACAAATATGTTTGAAAATTCCTTCTAGTTTACTGTACATGGAATTAACTCACACACAAGTACACAAATATGATTTTTCAAACCGTTTTGGTTAGGCGTTGCATGTAGATGTAGTTCAAATTTGAATTACGGTCATTAATGGCTATAAAATCACTTAAATGTCTTTAAAAGGTCAAATGTCCCATAGAATTTTCAAAAATTTCAAATTACAGTTGTAGTAGTGCATGTTAGACGTAGAAAAAAAATTGAAGGCTGTAAGAGGAAGCTGTCTCCCGTTCATCATCAAACATGCATTGTTCCCTCTCAGAACCACGAGCCTTCTAGTGAGTTGCTCCGGTTTGTGAGGGGTGTGTGTCCAAACTTTGGTCAAACATGCCAATTTTTTTACCACATCATCTTGGTGGCATGACATTACATCAACCAAGGTTTCATGTGTTTCTGATGTTTTATTTTTTTGGAATTAAAATTCCATGTCACTCCATGCTTAATTGTGTCATAGCCGTTAGACCAATATGTTTGAAAATTCCTTCCAATTTACTGCACATGGAATTAAATCACACGCAAGTACACGAAATATGAGTTTTCAAACCTTTATGGTTAGCTGTTGCATGTACATGTAGTTCAAATTTCAATTACGGTCATTAAATGTCTAGAAAATCACTTAAATGTCTTAGAAGGTCAAATCACCCCTGAAATTTTCCAAAATTTGACATGACAGTTGTATTAGTACTACAAAATTTCTCGTTCATTTAAAACACCATCCGTTGGCACTTTATTCCAAATTCGTCTTTCACAGCTAATAAAAAATATCTACAACATCACACACAATTGTTTTCTAGGAACCGTTTGCGATGAAAATATCTGGGTCTATTTAAGTCTCCCTCCTTAAGCTTCGCCGGCTCATCTGCTCTAGTGCCAGCAACCCCCGAATCCATGAATCCCGATCCCCATTCCGGCACCCCCTTCTTGCAAAGATGACGCCGTGGAAATGCTTCGTGAAGGCCCATAGATGGCCACGTCCCCCCCGAGCGCCGCCCCCTACGCCGAGAGCGCGACCGCCTACGCCGAGAGTGTCGCCGCAGCCGCAGCCGACATGGCCGCTCCAACAGCCGAGACGGCTGCAGCTGCTGCTACGATGGCGGCTACAAAAGCCGAGAGCGCTCGAGCTGCCGTCCGTGCCGCTGATGTCGCCCTAGCCTGGGTCGAGGCCATCCATGACAAGATCGAGTATGCACACGCCAAGATATTCTAGGCCACCTCAAATTTCAGCATGCAACCCACGTATGAAAAGGCGGCTGTGGCCATGGAGCACCTGCTCCTTCATGAGGTCGCCGAGCGGGAGCTGGAGATGCAGGAGGTGGCGGAGATTGAGGAGCGCCGGGAGGAGGAGTTGCGCGTGGCCGAGGTCAAGGTAGAGAAGAGTCTGTCCGTCGAGGAATCAGCGTTGGAGTACCAACGCGAGCTCTGGCGCAACCACTACTACGAGTACTACAACCTTGAGTGCGGTGCCGAGGACGAGGACGTGGTCGACTCCAGCAGGGGGGACGCGGGGTCCACCAACGGCGGCATGTCGCCAGGACAAGTCATCAACGTCTCATCTCACACCGGCGATGCATAGGCCGGCGCGGCGGCAGATTTTTAATTATGCGTACTTATGCTTTGTTTTTAATGCTGGTCTTTTGTTAGAGCAATGTTTATGTCAACTGGCTCTGTGTAATTACTAAAATTGCTTGATTCAGTAAGTGTGGTCTGTCTGCTGTAAGCTCTTTTGTGTGCCCAAATTAGCAAGCAATGTTAAATTATGCAATGACGTACCCGGGGAAATTTTCACCAAAATTTGAATTATCAAACTCATCCCATGCGCGTAAAGCATAAGAATCGTTTACGATGCACACAATCGTTCAAAGTGAATGGTCCGGCGGCACCGCGCGCGTTCAAAGTGAATGTGCCCATGCCTTGAGACCAAAATTGAAGTATCAAACTCATCCCATGCGCATAAAGCAAAAGAATTGTTTGCGATGCACACAATCGTTCAAAGTGAATGGTCCGGCGGCACCGTGCGCAAAGTTTCCCTCCACATTTCCAAAATTTTGGCCTACTGCCAAAATATCTACCCCGCCCCCTTCCCCACCCCCTTTTCTCCCCGACCACAAGTCACATTTCCCCTGTTTCCTCCTTCCTTCATTCCTTCCTTGCTAAGCTATATCTGCTTCCTTGCTCTCTCCATCTCGCATCCTACTGCCGGGGTCGCCATGGTCTTCTTCAAAGACAGCTCCAGCGGTTCCTCCTCCGGTGACTACTCCTTCACCACCCGGGTATGCCTCTCTTCTCTCTCTCGGGCTATGACTTGGAATGAAGAATTTTTACCCGGAGGTCGATTTGAGTCGTTTCTTCCTCTTGTAGCTCCCTAAGACCATCAGTGGCAACGAATGGAGCGGGGTGGCTGAAGATCTATCTGCTCGTTTTCACCATCAATCTCCATGCGTGAAGATAGTTGCATTTGATTCTGTGGACAGTGGGAGGAAGTT
This sequence comes from Triticum urartu, assembly GCF_003073215.2. Taxonomy (NCBI): domain Eukaryota; kingdom Viridiplantae; phylum Streptophyta; class Magnoliopsida; order Poales; family Poaceae; genus Triticum; species Triticum urartu. The sequence goes on along the minus strand of NC_053024.1, from coordinate 601,091,067 downwards.
TCTGGCATGTGTAGAGAAGGTTAGATCCTCTTTCGTTGTTACAAATCATTTGTTAGATGTGATTCAGACACTGTCACGGTCCCAATCCATTCATACCACACCTTCAACCAAACGCATCCTAAGACAGTGTCACAGTTTGTACCTAGTATCTTAAATTGTTGCCATCTCATCAGTGGTGTCATTAGAAAATTATTTGGCATTGCTTCAGCAGTTTGTGCAGCCAACTTTGGTCCACACATCCGAGAAGACAAGCAGTAAAATACTAAATCTTTATGGCATGAAGGAACTGGGCATCGGAGCAACTACGTGCTCCGGAGTCTGGGTCCCTGATTTTTTTTCTGCTGCATCGGCTCGCCAGTGTAGGGCACCGGTGCGAGATGTAGGAATAGTTGTCTTTACCCCAGTTTTGGCATACATAGTGGACGACCTTAGTGCTATTAGTCCTATGTTACTAAATTTGTGCATGTACACACCTGTTAGTATCAATTTGTTGTCATCCAAACACTGTCGCTATGCTGTTGCAGTTATATTTACCTTCCTCATAAAATGTTCAATTTCTTATTTATTGTACATGAGTAAGAACTTGTAGCATTGTTGTAGTTAATTATAGCTTCTAATGTTCTAGAATTTGGTTGTTGTCTCAGTACCAATTATTTTTGCACATTGATCTTTTTGAGAAGATATGTCATAATTAACATATTCCTTCAGTTTTTCAAAATAAGCATTGGTGATTTTCTATGTTGCTATAAACCCATTTTTTCACATCCCTAGCTTTACCCTGGCCTTGGACTAGCTTGGTTGCTGCAACATGTTTAAATTCAAATTTCATTTGAATTGAGGAACTTTCAAAGCCTCAGAATCCTTTAAAAAATGATCAAGATAAAATTGCTTCAAATATGTCCGAGAAAATGTTCCTGTTATCCTCTGGAAATATTGGCAAGAGGTAAAGTCCAAACCAATATTTTTGGTATCTCAGAAACATTTATTTTGGGCATTTGAGTTAAATCAATAGCTATTTGAATTGGATTTATATCTACTATTAAATAAATATAGGTCCAATAATTCTGAAATATTTTGTGGAGCATTGGTTTAATTCTTTTAGCTCCTAAAAATATTTTCAGAAGCAAAAAAATTGAATTGGTTTCAAAACCAAATTCAAAACAAACCTGCAAAATAGAAAACAGAATAGAATTAGAAAAAAAACAGGAAAGGACAAAAACCTTACCTGCAGCCCACCTGGTGGCCCAGCAGTTTCGGCCCAGCCCACCAGGGGCATACCTGTCTTCAACCTCTGCCTACTGGCAGAGGTGAGGCCGAGCACGGCGCCCGCGCAGGCCGGCACGCAGCTGCCTGCCTGGCCCTCCCTGGCCAGCGCGATGCTGGGGATCGCCACCCCGTGGCCGTCTGGAACCCGTTGACCCCCCTCGCTCTCTCTCTCTCTCTTCCCCGAACGGTATCCCCCTCCTCTGTTCTCTCCACCGAGCGCAGTCGTCACCGCCGCTCACCACCACCGTGGCCACCGCACTCCCCACGCCCTGCCGCAGTGCCAAATCGCTCCTCCACGACGCCTCACTTCTTCAAGCCGAATAACACCACCCCGGACGGCCTACAGTGACGCCCCCGAGCTCGTCTTCCTCACCGACATCCGACGACCGCCACCGTCGATTCGCCGTCTCTGCCGCATCCTCGACCCAGCTGAGCTTCGCCTCGACACTACGGTGAGCTCCGACGTATTTCCCCCCTGCTCCCTAAGCTTGTTTTCGTCCCCTAGCTAGCTGCCCCGTCGGACCCGAAAGCTCGCCGCCGTCATGCTTCATCACCGCCGCGGCGAGAGTTAGTTATGACCGCAACTGAGCACTAAAACATGCTCAGAATGCCGTTAGGAGCCTAGAACACTCATCCGTTGCTCCCGCCATGCGCTGTAGCGTCGTTTCCGCCGACGCCCGATCTCCGGCCGCCGCCTCGGTGCTCGCCGTCGTCGACTCCGGGCACCCCGTGACCTGCCGCTGCCTCCGTTGGATGCGCGTGAGCGTGGGCTTCCTCCTGGTGCCCTCAGCGCACCTAGCCACCGCCCCTGGCGCCACTCCGGCGAGCCACCGCCGCTCTGGATCGTCGCCGTCGTCTAACCGCCGACGCAATCCGACGTGGCCGCGTGTTTACCACTAATGACGCCCTAATTAACCCCCTAGAGCCACTGCCATGTGGGCCCTAGTACCTGTTTAGGTTAGTTTTATTTTCTGTTTAGTTTAGTTCATAAACAGTGAGACCCACCCGTCAGCATTGACTCTGCTGACGTGGCCGTTGACCAGGCCCACCAGTCAGTGACACTAACCAGCCCTGCGTCACTGACGTGTGGACCCCACACGTCAGGTTTGACCCGGGGCAGCCCTGTTGACCTGCTGACACCAGCATGATGCAATGCTGACGCAGTTAATCATTTTCTGGATTTAAAATAATTTAGAAATTCCAGAAAATGCCCAAAACTTCTAAAATTCATAGAAATTAAACCGTAACTCCAAATGAAATAATTTATATATGAAAAATTATTAGAAAAATCCAAAGAATCTGTTTATGGCATTATCATGCATGTTTGAACAACTTATGCCTGCTGATCAGGTCAAATCAAATAAGTGGCATTTAAATAATCACATATGGAGTTGAATTTGAGTCTTTGGTTCAAACCAACTTCATTTAATCTGGTTCTAGTTGCATTAGCTCAAATCACAACATATTGACATGTCATGATCATGCATCATAATGTGCATTGCATTGATTGTATTCTTTTTGTGTTTGCCGGTGATTGTTCCCCCCTCGATAGACGTATGTTTCGATGATGTGATCAATGACACCGATGAAGAGTTATACTATCTTCAGAAGTGCCAGGCAAGCAAAATCCCCTTGTTCATTCCGATAAAATCCCACTCTCTCGCTCCTGCTCTCTTTTACTACATTAGGACAACAACGATTCATCTGTTACCTGCTGCGGTAGTTGAACCCCTTATCCTCTGCATGACCTGTCATTGCCACAGTAAATAGATGAAACCCACTAGCATGAGTAGGAGTTGTTTGAGCCCTGCTGTGCCTACTCATTCATGCTTGTTTGTCATGCCTGCTATTTCTTAGAGTTGTGTCAGGTCTGATTCATCGAGGATGAATTGGAAAGTTGTGAACATGTCCTACTGTGTGTGAGCTAAGTGTGTGAACACGATTTGGTAAAGGTAGCGGTGAGAGGCCATGTAGGAGTACATGGTGGTTGTCTCATTGAAACCGTTCTTAGGAACTGAGTTCTGTGTCTGTGATCCATGAACAGCTACTACCACTCATTGGGATCCTTAATTGACCCTCTCGGCTTCTTAATCACCCTAGTACTCTGTCCAGGAATTGCAACTAGTTTCTGGTGTTTGTAGGTTATGTGTTGGCGGCCGTGCGTAGCACTGACCCTAGGGGTAGGCTATGATGCGGTAGATACACCATGGCACGGTGTACCGGGCGCCCGTTTGGTGTCTCGAGAACCCTGTTCACATCGTTCGGGGCCGTATGTGGAAACCTCGGTCGGACTCCCTGCGGATGGAACCTGGATAGGCGATAAACCTGGACTAGAGACTTAAGTGTTTAGGTAGGCCGTGGCCGACACCCTCGTTAGGCTTCCGCTTGAAGGTTGCCGAGTACATGTCGTGTAAACGACGATAAGTGGTGGGAGCGTGTGTGAAGAAGTACACCCCTGCAGGGTTATCAATATCTATTCGAATAGCCGGATTCCTCGGATATGGAAACTTGGACCCCTTGCATAGTTCATAGACAAGTGAAAGTGGATACTCTAAAACTCGTAAGATAAGCGTGAGTGCTATGGATGGCTTTCTCGTAGGGAGAAGGGAGCGGATCCATAGTGGTGTATTGAATGGTGAATATGTGGACTCGTGTGCGCCACCTCAAAAGAGTTGCTTGCAGTCGTAGTTCAGGTTAGCCACTGAGTCAAAGCTGGCTTGCTGCAGTTAAACTCCACCACCCCCTTTGTTGATACCGATGCATATGTAGTTAGTTCTGATGTAAGTCTTGCTAGGTACATTTGTACTCACGTTTGCTTAATTTATGTTTTGCAGAGATACTTCAGTCTCGCTAGTAGTTCCGCGTGGACTTCGACGTTTAACTTGATACCTCAGCTATGATCTTGTGCCCTCGGCAGGATCTGGTAGATAGTCAGGCTTCTTAGCCTCTTTCATTTGTAGATGTCTGTACTCAGACATGTTAAGCTTCCGCATGTGCTTTGATTCGTATGCTATGATTGTTGGGTCATGAGACCCATGTTTGTAATATCTTGCTCCTCGGAGCCTAATGAATAAATACTTGAGTCGTAGAGTTATGTTGTGATGCCATGTTGTATTTACACATATCGAGCATATTGTGTGTATGATTGAAATGCTTGGTATGTGTGGGATCCGACAACCTAGTTGTTTATCCTTGGTAGCCTCTCTTATGGGGAAATGTAGTCTTGTGCTTCCATGAGCCATAGTAGTCCGCTACAGCCCGGTTCACCGGAGTCCTGCTAGCCCAGCACTACTGCTCAGGACACTTGACTGGCTGGCATGTGTTTCACTTTGTTCATGTGTCTGTCCCTTCGAGGAAATTTCATGCAGTGACATCCGGAGTCCTGCCTAGCCTGCTATAGCCCGGGTTCCCGGAGTCCTGTTAGCCCAGTGCTACAGCCCGGATTCACACGCTGCTAACCGACATGCTCGATGTGATTCATGTATGCCTGTCCCCATAGGTTGGTGCCGCTTTGGGTTCACGACTAGCCATGTCGGCCCGGGTTCTCTGTCAAATGGATGCTAGCGACACTATCATATACGTGAGCCAAAAGGCGCAAATGGTCCCGGGCCATGGTAAGGCGACACCCGTGGGAATACCGTGCGTGAGGCCGCAAAGTGATATGAGGTGTTACCGGCTAGACCAATGTGACTTGGAATCGGGGTCCTGACACATTTCCCCTACAATTGTTACTGATCTAGTTTTAAATATTATAGGATGAACGAAAGTGTTCTTACTTGGAGTGGGTTGATCAAGAGTGGCCACAGTCTTTGAAGATGTGCCTAACGAAGCTCTGGAGCATGTATGAGGAAGAGAACACACATAGGCTTAGATAAAGTCTTGTCAACGCTGAAGCATATTTCAAGACGCGGGATAAAAAGTTGAAGGTGGAGAATGAGCTCAGATTTTTTAAATCAGACTTTGCTAAGATGGTGTTGGCGAAGGAGGAGGCACTTTCCTAGTTGGCCCGTGCAAAACGGGTTCTTACTGAACTGAAAGCAGAGGTGGATAAGACGAGCTTGGATGATCTTGATTAGGGAAATGAATATATTGTTCTTATGAAGTTGAACTAGCTATATGTTGTATTGTGCTGTTTTCATGTAGCTACCGTACTGTGATGTTATAATATATTTATGTACCTGATATGAAATTGGCAAACAACTGTTCAATATGAAATGTGAATTTGCATAATACTAGAATTATTAATTGTAAACCTGCTAAATGTGTCATGGATCTTTGCAAACGGTTCTAGCAGTAAAAGCGCTTGCGATGGATAGCCCAATGCCACACAGTTTTCTTCATCAAATCATGTGTGATATAGTTGATAAAAGCAAACAGTTAACCAAGGAAGACTGTGTGTGATAGTTACACCTTTCAGACACGAGCCTACATATAAAACTGTGTGGGATGTACGTCCGAACGGAAACATTTTCCCTGGATTGACTGCGTGGGATGTACATAAGAACAGAAACATATTCCTTGGATTGACTGTGTGTGATATACATACGAATGGAAATGTTTTTCTAGGATTCACCACGTGGGATGTACATACCTATGGAAATGATTTTCTCAGATTACCGTGTGAGATGTATATACCTACGAAATGATTTTCTCGGATTACCATGTGGGATGTACATACCTATGGAAATGATTGGGTTTCGATGCCTCGCCCGATCGCACACGGCCCCAACCTCGGTCCCAGGAGGGCCTATCCCCGACGATTTCTGGGTCATGTGGGAAGGACACCCTATCGCACACACTCACTTGGTGACGGTTCCAAATGCGGTCGCGGAAAGGGGTTAAAAACCGTTTGTTTAGGACCGACGTGCACCAGTGCAATGTGGCGCTCTCTCTTGTTCGCGTTCATTGCAAGGAAGCCGGGGAAGACAAGCTGAAGGCTCTTCAAGTGGCAAACAAGAAGAAGCTCCAGTTTGAAAGTTTTATGGAGACCTTCATTGATGCAGCCACTCGGATCGCATATGGCATTGACCTAGACACCTTCGTGGAGCCCGCGAGTCCCCCGACGCATGAAAAACTTTATGATTCAAACTTATTTGCCTCGGAATGCCGAGTGATCCTGTAAGCAATAAACTCGTTCGGGTTTGTCGCACAAGTACTTTTGCTTGCGTTTCTAAACTTGATGGATTTATCCGAATATTGCTTTCTAGTTTACTGCATGTTCCGAGTGAACATATTTTTTAACTTAGGCGAGGGCTGGCTCATGGCTAAGCCCCCGAGTGGGAGGGATGCTCTCACTCGGAGTAATTTTTAAACTTAGGCAAGAGCTGGCCCGTGGCTAAGTCTCCTGTGGGAGGAATTCTCTCACCCGGAGTAGACTTTTAACTTAGGCGAGGACTGGCTCGTGGCTAAGCCTCCGAGTGAGAGGGATGCTTTCACTCGGAGTAGTTTTTTAACTTAGGCGAGGACTGGCTCGCGGCTAAGCCCCTGAGTGGGAGGGATGCTCTCCTCAGAATAGTTTTTTTAACTTAGGCGAGGACTGGCTCACGGCTAAGCCCCCTAGTGGGAGGGATGCTCTCACTCAGAGTAGCTTTTTAACTTAGGCGAGGACTGGCTCGTGGCTAAGCCCCCGAGTGGGAGGGATGCTCTCACTCAGAGTAGTTTTTTTTAACTTAGGCGAAAATAGGTTTTGCGGCTAAGCCCCCGAGTGGGAGGGATGCTCTCACTCGGAGTAGTTTTTTTAACTTAGGAGAGGACTGGCTCACGGCTAAGCCCCCGAGTGGGAGGGTGCTCTCACTCTGAATAGTTTTTTTAACTTAGGCAAGGACTGGCTCATGGCTAAGCCCCCGAGTGGGAGGGATTCTCTCACTTGGAGTGGTTTTTTAACTTAGGCGAGGACTGGCTCGCGGCTAAACCCCCAAGTGGGAGGGATGCTCTCACTTGGAATAGTTTTTTAACTTAGGCAAGGACTGGCTCGCGGCTAAGCCCCCGAGTGGGAGGGATGCTCTCACTCAGAGTAGTTTTTTAACTTAGGCGAAAACAAGTTTCGCGGCTAAGCCCCCGAGTGGGAGGGATGCTCTCACTCGGAATAGTTTTTGAACTTAGGAAAAAACAGGTTTCGCGGCTAAGTCACCCACTAGGGGTTTTGAACATACATCTGTGCGAGAGAAATCATCATGGGACTATAGGAGTCATGTCTTGATAAACAATCTAAAAGTACTCTTATTACATCTCCACAATCTGAGTGCTAAGTATACAATCGACAAAGAAGATCTGCATTCTAGGCGTGCGGCTCATCAATCTTCTTCGCGAGGTTGTAGAGGTGGTAGGCCCCATTGTGTAGCACTTTGGTGAAGATGAAGGGGCCTTCCCACGCGGGGGAAAGTTTGTGTGGTCGCTGCTGATCCACTCGGAGCACGAGATCTCCTTCTTGAAATGCTTGACACTTGACATTCCTGGCGTGAAATCGACGAAGATCTTGCTGATAAATAGTCGACCGTATCAGGGCCATCTCACGTTCCTCTTCCAAGAGATCAATGACATCCTGTCGTGCTTGCTCCGCCTCAGCTTTCGAGTAGAGTTCCACTCGGGGTGAATTGTGGAAGAGATCACTAGGTAGTACAACTTCAGCTCCATACACCATGAAGAAAGGGGCACGGTCCGTGGACCGGTTTGGAATTGTCCTTAAACCCCACAGGACGGATGGCAGTTTAGTCACCCAGGCTCCACCTGCATGCTCAAGGTCGCTCATGAGTCGAGGCTGCAATCCTTGAAGGATAAGACCATCCACCCTCTCAGCTTGACCATTCGACCGCGGGTGCGCAACGGATGCATAATCTACCCGAGTGCCTTGGGTGGTGCAGAAGTTTCTGAATCGAAGTTTGAGCCATTATCTGTGATAATACTGTGTGGAACTCCATATCTGAATATCAACTCTTTCAGGAACCTGATGTATGTCTTTGAATGTAACTTCTTAATAGGATTGGCTTCAATCCACTTGGTGAATTTGTTGACTGCTATAAGAAAATGAGTGAAGCCACTTCTGCCGGTCCTGAGTGGTCCAACCATGTCCAATCCCCATACAGCGAACGGCTAGACGAGTGGAATGGTCTTTAGGGCAGATGCGGGCTTATGGGACATGTTTGCGTAGATTTGACATCCTTCACACCGCTAAACGATTTCCTTTGCAGCTTCATTGGCCCGCGGCCAGTAAAACCTAGCTCGGTATGCTTTGGCCATAATTGTCCAAGAGGACGCATGATGACCATAGGTCCCCGAGTGGATTCCAAAATCAATGGACCCTCTTCTGGAGAAATACATCATTGGGCCACGCCAATGACACTCTCTATGTAAAGCTGTCCATTTGTCACTGTGAAAGCTTTGGATCTGCAGAAAATCTGAAGTGCTTCATCTTCTAGAAGCTCTCGCCTGAGCAAATATGCAATGTAATAAGGTACTGTCCAGGCACGTGTACTTACTAGGATCTCCATAACCAAGTCAATGACTGCAGGGACCTCGATTTCAGTTGGATCAGTAGGACTTATCGCTTGGGGAGGTTCTTCTATGAAAGGATCCTCTTGCACTGATGGGGAGTGGAGATGCTCAAGAAACACATTGCTGGGCATAGGCTTCCGAGTGGAACCTATTTCTGCCAGATCATCGACTGCTTGATTTTTGATTCGAGGAATGTGGTGAAGTTCCAAACGCTCAGACTTTTTCTCTAGCTTCCTCACTACATTGCAGTATCTTGTCATGGTAGGGTTCTGACATCCCACTCCTTCATTACCTGATTGACCAAGAAATCCGAGTCACCATAGACCATCAGGTGACGGACACCGAGTGAGATGGCCATACACAACCCGTAGAGGAGTGCTTCATACTCGACCCCGGAGGAATCGAGGTGAACTGGAGGACATAACTGAGCCAATCACCTCTTGGAGATACCAGAACCACTCTGGCACCGAAACCATTAAGCATTTTGGATCCATCGAAGAACATGGTCCAGTGCTCCGAGTAAACTTGAGTCGGCTGTTGCTGTTCATTCCACTCAGCCAAGAAATTTGCAAGTGCTTGGGATTTGATAGCCTTCTTTGCTTCAAACTTAATATCCAAAGGTGGAAGTTTAGTTGCCCACTTAGCCACTGGGCCAGTTGCATCCCGATTATTCATGATTTCAGATAATGGGGTGTCACTGACGACTGAAACTGATTGATCTTGAAAATAATGTGTGACTTTCTTTGCTGTCAAGTAAATTCCATAAACAAGCTTCTGATAATGAGGATACCTTTGGTTGGATGGAGTCAAAACTTCAGAGATATAATACACTGGTCTTTGAACTTTGTAGGCCTTGCCTTCTTCTTCACTGTGATCACTGTGCTGACAACTTGACCAATGGTTGCAATATACAAAAGTAGAGGCTCTTTGCTATTTGGAGCAGCAAGCGGCTGGGTAGAGAGCAGGTCTTTGAGCTCAATAAACGCCGCTTCAGCTTCGGGAGTCCACTCGAACTTATTGGACTTGTTCATCGTAAGTAAAGAGGCAATGCCTTTTCATTGAGACAAGAAATGAACCGACTCAGTGCTACGAGACAACCTGTGAGCTTCTAGACGTCATGCCCACGCTCGAGGCATTTCATTGGGACAATTGCGCCAATTTTCTCGGGATTAGCATCTATCGCCCATTCAGAAACGAGTAAACCGAGTAATTTGCCTCCAGGCAGTCCGAAGGTGCACTTGGACGGGTTCAACTTGATGTCATATCTTCTCAGATTAGTGAAGGTTTCAGTGAGATCAGTCAGTAGATCGGAACCTTTGCGTGACTTGACCATGATATCATCCATTAGGCCTCCACATTTCGACTGATCTAAGTGAGCAGGCACTTTTGAATCATGCGCATGAATGTGGCGCCAACATTTTTGAGACTGAATGGCATGGTGACATAGCAGAAACAACTGAAAGGGATCTGATGGTATCCGGAATACGCATCAAGAAAACACAAGTGCTCACATCCCGTAGTTGAAGCAACTATTTGATCGATACGAGGTAGCGGAAAATGATCTTTCGGGCAGGCCCGATTGATATGCTTGAAGTCAATGCACATGCAGAGTGAATTATCCTTCTTGGGGACCATGACGACATTGGCGAGCCACTCAGGGTGGTATATCTCGCGTATGAACTCTGCTGCCAGGAGCTGAGCCACTTCCTTGCCAATCACCTTCGTCTTCTCTACAGCAGATCAACGGAGATGCTCTTTGACATGTCTGGCCTTCGAGTCGACTATCAATCGGTGCTCAGCCAGTCCCCTGGGTACACTGGCATGTCGGATGGTTTCCATGCAAAGATATCCCAGTTCTCACAAAGGAACTGGATGAGTGCGACTTTCTATTTGCTATCGAGTGTCGTCGAGATATTGGTCGGGGCGGCTGTTAGATCTTCTGGGTGAATATGAACTTGTTTGGTTTCTCTAGCTGACTGAAAAGCAGACTCAGAAGCCAGCTTCTTAGAGTGGAGCAAATCACTCGGATCAGTGTTCTTCTTGTACTCTTCCAGCTCCACCACATCCATCTGTTCATCAACAATTTTGGATCCCTTTTGAAGACATTCCTCGACTCTCTGCATATTCCCAATGATGGTGATCACGCCCTTGGGTCCGGGCATCTTCAGCTTAAGGTACATGTAGCATGGACGGGCCATGAAATGAGCATAAGCCGGTCGGCCTAAAATAGCATGATAAGCCTGTGAAAGTCCACCACTTCAAACATCAACTTTTCCTTCCAAAAAATCTTCAAGTCACCAAAAACCACATCTAAAGAAATCTTCCCGAGTGATTTTGCCTTCTTCCCTGGGATGAACCCATGAAACTGCATGTTGCTTTCACTGAGTCGGGACATCGGAATGCCCATCCCGTGGAGGGTTTCAGAATAAAGAATGTTCAAACCACTGCCACCATCCATAAGAATTTGCGCAGCCGAGTGCCACCTATGACTGAATCCACTACCAGTGCTTACCACCCAGGGGTAGCAACATGAGCTGGGTGGTCTGACTAGTCGAAGGTAATGGGAGTCTTTGACCACTTGAGGTACATTGTAGTTGTCGGAGCAACCATGTTCACCTCACGATTGATGACCTTCAATCGACTTTTGCTCTCAACATCAGCAAAAATCACCAACGTGGCATTGACCTTTGGGTAATCCTATGCCTTTTGTTAATCTTCATCTTTGTTAGAGCCCTTTTCACTTGGCTGACCTTCACAGAACTGTTGAATGAGGAGTCTGTCGGATTTCGGGTTCCGGCAGACCCTTGAGGTTCGAACACTGGGGTGCGCGCGGAGATTTCGCCTCCTACCTACCTACACCCCTCCGCCTCGCTAAGATCTAAGCTATGGAAAGAACAACACGAATGACACAGGGTTTATACTGGTTCGGGCCACCGTTGTGGTGTAATACCCTGCTCCAGTGTGTGGTGTGGTGGATTGCCTCTTGGGCTGATGATGATGAACAATACAAGGAAGAACAGCCTCGTGAGGGTCTACTCTTGGCTGGGGCGATGAACTGCTGGGGGGAGTTCAGTCACCCTTCTCTCTCTCTCCCCTTCTCTTTTCCTTCTCTCATATTTTTTCTCTTCCCTCGTTCTCTCTCTCTCTCTTGTTCTATGGGTGGCCGGTCCTATTTATAGAGGTCCTGGTCCTCTTCCCAAATATCGAGCGGGAAGGGAGCCAACAATGGCGGGCTAATTTGAAGGGGGACAGCTAGTACTAGCTATCCTGACAAAAGTAGTCTTCGCCTGCACAAAGCTCTGGTGGTGACGCCGTCTTGGGCTCCACAATGACCTCCGTCTTGCAGTCCTCCTGGTCTTGGTCTTGTTGCACCAAAATGGCAACCTTTGCCTGATACCTCGGTACTCTGCGGCTGCACTTGCTCCCTTTGCACCAAAGAGGAAAGGAGGACGCTGCGCGGGCTGGCACCCGCCTGGCGCCTTTGGTCGTCATGGCTTGCGTCACGGGCACCTCATGAGGTACCCCGCCTTGATCTCTCTGCAACCTCGTGAGCCAGCCTGATGAGGCCGTGCCTGAGGAAGCTTCGCGTCGTCCGCCCCGCGAGGCTTGGCCCCTCGCGAGGGTCTTGGGTCTGTGTTGGTGAAGACGGGCCGTGCTGGGCCCCCCTTTGAGCCACGCCGCAGGCCGCAGGCAGGCAAGTCTGGGGACCTCCGTTCCCAGAACGCCGACAGTAGCCCCCGGGCCCAAGGCGCGCCCGGACTTGGCCGTGCAGGGAGGAGGAAGGGCAAGAGTGAAGCGCTGCGGGCCCTAACAGCCTGCGGCCTTGGGCGCCGCGTGGCGGCTGATTGGACGCGAGCGTCTCCACTTCCCCATGGCGCCTTGGCAATTGCACGGATTGGACAAGTCCCTGCATGCAAAGCGGGTCATGATTACCTGCGATCGTGGAGGTCGGCGGTTGGCCTTCGCCGGCTATAAGTACGGAACAGCGTGCGCCCTTCCAGTTCATCCCCCCTTGCTTCTCCTTCTTCCCGGTCCTTGCTCCGTCTTACTGCGATGGCTCCGATCCTCCGGTTCTCGACGGCAGAGAAGGGAAAGGCTCCCCGCGAGGAACCTGACCCGCTCCCGCTGAAGAAACGGCTCGTCCTCCGTGGCCCGGACGAGGGGGCCCATCAGGTGGTGCCAAGGCCTTGGTGCGTGCGGGCACCGCCGGGGTTCCCGCTTCCCTTGTATGCCCACATCGAGGGCCCTGAAGGAGCTGATGCTGACCGGCATGGGCGGCGCCGCCGTCGGTGCCGACGGGTCACGAAGGTGTGGGTCGTCCCCCCTGGGGTCCACACCGAGGGCTCCTCCCGAGAGCTCGTGCTCCACGTCGCCATGCCTCCTCAGTCTTGGATTCGCCTTCCTCCCTTCTTCGCCTCCATCGTCCCGCAGGGAGAGCCCCTGGAGCTTTGGCTGCAGCACGCCGGCTGCAGCACCCTCACGACCGAGGCAGAGGTCGCGGTTGTTGCCCCGGGCAAGGTCTTCATGACTCGAGGCTGGAGCGAAATCGCCCCGGTTTGTAGGACAAGAGGCGCCTTCGCGATCCACTTGGAGTACAACGGTGCTTCGGTGATGTTCTTCAAGGTCTTCGATGTGAACGGGCGCCGGCTAGAGTGCTGCCCCGGGAGAGGTGGCCGGGACCCTGCTGCGGCGAGGACTGGGCCCGCCGACCGCTCCCTTGGTGGCTCCTCAGGCGGTGGAGGCGTCAGAGGTTCCAGCGACTCCGGCGAGCTCTTCGCGACTCCGGAGACGAGCGACGACAGCTACGAGCCCCCGAGCCGGCGCCGCTCCTGGAGCAGGGCGGGCTCGTCAGGCCGCCGCCGACTCTGATCTGGATGGGGTTGGCGCCGGTGCTTGACGGCCCACTGTTGATGATGGCGTCTTCTGCAGGGGCGCGCGTAGTTAGTGTCCCTTTAGGATTTGTTCCCTGCGAGGAATCAAAGACGCGTCCCGTGGGGGCTTGTAAGGTGCCTGTGATCCTGTTTTGTTAATACAACCCTTGTCGTAGAACTGTGCGAGTTGCTCATTCTGTCTTAGCTCTGTCCTCCCTTTCGAACCTCACGAGGGCTTGGTGCTCTGTGCCGACAGGTCCTAGTCCCAAGGCATCTTCAGCCGTCGCTAGTATGCCAGGTCGCGATGCCGTGGTCAAGGCCAGGAGGTGAGCGACCCGGAGTCCGGTAAGAGCCCCTGAGTCGCGATGCTCAGGAGGTCCCTTTTGGCACTCAAGCAGCCGTCGTTCGGTGAGAAAGGAGAGCGGCGTCGTTAACACGGGATTGCATTAGGTGCGGGGGTGGTGCCACGGTAGCTGGTGCTTCCGGGTGGTGACTTATCTCGAGAATCAGGGGTCGCTCTCTGGTGTGTCGCCGGGTCCGTGCATCGGCAGGCGCGAGGTTGCTCGGCGAGGTCCTCGCGTGTCCCTCCCCTCTCGCCTTTGCTCCCCTTTCTGCTCTACGTCCTCGGGTCCCGGCCTTCGAGCGAGTCTCAGCCGTCGCTGGTATGCCAGGTCGCGATGCCGTGGACAAGGCCAGAGGGTGAGGGCTGGAGAGCCAGTAGGAGCCTTGAGTCGCGATGCTCAGGCACCCCCCTTTAACGTGCTAGCGGTTCACGTGGATGAGAGCGAAGGAGACACCGCAAGGGCCTCGCCCGACGCAGCTCCTTCAGGAGATCCTGTAGACCCATCACGGAAAAAACGAGGGGTTGCCATGACAATTGACAGTTAGCCGTTGGTTGCTTCCGAGGGGTACGAGGCACTGAAGGCTTGATGAGGTGGCGCCATGCGGGGCTTCCGCGGCCAGAGCTCAGCCATTCAGGTTTGTCGGTGTTGCAGGGACGGACCCATGCGCAAGCATCATGCCGTTTGAGAGCAGTTCCGTCAGTTGGCGTCAGTTGAGCGGGCATCTAGGTCAAACACATTAGCCGCGAAGGAGTGGATTCATTCAAATAGATGCTGGGAAGGCAGACATCACTAGGTCTGGCCCGAGCGACTTGGGGATCATGCAGCCCGAGGGGCGCCCCCAACAAGGTAAGCTAACAACATGAAATAAAAGGGATACATGCCGCAGGGACGGACCCACGCGGCCTGGGAATAATGCAGCCCTGGGGGGCGCTCCCAGCTGGAAGTGAAACTTGAAAGATGTCACCTAATGACGTCGAGGACGAAGGGGTGTTGGTGTAGCAGACTCGGTGGGCTGCGGAAGCCGATCCTCATGAGCCCCCAGGCCCAGGGGCCTCAGGAGGCGCCGGTGGCTCCCTGCGGACCATCTCCATCTCCGCCAGGGCTGCGGAATGCCTGGCCTCTTGTGCCTCCATGATGCCCCTCATGAGGCGCTGGTATGTGACAGCCGCGTTCGGCAAGCCGTAAGGCATGCGAACGCAGCTGTGGGGTGGACCTCCGCAGCGCCCCACTCGCGAGGGCCAGAGGCGCTCCAGAGAGGCGACTCGGTTGAGCCCTGGTATGTCGATGCAGACGCGCAACCCACCATCCTCGCCTTGATGGGGAGCCACTGCTGGTAGACGACGGCTGCCTTTCATGACCCTTGACTCCTGTAGCTCCTGAATGGCCTTGCTGACGAACTCCTGAGGGTCTGGCTCTCCTTGCCTTACTCCTTCTTGAGGGAAACGTGCTTCGAAGCACGCCTCCATGTGGTGCCCAAGCGCCTCCCTCATGACCCTAGCCAGGTCGGTGGCCCTCCAAGGGAGAGCCCCCGAGCCCTGCCTGAGAAGGGCGCCGGGCGCGCTCTCCTATGCGACGGAAGGAGGTTCCCCCTGGGTAGGCACGGGCCCAGAGGGGCCGGGCCGGATGATGTCTTCTTCTTCTTGGGGGCGGTCTCGGGAAGCCTCCTGCTTCCGCGATCCGGGTCTTCCAGTGACGCGGCCTGAAAGGCTCGTTCCAGGGAACACACCGCGTCCTTCTCTTCACAGGGCACCGTGATGACTCCGCCACTTCCTGGCATCTTGAGGACGTTGTAGCCGTGTTGAGTTACAACCATGAACTTGGCCAGCGCTGGGTACCCAAGGATGGCGTTGTACGGCAGGCGAATGTGAGCGACATCGAAGTCGATGAGCTCGGTGCGGTAGTTGTCGCGTGCCCCGAAGGTGACAGGGAGGCAGACATGCCCAATCGGGACCGTGGAGCCGTCGGTGATTCCGAAGAAGGGCTTGGTTGGCTGAAGCTGGCTGTAGGGCACTTGGAGATTGTTGAATGTTTCCACGGACAGGACGTTGAGCCTTGCCCCGCCATCGATGAGGGTCCTGGTGACCACCATGTTGCTGATGATTGGGGAACGAAGCATCGGGAGGACTCCGGCTGTAGCCGCACACTTGAGCTGATCTGCTGAGCTGAATGTGATGGCGCACGCCGACCACCTGAGAGGGCGCGTGGCTTCAAGCCTGGGGAGGACTGCATTCACTTCGCGGGCGAACTGCTTGAAGATGCGTTGAGAGGCTGGGGTCTGAGCCCCGCCCAGGATGCAAGCGATCGTGCGCGGCTCCTGGAAGCCCCCAGCCCCCTCGTCTTGGTGGCAGTCCTTGTTTCTCCTTGGCTACGGCGGCAGCGGAGGGAGGCCTGCGTTGCCATGCGGGCGATCCTCGCGAGGCTGATCCCTCCAGTCTCCCTCGCGAGGCGGGTCTTGCCAGCGATCCTCGCGAGGTTGATCGCGCCACCCTTGGCGCGGGCCACGGTCTTCCCAGTGTCCTGCGTTCCTTCCTCCTCCTCGACCGTAGCCCCGGTCACCGCGGTCGGGGCGACGGCCGATCCTTCCTTCTCGCACGGCTCGGAGCTCTTGACATTCGTTGGTGTTGTGGGTGTGGAGGTCGTGGTACACACAGTACCGGCTGCCCTTGGAAGGTTCGGGCTGATCTCTTCCCCGCTTGGTGTCTGGTTCTGCCGCGAGCACGGCAGCCCCCTTGCGCTTCACGTCCTTGGGCTTCTTCTCTTCTGGGTCTGCGGCAGGCAGCTCGAGGAGGGAGAGACGCCCTTCCTCAGCCCTGGCGCACTTGGTCGCCAAGTTGAACAGCTCCAAGGAAGTGCACAGGTCTTCATGCATCGCCAGCTCCTCCTTCATCTTGACATCACGCACGCCGTCGGAGAAGGCTGAGATGATGGCCTCCTCAGTCACCTTGGGAATCTTGAGGCATGCGTTGCTGAAGCACTGGATGTACTTCTGCAGGGTCTCCCCGGGTTGTTGCTTGATGCGGCGCATGTCGCTCATGGCGGGTGGCCGGTCGCGAGTACCTTGGAAGTTGGCGATGAAGCGGGTGCGCATCTCATCCCAGGAGGAGATCGTGCCTGGAGCCAGGTTCAGGAGCCAGGTGCGGGCCCCGTCCTTGAGCGCCATGGGAAACCAGTTCGCCATGACCTTCTCGTCTCCGTTGGCAGCTTCGATGCCCAGCTCGTAGAGCTGGAGGAACTCCGCAGGGTCAGCCGTGCCGTCATAACGAGGAGGCAGGTCCGGCTTGAACTTGCAGGGCCACGCGACGCTGCGTAGCTCGGTGGTGAAGGCACGACAGCCTGCTGTGGCCACGGGAGGCCTTGGGTGACGGAGAGCTTGGTCTTGCATGTCCCCACGCGCTGCAGCTGGGTCTTGACGTGCGGGAGCAGGAGCATGGTCACGACGTGCTGGAGCAGGGAGCGCCCGGGCAGCTTCTTGCGGGCGAGGGACTTCTTGGCAGCTCTGCTCTTGCCGCGCTGGCACCTGACGGAGCAGGTTCCGCCTAGGGGCCACGCACCTTGGAGCCATGGCGCCTTCTTGTGGAGGAGGTGGCCGGGGCGCCGCCGGAGCTTCGTCGCCCGCGCGGGGCGGGGTGCGGTGCAGCGGAGCGGACGGCGCAGGAGAGCCCCCTGCGGCGCGGACGAGCTCGGCGATGCGGTCGAGCCATTCTTCATAGACTTCGTCGACGGGACGGTACCGCAGGAGCTCGTTTGCCGCGATGAGCGCAACTCGAGCCTCCATGGGTGCGCGGAGCGCGCGGGACGAAGAACCAGCTGGGGTGAGCGAGGGAGTAGCGGTGCGTCCGTCTTGCCGCACGGACGGATGCTGAGATGATGCTTGATGCTCGTCCCCCACCGGGCCGGTGGCGGCGTTGATGGCAGGTGACGGGGAACGGCGAGGACGCCCGCCGACAGGAGCTGTCTGGGCGACACGGGAAGCGAGAGCGGCCCGGCGCTCGGCGCGGGCCCGACTAGCGTCAGACATGGGCACGATGGTCGGAGGAGAACGGGACGGTGGAAGACGAATTCCGGTGCACCCCTACCTAGCGCGCCAAATGTCGGATTTCGGGTTCCGGCAGACCCTTGAGGTTCGAACACTGGGGTGCGCGCGGAGATTTCGCCTCCTACCTACCTGCACCCCTCCGCCTCGCTAAGATCTAAGCTATGGAAAGAACAACACGAATGACACAGGGTTTATACTGGTTCGGGCCACCGTTGTGGTGTAATACCCTACTCCAGTGTGTGGTGTGGTGGATTGCCTCTTGGGTTGATGATGATGAACAATACAAGGAAGAACAACCTCGCGAGGGTCTGCTCTTGGCTGGGGCGATGAACTGCTGGGGGGAGTTCAGTCACCCTTCTCTCTCTCTCTCTCCCCTTCTCTTTTCCTTCTCTCGTCTTTTTTCTCTTCCCTCATTCTCTCTCTCTTGTTCTGTGGGTGGCTGGTCCTATTTATAGAGGCCTTGGTCCTCTTCCCAAATATCGAGCGGGAAGGGAGCCAACAATGGCAGGCTAATTTGAAGGGGGACAGCTAGTACTAGCTATCCTGACAAAAGTAGTCTTCGCCTGCACAAAGCTCTGGTGGTGACGCCGTCTTGGGCTCCACAATAACCTCCGTCTTGCAGTCCTCCTGGTCTTGGTCTTGTTGCACCGAAATGGCAACCTTTGCCTGATGCCTCGGTACTCCGCGGCTGCGCTTGCTCCCTTTGCACCAAAGAGGAAAGGAGGACGCTGCGCGGGCTGGCACCCGCCTGGCGCCTTTGGTCGTCATGGCTTGCATCACGGGCACCTCGTGAGGTACCCCGCCTTGATCTCTCCGCCTCCTCGCGAGCCAGCCTGATGAGGCCATGCCTGAGGAATCTCCGCGTCGTCCGCCCCGCAAGGCTTGGCCCCTCGCGAGGGTCTTGGGTTTGTGTTGGTGAACACGGGCCGTGCTGGGCCCCCCTTTGAGCCACGCCGCAGGCCGCAGGCAGGCAAGTCTGGGGACCCCCATTCCCAGAACGCCGACAGAGTCTGCACAGTCAAGTGGTATGCTTGGGTAAAATCGGGTTACCCTATTCGTCTTTCTTTGTGTGAATGGCACATGGTAGATCTAAGACATCCTGACCTAATTGGTCTCTCTTCTTCTTAGGAATCCACTGCTCTTTGGCCTTCCCTTTGAACTTGCATTGATGCGCCACCACTATGGTTTCTGCTTGGCTAGCGGCCTCAGCTTTGTGCTTCTGCTTCCGACTCGGATTCCCGCCTCCGGTGTTAGGATTTGTAGCTTTTCCTTTACCACTATGGAGTCAGTCCTCTTCTTTGCCATTTGCATACCAAGTGGCTATCACCATCATTTGGTTCATGGACAAGGCGCCTGATCGACCAAATTTTAGTATGAGCTATCTGTACCAGACACCTTCCTTGAAGGCGCAGACTGCCTGGTGCTCTGAAACATTCTCCACCACATGGTGAAGCGTGGTCGAACACTGAATGTAATCCCTCAAAGTTTCATTTGGCTTCTGGACGCAGTGCTGTAACTCAGTCAGCCCAGCAGGTCACTTGCAAGTGCCTTCAAATGTTTTGATAAACACTCGGGCCAAGTCTTCCCAACAGTATATGTTGGCAGGAGCCAATTGGTTCAACCACGCCCGGGCCGAGCCTTCAAGCATCAAGGGTAGGTGCTTCATGGCCACATCGTCATTGCGTCCACCAATTTGCACAGCCACTCGGTAATCTTCTAACCACGTATCTAGCTTCGAGTCGCCAGTGAACTTACTCACCCCTGTGGCCAACCTAAAGTTGGGAGGAATCTAAGCAGCTTGAATGGCCCTACTGAAACACTCAGGCCCAGAAACAAACGCTCTGCTTCCACTCAGGCGATCCCTGTCTAGGCCCTCTCAGTTAGCCATGCCTCTCTCAACCAGGCCCTACACGAGGACTGGCCTTGCATCAAACCCAGGCTCTCGGGGGTCGTCTGGAATCCTCCGCTCATCACCATACGGGCGCCTATCATCATACCGCCGGGGCGCGGATGAACCACCCCTCGGAGGGGGCGTAGGCACTCGACGGCGGTCATCAGGGTGATATCGAGGATCAAACTGCCCGTGGCCTCGATCCAGGTACTGGTCCTAGTGATAACCACGATCTTCATGCCACGGAGGCGATCTTAGGCTGTGAGGATACTGGACCGTGTCTGCTCTAATGGACCTGCTGTGGATCCTATTGCGCGACTTAAAAACAACCAAATTTTGCTCTCCAACCACTTTGAGCAGCGTCCGAATCTGCTCTAGGCCTCTTCCAGCCTCAGAACGGGATGGTTGGATCAAATCTGCAATATGCGCGACTGCTGCAACATTTTGGATAGGAGTGCGGTATACCACACACTCATCTCGAGATCCAGTCGGGAACAATTGCCGCTGCCGTCGACTAGAACTTGGGAGTCGTCTGCTAGCGCGGTCGTCGAGTGACTTCAGAAGATCCTCCAGGTGTGCACGTTCAGCCAGAGTGGCTACACCTGCAGCCTCCAAAGCCTGAGCCTCGGCAGTCTCCCCAATGATGGGGGTCTGGAGAACCTGCCCATTCCTACTCTGCAGTTCTTCTCTCTGTTTTGTAGTGAGGGCTTGCGGGTAGTACTCGTCATTGCCATGCGACACCACCGCTTTCGCCTCCACCACGAGGAAATCCTAGTGGGCTACGCTGGGGGCAACCATCAGGACTTCCTCCGCGGTATCATTGCTTTCGCACTCGAAAAACGTATCTGAGTGACCAGTCGACATATCAAACTAGCTGTAAAGGGACTCGTCGGGCTCGATTGCCGCGATTTGAGGTGTGGACGACTGATGAACCACCACGTGCTTCACCCATCACTGGAGCCGTGAGTGACCGGATCGCTTGAGACGTTGAGCAGTGGGGAAGGAAGACGCCACCGGAGCCGACCGATACTGAGTCAACAGCTGCCGCAAGAGGACACCGCAGGCACTCGCACGGAAAGTGCACCGCCCTGCGAATAGGGAGCGCCTCGACGTCAAGGGGGCTTCCTGGAGCCAGGCCGAATCGTTATCGATGATACTAAGCGCGCCGAGACGGATCTTGCAGCTGAGAGACAATCCACCAACGGAAACCATGTCGATGAAGTTCGAAGAACGCAACCTTGCCGGAAGTCGCTTAGACGCCTGCCCTACGGTGGGCGCCAACTGTCGTGGGAACAGATCTGACAATAGAGGTAGGGGCTACGTAGGAGAGGGAAGAGTCTAGCTACAGCGAGATTGTACACTCGGATTTACGAGTTCAGGCCCCTCTCGGAGGAGGTAATAGCCCTACATCTCGGTGCCACGGAGGCTTTGTTTGATTGGAGTGTTGAGTTACAGGGGGTACGAACCCTTGTGCAGGAGGAGAGGGGCGGCTTATATAGAGTCTGTTGGCCCCTTCGTTGCCCTCTGTTACTCAAGGGTTCAATGAGAGAGTAAAGACACGAACGTTACTGGAAACACCCGTGTTTAATGGTCTTTATAGCGATGGAGTCATTGCCTGACCGTTTCCATCCTGGGTTGGCTCTAGGTCTTCTGTTCTTCGAGTGAAACCAGATACTCCGAGTGAATTACGGTGGTTGAGAGGAAGTGGGACAACCGAGTGGATCTTCTGTCGAGTGAGTTGCACTCGGTGGTGATTTCAGTCGGTATCTCCATTCTAACTTTGTAGGACTTGGCCCCTTATGTAGTGTCCTTGGGTAGGGCATGTAGGCCAGGCCTAGGACCCTACCCTAGGTACATGTCATCGTCGGGGATGAAGAGAGGATGGTGCGAGGGTTGCCAAGGAAGTATCTGGAGTTATAAATCCTAATCTAGCTAGTTATCCCATTATACTTTTTGACATGCTTGATGAGAAGAATCACTAATGCCTCTCTAGAGATCTGGAGTGTCGTACTCTATATGCATGTATAAAATCTAAACTGAAGAGTCAAAGACTGCTCTATTGTAGTGTCATTTTTCATGAAGTCCGTATATTGCTTTTTCGTGTCACATAGAGTTAAGGGACAAATGTCCAATTTACTCATTTTGTATAGGGCTATTCTATTGTAGATTTTGCATTCGTGAAATCTGTTTACAAAATGTGTATATGTATACATGCTGCTACGCATGCTTGTGACAAGACACAGTTGTTTTCCTGATCAAGCCAGAAAGCAGGCAATTCTTTGTGAAACTTATGCAGCCTGTGATGCATGAGAAGCTGTGATGGCTAAATTTGGAGGTTTCAAATCCAGTTTAGGAGCTATTTGCCTTGTTGGCGGAAGGCTGCGATGATGATCGAACCACAGTACAACTTATCTCTTGCTTGTGATGACTGCGGTAAAAATGGACACAATGAGCAGAACTCAAATGTGAGCAGGAGAGGATTCTCTCAAAGGACGTTGATGTCTACTACACAACCTTCTTATTGTAGACGTTGTTGGGCCTCCAAGTGTAGAGGTTTGTAGGACAGTAGAAAATTTCCCTCAAGTGGATGACCTAAGGTTTATCAATCCATAGGAGGCGTAGGATGAAGATGGTCTCTCTCAAGCAACCATGCAACCAAATAACAAATAATCTGTTGTGTCCCCAACACACCCAATACAATGGTAAATTGTATAGGTGCACTAGTTCGGCGAAGAGATGGTGAAACAAGTGGTATATGAAAACAGCAAGGTAACTAATGATAAAAGTGAGCGTAAACGGTATTGCAATGATAGGAAATAAGGCCTAGGGTTCATACTTTCGCTAGTGTAAGTTCCCTCAACAATACTAACATAATTGGATCACATAACTATCCCTCAACATGCAACAAAGAGTCACTCCAAAGTCACTAATAGCGGAGAACGAACGAAGAGATTATGGTAGGGTACGAAACCACCTCAAAGTTATTCTTTCCAATCAATCCGTTGGGCTATTCCTATAAGTGTCACAAACAGCCCTAGAGTTCATACTAGAATAACACCTTAAGACACAAATCAACCAAAACCCTAATGTCACCTAGATACTCCAATGTCACCTCAAGTATCCGTGGGTATGATTATACGATATGCATCACACAATCTCAGATTCATCTATTCAATCAACACATAGAACCCCATAGAGTGCCCCAAAGTTTCTACCGGAGAATCACGACGAAAATGTGTGCCAACCCCTATGCATAGGTTCCCAATGTCACGAAACCCGCAAGTTGATCACCTTAACATACATCAAGTGGCACGTGGTATCCCATTGTCACCACAGATATCCACGACAAGACATACATCACGTGTTCTCAAATCATTAAAGACTCAATTCGATAAGATTACTTCAAAGGGGAAACTCAATTCATTACAAGAGATAAGAGGGGGAGGAGAAACATAAGATCCAACTATAATAGCAAAGCTCGCGATACAACAAGATCGTGCCAAATCAAGAACACGAGAGAGAGCGAGAGATCAAACACATAGCTACTGGTACATACCCTCAGCCCCGAGGGAGAACTACTTCCTCCTCGTCATGGAGATCACCAGGATGATGAAGATGGCCACCGGAGAGGGATTGCCCCCTCCGGCAGGGTGCCGGAACAGGTCTAGATTGGTTTTCGGTGCCTACGGAGGCTTCTGGCGCCGGAACTCCCGATCTAATGTGCGTTATGGAAGTTTTAGGGTACGTGGATATATATGGGTGCAGGGAGGACGTCGGAGGAGCCACGGGGGCCCCACGAGACAGGGGGCGCGCCCTAGGGGGGGGCGCCCCCCACCCTCGTGAGCACCTCGTGTCTCCCCTGACGTAGGGTCCAAGTCCATCAGGTGTGTTTCCTTCCAAAAATAACTTCTCCAGTTGATTTCGTTCCGTTTTGACTCCGTCTGATATTCCTTTTCTTCGAAACACTGAAATAGGCATAAAACAGCAAATCTGGGCTGGGCCTCCGGTTAATAGGTTAGTCCCAAAAATAATATAAAAGTGGATAATAAAGCCCAATATTGCCTAAAACAGTAGATAATATAGCATGGAGCAATGAAAAATTATAGATACGTTGGAGACTTATCAAGCATCCCCAAGCTTAATTCCTGCTCGTCCTCGAGTAGGTAAATGATAAAAAAGATATTTTTTGATGTGGAATGCTAGTTGGCATAATTTCAATGTAATTCTTCTTAATTGTGGTATGAATATTCAGATCCATAAGATTCAAGACAAAAGTTCATATTGACATAAAAATAATAATACTTCAAGCATACTAACTTAAGCAATTATGTCTTCTCAAAATAACATGGCCAAAGAAAGCTATCCCTACAAAATCATATAGTCTGGCTATGCTCCATCTTCACCACACAACATATTTAAATCATGCAAAACCCCGATGACAAGCCAAGCAATTGTTTCATACTTTTGATGTTCTCAAACTTTTTCAATCTTCACGCAATGCATGAGCGTGAGCCATGGACATAACACTATAGGTGGAATAGAATGGTGGTTGTGGAGAAGACAAAAAGGGAGAAGATGGTCTCACATCAACTAG
Source organism: Triticum urartu (assembly GCF_003073215.2). Classification (NCBI taxonomy): domain Eukaryota; kingdom Viridiplantae; phylum Streptophyta; class Magnoliopsida; order Poales; family Poaceae; genus Triticum; species Triticum urartu. The sequence continues at coordinate 601,066,574 of NC_053024.1, read as the reverse complement.
GCGTATCAACAGGCTATGGAGATGCCCATCAATAGATATCAATGTGAGTGAGTAGGGATTGCCATGCAACGGATGCACTAGAGCTATAAGTATATGAAAGCTCAAAAAGAAACTAAGTGGGTGTGCATCCAACTTGCTTGCTCATGAAGACCTAGGGTAATTTGAGGAAGCCCATCATTGGAATATACAAGCCAAGTTCTATAATGAAAATTCCCACTAGTATACGAAAGTGACAACATAAGAGACTCTCTATATGAAGAACATGGTGCTACTTTGAAGCACAAGTGTGGTAAAATCATAGTAGCATTGTCCCTTTCATTTTTTTATTTTTTTGGGCCCCTTTTTTTCTTTGGCCTTTCTTTTTTATTTGGCATTTCTCTTTTTTGGGACAATGCTCTATTGAATGATGATCATCACACTTCTATTTACTTACAACTCAAGAATTACAACTCGATACTTAGAACAAGATATGACTCTATATGAATGCCTCCGGCGGTGTACCAGGATGTGCAATGATGCATGAGTGACATGTATGAAAGAATTATGAACGGTGGCTTTGCCACAAATACGATGTCAACTACATGATCATGCTAAGCAATATGACAATGATGGATGTGTCATGATGAACTAGATGGTGGAAAGTTGCATGGCAATATATCTCAGAATGGCTATGGAAATGCCATAATAGGTAGGTATGGTGGATGTTTTGAGGAAGGTATATGGTGGGTTTATGGTACCGGCGAAAGTTGCGCGGTACTAGAGAGGCTAGCAAAGGTGGAAGGGTGAGAGTGCGTATAATCCATGGACTCAACATTAGTCATAAAGAACTCACGTACTTATTGCAAAAATCTATTAGTTATCGAAACAAAGTACTACGCGCATGCTCCTAGGGGGATATATTGGTAGGAAAAGACCATCGCTCGTCCCCGACGGCCACTCATAAGGAAGGCAATCAATAAATAAATCATGCTCCGACTTCATCACATAACGGTTCACCATACGTGCATGCTACAGGAATCACAAACTTCAACACAATTATTTCTCAAATTTACAACTACTCAACTAGCATGACTCTAATATCACCATCTCCATATCTCAAAACAATTATCAAGTATCAAACTTCTCTTAGTATTCAACACACTCATAAGAGAATTTTATTATTAATCTTGTATACCTAGCATATTAGGATTTTAAGCAAATTACCATGCTATTTAAGACTCTCAAAATAATATAAGTGAAGCATGAGAGTTCATCTATTTCTTCAAAATAAAACTATCACCATGCTCTAAAAGATATAAGTGAAGCACTAGAGCAAATGACAAACTACTCCGGCAGATATAAGTGAAGATCAATGAGTAGTCGAATAATTATGCAACCATGTGAAGACTCTCTAACATTTAATAATTTAAGATCTTGGTACTCTATTCAAACAGCAAGCAAAGCAAAATAAAATGACATCTAAGAATAGCAAACATCATGTGAAGAAGCAAAAACTTAGGATCAACCGAAACTAACCGATAGTTGTTGAAGAAGAAAGGTGGGATGCCAACTGAGGCATCCCCAAGCTTAGATGCTTGAGACTTCTTGAAATATTATCTTGGGGTGCCTTGGGCATCCCCAAGCTTGAGCTTTTGTGTATCCTTAATTCCTCTCATATCACGGTCTCCCTAAATCTCAAAAGCTTCATCCACACAAAACTCAACAAGGACTCGTGAGATAAGTTAGCATAAACCATTGCAAAAACCTTATCATACTCTACTGTAGCAAATCATTAAAATTATTATTCAACATTGAATACTAAATGCCTCTGCATATTTAATATCCCTATCCTCAAATAGAATCATTAAAGAAGCAAACTTATGCAAACAATGCAAACATAACAGCAATCTGCCTAAACAGGATAGTCTGTAAAGAATGCCACAACATCCATACTTCCCTAGCTCAAACAATTATGAAAAAAATTCACACTGTAGTAAATTTATCAGATCTTAATATGCAAAAGGTTTCAACATTTTATCACATTCTGACTTTTCTAGGTAATTATTGCAACAGCGGTAAACTTTCTGTTTTCAAACAGCAACATGTATACTTGTAACATAGGCATAGTAAAGGCTATCAATGCCACTTTTATTGAAATAAAAGATGCAAAACATTGTTCTAAATAACAGCAATCAAATCCTAACAAAATAAATTGACACTCCAAGCAAAACACATATCATGTGGCTAATAAAAATATAGCTCCAAGTAAAGTTACCGATGAACGAAGACGAAAGAGGGGATGCCTTCCGGGGCATCCCCAAGCTTAGGATTTTTGGTGTCCTTGGATATTACCTTGGGGTGCCTTGGGAATCCCCAAGCTTAGGCTCCTTCCACTCCTTATTACATAGTCCATCAAATCCTTACCCAAAACTTGAAAACTTCACAACACAAAACTTAAAGTAGAAAACTCGTAAGCTCCGTTAGTATAAGAAAGTAAATCACCACTTCAAGGTACTGTAATGAACTCATTCTTTATTTATATTGGTGTTAAACCTACTGTATTACAACTTCTCTATGGTTTATAAACTATTTTACTAGCCATAGATTCATCAAAATAAGTAAACAACACATGAAAAACAGAATCTGTCAAAAAAAGAATAGTCTGTAGTAATCTGGATCAAAAGTATACTTCTGGAACTCATAAAATTCTCAAATAAATTGATGGACCTGAGGAATTTATATATTAATGATCTGAAAAAACAATTAGCTAAATATCACTCTCCAAATAAAAATGGCAGCAATTCTCGTGAGCGCTAAAGTTTCTGTTTTTGACAGCATGATCAACAAGACTTTCCCTAAGTCTTCCCAAAGGTTCTACTTGGCACAAACACTAATTAAAAGCATAAAACCACATATAAACAGAAGCTAGATGAATTATTTATTACTAAACAGGAACAAGAAGCAAGGAACAAAAATAAAATTGGGTTGCCTCCCAACAAGCGCTATCGTTTAACGCCCCTAGCTAGGCTTGATGATTTCAACGATGCTCACATAAAAGATAATAATTGAAACATAAAGAGAGCATCATGAAGAATATGACTAGCAAATTTAAGTCTAACATACTTCCTATGCATAGGGATTTTGTGAGAAAACAACTTATGGGAACAATAATGAACTTGCATAGGAAGGTAAAACAAGCATCACTTCAAAACTTTAAGCACATAGAGAGGAAACTTGATATTATTGCAATTCCTACAAGCATATATTCCTCCCTCATAATAATTTTCAGTAGCATCATGAATGAATTTAACATTATAACCAGTACCTAAAGCATTCTTTTCATGATCTACAAACATAGAAAATTTATTACTCTCCACATAAGCAAAATTCTTCTCATGAATAATAGTGGGAGCAAACTCGACAAAATAATTATCATGTGATTGAAAATTGAAATCAAGATGACAAGTTTCATTGTTATTATTATTCTTTAAAGCATACGTGTCATCACAATAATCATCATAGATAGGAGGCATGCTTTCATCATAATAATTTTTCTCATCAAAACTTGGGGGACAAAAAATATCATCTTCATCAAACATAGCTTCCCCAAGCTTGTGGCTTTGCATATCATTAGCATCATGGATATTCAAGGAATTAATACTAACAACATTGCAATCATGCTCATCATTCAAATATTTAGTGCCAAACATTTTATAGATTTCTTCTTCTAGCACTTGAGCACAATTATCCTTTCCATCATACTCACGAAAGATATTAAAAAGGTGAAGCGTATGAGACAAACTTAATTCAATTTTTTATAGTTTTCTTTTATAGACTAAACTAGTGATAAAACAAGAAACTAAAAGACTCGATTGCAAGCTCTAAAGATATACCTTCAAGCGCTAACCTCCCCGGCAACGGCGCCAGAAAAGAGCTTGATGTCTACTACACAACCTTCTTCTTGTAGACGTTGTTGGGCCTCCAAGTGCAGAGGTTTGTAGGACAGTAGCAAATTTCCCTCAAGTGGATGACCTAAGGTTTATCAATCCGTAGGAGGCGTAGGATGAAGATGGTCTCTCTCAAGAAACCCTGCAACCAAATAACAAAGAGTCTCTTGTGTCCCCAACACACCCAATACAATGGTAAATTGTATAGGTGCACTAGTTCGGTGAAGAGATGGTGAAACAAGTGGTATATGGATGGTAGATAAAGGTATTTGTAATCTGAAATAATAAAAACAGCAAGGTAACTAATGATAAAAGTGAGCGTAAACGGTATTGCAATGATAGGAAATAAGGCCTAGGGTTCATACTTTCGCTAGTGTAAGTTCCCTCAACAATACTAACATAATTGGATCACATAACTATCCCTCAACATGCAACAAAGAGTCACTCTAAAGTCACTAATAGCGGAGAACGAACGAAGAGATTATGGTAGGGTACGAAACCACCTCAAAGTTATTCTGTCCAATCAATCCGTTGGGCTATTCCTATAAGTGTCACAAACAGCCCTAGAGTTCGTACTAGAATAACACCTTAAGACACAAATCAACCAAAACCCTAATGTCACCTAGATACTCCAATGTCACCTCAAGTATCCGTGGGTATGATTATACGATATGCATCACACAATCTCAGATTCATCTATTCAACCAACACATAGAACCCCATAGAGTGCCCCAAAGTTTCTACCGGAGAATCACGACGAAAACGTGTGCCAACCCCTATGCATAGGTTCCCAATGTCACAAAACCCGCAAGTTGATCAACATACATCAAGTGGCACGTGGTATCCCATTGTCACCACAGATATCCACGACAAGACATACATCAAGTGTTCTCAAATCTTTAAAGACTCAATCCGATAAGATTACTTCAAAGGGGAAACTCAATTCATTACAAGAGATAAGAGGGGGAGGAGAAACATAAGATCCAACTATAATAGCAAAGCTCGCGATACAACAAGATCATGCCAAATCAAGAACACGAGAGAGAGAGAGATCAAACACATAGCTATTGGTACATACCCTCAGCCCCGAGGGAGAACTACTTCCTCCTCCTCATGGAGATCACCAGGATGATGAAGATGGCCACCGGAGAGGGATTACCCCCTCCGGCAGGGTGCCGGAACGGGTCTAGATTGGTTTTCGGTGGCTACGGAGGCTTCTGGAGGCGGAACTCCCGATCTAATGTGCGTTCTAGAAGTTTTAGGGTACGTGGATATATATGGGTGCAGGGAGGACGTCGGAGGAGCCACGGGGGCCCCACGAGACAGGGGGCGCGCCCTAGGGGGGGCGCCCCCACCCTCGTGAGCACCTCGTGTCTCCCCTGACGTAGGGTCCAAGTCCATCAGGTGTGTTTCCTTCCAAAAATAACTTCTCCAGTTGATTTCGTTCCGTTTCGACTCCGTCTGATATTCCTTTTCTTCGAAACACTGTAATAGGCATAAAACAACAAATCTAGGCTGGGCCTCTGGTTAATAGGTTAGTCCCAAAAATAATATAAAAGTGGATAATAAAGCCCAATATTGCCTAAAACAATAGATAATATAGCATGGAGCAATAAAAAATTATAGATACGTTGGAGACGTATCAGACGTCCTTTCTATACATATGGATGTTCATTCTGTAGTTTAAATGTGAACACAACAATGAGAAATTATTCCAAGATTGCTTGATACTCCCCTCGTTTCTAAATATAAGACCATTTAGAGATTTCAACACGGACTACATATAGATGTATATAGACATATTTTAGTGTGTAGATTCACACATTTTGATAATCTTGAAAATTTAAGCTTGGTTTCAGATGAATAACATTTCATAAAAACTTGTAATTTTCATCATCTTGGTTACTGTGTCGTGGCTGTACATGTCTTTGCCTAAACCAAAACCCTTCCCGGACCCCGTGCCTCCATCCTTCCCATTTTCTCTTCTTTCTTCTTTCTCCTTTGCCTTCGCCGCCGCTCCACCGCCCCGGCCACCACGTCACACCCCTGCCAGAACTCTACTCGGTCACCTCCAGCGCTCCAGTAGGGCTCCACCCCGCTTCTCCTCCATCGCCGTTCAACCCCTGTCCTCCGACCGCCCCATGAGGCACCATCCGCTACTGCTATACTCACCATGCCCGACAACCGTTCGATGAATCACCGAAGCTAAAAACAGTTTCCCCTTCTTTCTAGCAATGGATTCTGATTTGGAGTACATATATGAGCAGTATGTTGAGTTGTCCGACGACTCATCAGATGACAAGGAGTACTTCAATGAGACGACGATGATGTAGTCGGTCCTTGAAGATGCGGAGTGTGCGGAGGAGCATCTTCTCAATTTCAAGAGCTCGATCAAGGGCCATCGAGTGCTCATCTGCAATAGGGTGCACAGACATTTAACACTGATGGCCGACTACTTTGCCCCCGATGCACTCTTCACTAACCATTTTTGCTAGCATTTTCAGATGCGCAAGACTGCCTTCGATCGTTTGTACCATGGCGTCCGGTCCTATGATGACTACTTCATCCTGAAGAAGGACGGTGTGGGAACGATTGGTTTCTCTGGTTACCAGAAGTGCATGACCGCACTCCGGATGCTTGCATATGGCATGACGGCTGATTCGTGGGAAAAGTACCTACGAATGTCTGAGAGCACATGTGGAGATGCCATGGTTAGGTTTCCAACTGTCGTGATCGAGGTGCTCGGACCTCAGGACTTGATATAACCAACTGTGGCGTACACTGAGAGGCTCTTAGTGATCTCAGAAGCAAGAGGGTGGCCAGGTTTGCTTGGATATCTTGACTGCATGCATTGGGAATTAAAGAACTTCCCGAAGGATTTACAAGGGCAATATCATGGTCATGTTAAGAATCCCACCATAATTCTTGAAGCAGTTGCATCACAAGATCTTTGGATTTGACATGCCTTCTTTGGCATGCCCGAGTCTCACAATGACATAAATGTGTTGCAACGATCACCGTTGTTTGCAAGGCTGGCTGAAGGAAAAGCTCCTCCTTACCACTGGACATGAGTACAATATGGGCTACTATCTGGTTGACAGTATCTATCCTCCGTGGGCTACCTTTTTCAGTGCCATCTCTAACCCAGTTGTCTAGAAAAAGGCTCACTTTGCCCAAAGACAAGAAGAAACTAGAAAGGATGTCGAGAGAGCATTTGGAGTTCTACAGGCCTATTTTGTAATTGTTCGTGGACCTGCTAAACCTTGTTGGAGGTGATGACATGTTGTGTGATCATGCAGAACATAATCATCGAGGATGAGGGTGACTATGCTGCCGCAGCTCTAGAATTTGAGAACATGAGTGTTCCTATCCAACTTCCAGACCAGAATCCAGTCACATTTGAAGAGTTTATTCAAATGCATCAACAAATTAAGTATCGACCAACTCAAAAGCAACTGAAAGATCTGATTGAGAATCAGTGGGTGGTTAAAGGGGAAATCAATGTTGGGATAAAATATTTGAACTTCTCTAAATTTGAACTACTGCTGCATGCGGCTATTTGAACGTATGTACCCTATGTATGCGGCTATTTGATAGTGCGGACTTATAAAAATGAAGAAGGCCGGATGTATGAAGCTATGGCTGGATGGCGGCCTCCCGCATCCGTGTTCGCGGACTGACCCCCCTATCCGTGGATGGATGTAGGAGTAAATTTGCCGGTTGCCGTTGGAGAGGCCCTAAGAGCGTTCGCTAGCCAAATAAAACCTCCATGATATAAAAAGAAAGTAGTGGGAGTACTAGCGATATCGATTGAAAGGGAACCCACACATGCACTCCAGTAAGTCCGGTCCAACTCAGGCTCAGTTTTAGGTGGTATGAAATTTTATCATTAAGAATGTTCAATTAGGAAGAACAAAGAATATGTCATTGAGTTTGGTATTGTCCTCATTCATTAGATAGAGAATTATATGCATTTTATTATATAAATAAAGTTTACTTAATCTCATTCAGTAGTGTGGTCATCTTGGAAGGAAATGTTGTTGTAAGAAAGTGCATAGAAGGAGAAAGAACCATAGATTTCATGGAGGTAGATAGTCGTATATTAATTTATAGCATTGCTAGTAAGGCGAATGCATGTACTTAGTGCTTATTAATTTGCTTGTTATGTTCTAGGAAAGGCATGCATTTTATCTAATATTGTGGTGCTGCTATTCATCGGCTATGATTGCTCCTGGTCGTAGCCCGCTTAGTTAGCACATAACCGCCAAAAATACTGACCTGAATTTTGAGTGAAAGAAACTCTGTACTGAGGTATTTTTCCTATGCTTGGCTGACGATTGAGCAAAAAGTAGTAACTCTACATATCCATGGTTAATTAATGATGGCTAGAAGGTCAAATTGATGCCTTGGGGGCCGCAGTCAGATAGTCGGATCCTGGATTATTTCAATTACCATTGAGCTACTCTGGTTTAACTAACAATGGCCTCTAGTTTCTTCTACCTCCTCCTGTGCTGATGGTAGTTGCTTCCTACAGATTTCTAACATCATATTCACCTTGTGGAGATTATTAGTTTCACATATGGGATTCATTTTCATTTATCAAGTTGATGCATGTGTTTTCAGGGTCATCTTCCCTTGTGTCCCCAAATCATACCTACCCGCATGTGCGGTAGAAAGTTTACTAATTCGAGGATGACCACAAGGAGGTCCTACCCAACACGCTCTCAAGCAATCCGATGTTGTTTACTCTTCGTCAGGTTTGCCCTTTGTCGGTGTCAAAACCGGCGGATCTCGGGTAGGGGGTCCCGAACTGTGCGTCTAAGGCAGATGGTAACAGGAGGCAGGGAACACGATGTTTTACCCAGGTTCGGGCCCTCTTGATAAGGTAAAACCCTACGTCCTGCTTGATTAATATTGATGATATGGGTAGTACAAGAGTAGATCTACCACGAGATCAGAGAGGCTAAACCCTAGAAGCTAGCCTATGGTATGATTGTATGTTTATGTTCTCTGTCGACTAGCCTGGCCTCGGTTTATATAATGCACTAAAGGCCTAGGATAACAAGAGTCCTAGCCGAATACGCCGGTGGGAAGGAGTCCTTGTCTTGATCACCAAGTCTTGTGGAATCTTCCATGTATGCGGCAGCTGTCCGAACTGGCCCATGAGTATACGGCCATGGGGGTCCTCGGCCCAATCTAACAGATCGGGAGATGACGTGTTGAGTACCCCCTAGTCCAGGACACCATCACCCTTGTTTTTTTTTTATTTTTCAACTTTGCTTCTTCTATGCTTGTCTTCATTTTCTTACATGTTTTCACTACTTTTGGCAGCAATACCTCACATGAATATATATATATATATATTTAGAACTAATGAAGATCTTAGTTACTCTTGGCTCACTACAATATAGCAAGTATGTCTTTAAGATACAAGTCTAGCTAACATTTTAGTTTGTTTTACTGCTGGTCTACTAACGCTCTTGGTCATAATAGAATCATGGATGTTGCTTTGGATAAGGGCAATTAAAGCAATTATAGGCCTTTTTATTCAAAGAAGTGTTACAATAGATACCTGAACTACTAAGGAGCTTATTCTTCAAGTGAACGCCATGGACTATTTCCCTAGTTGTACATGTTCATTATCCGTTTGTCTTGTTGTAGTCAAAGTTTTTCTAACATGCTGGCATATTTGCCCAACAGTATTTGGCAATGGAATAAGATTACAGTGTGGTATCTAGCACTGCACATTTGAGATGATCGATGTAGAAATCAAGTAGCCTTTTCCTAATAACTTGTTGTCGTCCATTTCTAGTTTGATGCTGGCTACCACTGAACAGCGTGTTGCTTAGGTGCTCATCTTGGGAAATCTAATCCTGGGAAGCATCTTTTTGAATATCAGTAGAGACCTGTGTAATATTTTAGATTGATGTTTCCTATTACTCATCAATATAGATTGCTTTGGCTATGTCTATGGTGTCTTTTTTATGTGACTGAATCTAAGCTATATGGAGTCTTTTTATTATTGCCTTCTATGCTACTTTTGGATTTGTCACCTGAATAATTAGAGCTGATAGCCTATTATAGTTTCTTAGTAATAACACTGCCAAATTTCCCCACAGAGTAGCTTTTAGAGTGGTCAAAGAGACTGAATTTGTCCTCCACTATTATTTGGTGCTTCTTCAATTCAAGGGGAGTGATACAACCTGAATCAATTATTTGGTCTTTTACTAGATGGTATTGCTAATGGTCCCCATGGAGGCGAGTCACATTAATTATATGTGGACAAATTCAGTTTTGCCAAGTGAATTGGGTCTCATGGAGAATCAACGCACATTGAATTGGTTTGATTGGGAATTGTTGGGCTACAAATTGACATATGCTTTTTGAGATGAAACCGCCGATAAAAAATTCAAAGCAAGTGACTGCTGCCTTAAGAATTTATTTATTCCCCCTTGACTTGCTGAACAACCATCATGTATCTTATCCTAATAGTCTGTGTATATATGTTAGCAAATGAAATTCAGGGAACGTAGCCAGCAAAATATGGAGTTTTGATAGGGTAATTTAATTATAGCCTTGATTAGCACTGTAAATTCTGATGTGATGTTTTTTGGTGCGTCGAGCGTTGCAAAGTTGAATTGTCGATGCTGTTTTCCTATCTCTTAGACATGCACTCAGCTGCTTAGTTTGTTTGATTGTTTGTATAACTTTTGATGACATCTATCATATGCCATATAGGCATATACAATGTATTTTCTTTGCTAAAGCAACAACACAAGATGGCAGCATTGATTTGTAGGATATTGTTGGTTCATGAATTTAATAGTTTGCACTTGATGTGCTAGCACGAGGTTTGTCCAAATTTCCCTACCGAAACAATCATGCCTGTTGTGAGAAGCTCTGGTTTGTGAGAAGCATATACCCGAACCTGCCCCAAATGGGACAATTTTTTTAACACGGCATGTTGATGCCACTCCATGATAGCATGCCAACTTTCATGAATCTCATATGAGTTTTGGATTTACTAGAATTTAAAAATCAGGCATCTCAACGTTTTGCCGGCAATCAACAATGCCCTGGTGTTTGAATTTCATTCCCATCTCTTGCATGGGACCTAGAAATTCACCCAAGGACACACATGTGATTTTTCAACCAACCATAGTGCATTGGAGCATGTGCTTGTAGTTCAAATTTGAATTATGCACATAAAATGCCTAGAAACCCAATTAATGCATAAAAAAGGCCAAACGAACCCCGAATAATTCCAAGATTGAACACAACACTCCTGTTGTTCTATGTTGACACTAGAAACTTTTTCAAAGCAATAAGAGGCAACGGGTATTGTCCCATCCCCAAAGGTGGTACGTTCCCTATCGAAACCATCATGCTTGTTGTGAGAAGCTCTGGTTTGTGAGAAGCTTATACCCGAACCTGCCCAAATGGGACAAAATTTTCACCACGGCATTTTGATGCCGCTCCATGATAGCATGCCAAGTTTCATGAATTTCATACGAGTTTTGGATTTACTAGAATTTAAAAACCAGGCATCTCAACGTTTTGCTGGCAATCAACAATGCCTTGGTGTTTGAATTTCATTCCCATCTCTTACATGGGACATAGAAATTCACCCAAGGACACACATGTGATTTTCAACCAACTTTGGTGCATTGGAGCATGTGCTTGTAGTTCAAATTTGAATTATGCACATAAAAGGCCTAGAAAACCCAGTTAATGTATAAAAAAGGCCAAACGAACCCCGAAAAATTCCAAGATTGAACACAACACTCCTGTTGTTCTATGTTGACACTAGAATTTTTTTGAAAGGAATAAGAGGCAACGGATATTGTCCCGTCACCAAAGGTGGTACGTTCCAAATCGAAACCATCATGCTTTCTGTGAGAAGCTCTGGTTTGTGAGAAGCTTATACCCGAACCTGCCCCAAATGGGACAAAATTTTCACCACGGCGTGTTCATGCCGCTCCATGATAGCATGCCAAGTTTCATGAATTTCAGACGAGTTTTGGATTTACAAGAATTTAAAAACCAGGCATCTCAACGTTTTGCTGGCAATCAACAGTGCCATGGTGTTTGAATTTCATTCCCATCTCTTGCATGGGACGTAGAAATTCACCCAAGGACACACATGTGATTTTTCAACCAACTTTGGTGCATTGGAGCATGTGCTTGTAGTTCAAATTTGAATTATGCACATAAAATGCCTAGAAAACCCAGTTAATGTATAAAAAAGGCCAAACGAACCCCGAAAAAATCATTCCCATTCCTTCCATGGGACCTAAGCATGCACTGAAGGACACAAATTTGATTTTTCAACCAATTTGTATGCAGCGGGGCATGTGCATGTAGTTTAATTTTGAATTGTGCACCTGAAATGGCTAAAAAACCAGTTTAATGTATGAAATGTCCAAATGAACCCTGAATAATTCCGATTCTTTTACGACACACATACAGTTGCATGTTCACTGTAGATAAAAGGTCTAGCAATTCAAACACCGTCCATTGCCGTTGTGACCCCATTTTGTAATTCAAATCAAGTAGATCCCACATAGTATATTCTCGCCAACCGTGTGAGATGTAGTACAAAATATTTTGGAGCACCGTTGGTGTATAGTACACCTATGGCTTACGCGAGAAGGTGCGTCGGCTACAGTCCACAGCCGGCGTGTCAAGCACACTACTCGCTCCCCAAAAACTCCCGCATCTGCATCCCTCGCAATCTCGAAAATATCTACCGCCTGGAAGGTTTTAATGTTTGATAGCACATGATTAGTATGTGCGGACAGTGTGCGATGTCTGTTACTCCCGCTCTGCTTCAGTCCCTTGATTCAAATTTTCAGTAGCCCCGACATTTTACTCCCGCCTCTGCAGCCCTCGCAATCTCAAAAATATCTGCTCGCTCTTGATCCAAATTTTCAGTAGCCCCGCCTTGTTACTCCCGCCTAGTAAAATTTTCAGTTGCCGCAATATTTCCTCAAACACAACCTCCGCTCACACAGACACACAACCGTCAAAACCATTGGTAGGTCACCGCCATCGCCGGCGCCTCCATCCTCAACCTATGCCTATGTGCTGGGGAGCTCAAGTAGCCAATGGCCAAAAAGAGGTTTATCGCGGCCTTTTTGCCCGACGCCAGCGAGGTGGCCGCCGAGGTGTCCCCGTCGTCCTCCACGGGCCCGATCCGCCATCGCCGATCCCCTGATCCGCCTGCCGTCGTGCCCCTACATCGGTTCGAGGACTTCCCCGTCCTCCCCCAGACCCGGCAGCCAATGAAGTCCTACTTCGGGGTCCGGCAGTGGCGGTAGGGGACGTGGGACGCCGAGATTACAGATCGAGAGACCCACACCCGCCGGTGGCTCGGTAGCTTCCACACGTCCGAGCTCGTGGCCATGGAGTACGACCGCTGACATGTCCGCTACCACGGCGCGACGGCTAGGCTAAATTTCCCCTTCGACACACGTCTGGTCCACCTTGTTCCACTGGAGCCAGGGGTGGTGAGCTTGGCTATGGAGCGGGAGGACCGCGAGGCGGGGGAGCGTCTCGAGGCCGAGGCCGCCGACGAGGCCTGCATGCAAGAGCTCCGCCGGCAGCACCCGGATCTCGTGGAGGCAGAGCGGGTGATCTTTTCCGGGGCGGAGGGTGGCGAGGTTATCGCGCTCTCCTCCAATGACGAGGTCAAAGGCAGCAAGGACGGCAGCGCGGAGGCCGGTGAGGTTATCGCGCTCTCCTCTAATGACAAGGTCAAAGGCAGCGGCGACGGCGGCGCGGAGGGCATCAAGGTGGGCCCCGAGGATGAGGATATTGACGTCGACGAGTGGAGGAGTGCCTTCCCCAACGACCCCGACGACGGTACTGGCCCGGACCCGGCTCGCGGCACACCATACATGACGAGGAAGGACTGGCTCGACATCTACTTCAACCGAAAGTAGTTTAGCTTAGTTTAAATTTATGTTTTATGTTCGGTTATGTAAAACTATCTATGTTTATGTTTGAATGCATGCTACTTTCGGTTGAACCTGCTTTGAACTGGATCAAATTGAAGTTTACAACCTTAAGTTTAGGGGATCCACTCAGGGTTTTAGTCCTTTAACTTTTTAGGGATCGCCTAGAGATGTCCTTATGACTTGTTTATTTCAGTTCTTCAGAATGTGATTCTCTATATGTGCAACTATTTGCTGTCCAGTTCAATTTCATCAATAACAGTTTCAACAATACCACTATGAATTATGATATTTGGTTGCTGTTAAGGATATTGCAGTTAACATGCCTTTTCGTTTTTCAATTGTTGTTTAGCAACATGCATTGTACTGAATGACTAAATATGCAATCCCAGGCTACATAGCAACAAGGAAGAGTGTTACCTTAATGTTTTGATGATGTCTAGATATACATGTAATAAAATCTTATATAATGGGATGGATGGAGTGTTGTACTACATCATTTTTCAATTGTTGTTTAGCTTCTAATATTAAATTGGTGCTTTTAGGTACATATATCATTGCCATAGATCCACACTTCGACCCTTTTTGCTTATGGGGCAATGAGATATTCATGAACCAGCATCAAGTGAGGAAACTGATAAAGATTGTTAATAAAATGGGCCAAAAGATGTCAATCAAACTATTTGTTTACACTTTATGCAAGACAACAGTGAACTGCAGGATGGTAAGTAAGAACCCTGTAGCCTTCTTTTTACTCCCCGTAATGAGTTGTGTTAGATGACAATATCTGAATCTTTTTTCTTTTACAGTGGATCCTGAAGCAGTTTACTCAAGATTACCTCTCAAACTACATGATTGGCGGACGACCATCACAAGGGGTTGGACTAGAGTCCTGCATGCCTTCTGCATCCAGGAGAGCACAATAGGGCCATTCCGCTTCACCTTGTTCAGCAACTGGAATGTTTGTTGCCTCTTTCTTTACCATCCATAATAGTACAAGTATAGAACATATGTACCTATGAATCATTCTTTATTTGGTGCTTCTGTAATTCTTAAACATATGTACCTGTGAATCAAATAATGCATTGGTTGTTTGAACCTGATAGATATGAATAAAGCTATAGCCTACTTTCAAGTTTAAATTAGGTACAATTTTAAATAGCAGCAATTAAATTAGGGCAAAATTACATTGTGCAGGTCATTACGGCATAGACGGTTGGTAAAACACAAACGTTTGCGATATACACCATAATCCGAGACGGTCCATAGAGAGGAAACCTGTGCAAGCATGCACACAGTTGCCGTTTGCAAAGCGTGTGTGATGTCAGACACTATCACAAATGGTGTGGGAAAACTAAATGTGTGTGATTGTCTACCTATGGTACACGGTTTATAATCATGAACTGTTTGTGATGTGCCAGGCATCGTAAATCTCCCATGCCTAGAATCTGCCTAGAAAACTGTCGTGCCTGGAATCCGCCTGGTTTTAGGCAGAACCACAAAACTCCGACTGCGATGGCAATGCGAGCACAAACGAGTGGCAAGGATGAAGCGTTTGAGATATTCGAGATATCGGAAACGGTTATACAGGGATAACTGTATGCATCAAGGATCCCTATCCTCGACGGTTTCTGGGTCGTGTGGGAAGGAGCCTCCTATCGCCCACACTCACTTGGCGAAGGTTCCATATACCATCACGGAAAGGGGTTAAAAACTGTTTGTTTAGGACCAACGCACACCAGTGAATGTTTCACCTTTTTGGACGAAATGATATCCGTTGCCTCTTCTCGATTTCAAATTTTTTCCTAGTGTCAACATAGAACAACAGGAGTGTTGTGTCAATTTTTGGGATTTTTCGGGGTTCGCTTGGACATATGCTTCTCACAAACCAGAGCTTCTCACAACAAGCATGATGGTTTCGGTAGGGAACATCCCATATTTGGGGACGAAACAATATCCATTGCCTCTTATTGCTTCCAAAAAATTTCTCGTGTCAACATAGAACAACATGAGTGTTGTGTCATTTTTGTGTTTTTTCGGGGTTCGTTTGGACATTTTTATGCATTAATTGAGTTTTCAATGCATTTATGTGCATAATTCAAATTTGAACTACATGCACATGCTCCAGTGCATATAAATTGGTTGAAAAATCAAATATGTCCTTGGGTGCATGCTTAGGTCCCATGCAAGAAATGGGAATGAACTTCAAACACTAAGGCACCATTGATTGCCGGCAAAACATTGAGATGCTTGGTTTTTAAATTCTAGTAAATCCAAAACTCGTCTGAAATTCACGAAACTTGGCATGCTATCATGGAGCGGCATCAACATGCCGTGGTAAAAAAATTGTCCCATTTGGGGCAGGTTTGGGTATATGCTTCTCACAAACCAGAGCTTCTCACAACAAGCATGATTGTTTGGGTAGGGAATGTCCCACCTTTGGGGACGAAACAATATCCATTGCCTCTTATTTCTTCCAAAAAAATTCTCGAGTCAACATAGAACAACAGGAGTGTTGTGTCAATTTTTGTGATTTTTTGGGGTTCGTTTGGACATTTTTATGCATTAACTAAGTTTTCAATGCATTTATGTGCATAGTTCAAATTTGAACTACATGCACTTTCTCCAGTGCATATAAATTGGTTGAAAAATAAAATCTATGTCCTTGGGTGCATGCTTAGGTCCCATGCAAGAAATGGGAATGAATTTCAAACACCAGGGCACTGTTGATTGCCGGCAAACATTGAGATACCTGGCTTTAAATTCTAGGAAATCCAAAACTCGTCTGAAATTCATGAAACTTGGCATGCTATCATGGAGCGGCATCAACATGCCATGGTAAATTTTTTGTCCCATTTGGGGCAGGTTTGGGTATATGCTTCTCACAAATCAGAGCTTCTCACAACAAGCATGATGGTTTCCGTAGGGAATGTCCCACCTTTGGGGACGAAACGATATCCATTGCCTCTTATTGCTTCCAATTTTTTTCTCGTGTCAACATAGGACAACAGGAGTGTTGTGTCAATTTTTGTGATTTTTCGGGGTTCGTTTGGACATTTTTATGCATCAACTGAGTTTTTAATGAATTTATGTGCATAATTCAAATTTGAACTACATGCACATGCTCCAGTGCATATAAATTGGTTGAAAAATCAAATCTATGTCCTTGGGTGCATGCTTAGGTCCCATGCAAGAAATGGGAATGAATTTCAAACACCAGGGCACCGTTGATTGCTGGCAAAACATTGAGATGCCTAGTTTTTAAATTCTAGTAAATCTAAAACTCGTCTGAAATTCATGAAACTTGGCATGCTTTCATGGAGCGGCATCAACATGCCGTGGTAAATTTTTTGTCTCGTTTGGGGAAGGTTGGGTATATGCTTCTCACAAACCAGAGCTTCTCACAACAAGCATGATGGTTTCGGTAGGGAACGTCCCACCTTTGGGGACGAAACGATATCTATTGCCTCTTATTGCTTCCAAAAATTTTCTCGTGTCAACATAGAACAATAGGAGTGTTGTGTCAATTTTTGTGATTTTCGGGGTTCGTTTGGACATTTTTATGCATTAAATGAGTTTTCAATGCATTTATGTGCATAATTCTAATTTGAACTACATGCACATGCTCCAGTGCATATAAATTGGTTGAAAAATCAAATCTGTGTCCTTGGGTGCATGCATAGGTCCCATGCAAGAAATGGGAATGAATTTCAAACACCAGGGCACCGTTGATTGCCGGCAAAACATTGAGATGCCTGGTTTTTAAATTCTAGTAAATCCAAAACTCGTCCGAAATTCATGAAACTTGGATGCTATCATGGAATGGAACCCAACATGATGTGGTATTTTTCGTGTTCATTTTGAGAGAAGGCGCACTTGAATAATGACAGCCAAGAATGGCATTTTGAAAAAATACCTTCCACTTTAATATCTCAAATGTTTGTATAATACAAACCATATGCGTTCTGTTAACCATTCACGTGACACCACATGTCTTGGTTTTAATGGCTGTAGGAGGTGCCGTGCGGACAGCTGCTTGACCTTGACTGAACAGGAGGCGTGCGAGCGCAGACTGGTGCGCAGGCTGACCGAGAGGAGTGCAAGCTGTCCTCGAATGCGCAGGCTCACCGGGAAGCATGCAAGCTATACGCTGCGCAGGCTCACTGGGAAGCGAGCCGTTTGACTTCCATGTTTGCCCGCCTTCCTCTCCGTGCGCGCGCCCTCTCAGCCGCATGGGACGCCGCTATCGAATGCTACCTCTCAGCGCCGCCAGCTGCCGTCCTCCCGCCCCACGCCCGTCGACCCCGGGATGACATGATGCAAAGTGAGAGCAGGATTTGTGCATCTCTTCAACGCAAACGTTCTTTTGGATGACCCATGTGCAACCACTTACAAACAATTTGGTGCGATTTGCATCTGTCATATTGGGTATGCTACCATTTGTCAAACTGGAAAGATTGACATTTGTTGATCTAGTAACATTGCCATTTGTCAACCTTGTAACACTGCAGTTTGTCAAAATATGAAGCTAAAAATCACTAGCAGTATCTAATTTTTGCAACTAAAATTCAGTAATTAAGCATATATTTCATTCATAGATTAAGCATTCGTTGTTAATTTATACAAGCAGTTCAACTCGACAGCTGAACCGACCAAACTTTTCCCCAATTGTTGCCAACCACATACTGAAATAGCTAGTTCAACTATATATAGTAGCTAATTTTAAGTACGTTGTACAGTTCCACCACATCTATAGTCAGATGAACTGAACAAAATAGCCCCTAAATTATACTACTACTACGGATGGGCTTTGTACTACTTCCGACTGCCTCTCCTCTGCAGAGCATGCTTAGTAAGAGGCGGCGAAGGAGGAGCCTACTGACGAGCTGGGCAACCGCAATACGGTGCCTGCTGTTGTTGCAGCTTCAACGACGCTCACCTCGAACGCCCTCTGCCACTCCAGACGACCCCTCTCGAAGCGGTGGTTCTCCTCGTAGATCTCCTAATTCCTCGCCTCTGAGGCGGCGTGTGCCGCGACCACGGTGGCGGTAAGGCTCTTTGCGTGCTCGATGAGGCGCTCCTCCTCCTCCCGCAGGAACTCGGTGTAGCGCGCAAGGTCACTGATGCACGTGCAGGCATCCACCTCCGCCTCTGGCCTTCGGGCGGCGGTGGCGGAGCGGGTGATGACCCTGGCGGTCGACGGTGGGCTGGCAGCCACGGCGGCCGACTACGGGGTGGCGGCCACGACCACCACCTCCCACCTTCGGGCCATGGTGGTGGAGCGGGTGATGGCCACGGTGGCCAGCAATGGGGTGGCGGCCACGACGGCCACCTCCCGCCTTCGGGCCGCGGCGGCAGAGCGGGCGATGGCCTTGGCTTTCAACGATGGTGTGGTGGCAACGACGGCCGGAAACAACTGCCGACGTGCACCGGCGGTGGAGCGTGTGGTGGGTGTTCCACGCACACCCAACAGGGACGCCACACACACTACACTACGTCAGGGACTGCAGCGCCGCCGCGGTGTAGCCTCCCAGCTGGAGCTATCCTCTGATGATGGCGGAGTGGCTGAGCGACAATGACGGACCGGTGCCATTGGCGATTGTGGGAGAAGCAGACGAGATAAGCTACAGGAAGGGATCGGAAAATACGACACATGACTCGCCGGTCGTGAGGGTTTTTATAGTAGGCCGGTAATCATTGGGATTTTGGGTGATTTCACCGAGTCGGGCGGGAATCTTACGCGGGAACCTACGAGGTTGCGCGGGAATGGGCTCATCGATGATTCATTGGCAAAACCGTTTGGCTAAAAGAACGCCCCCGCGCGCTGCGCAAGCTTGCGCTGTAAGCCGTCTGCGGGAGCGGGGTGACAAGACGTGCGATAGGAGGACAAAAGGCCACGTACACATATGGTTAATAAAAAAACGTTTGTGATTTAATTACCTACTATACCCCCGTCCTGGTTTATAAGTATGATTTAACTAATAAAATACGAATGCATGTCGCCAAAGATTATATAGTTGGATTCATATTTGAACATAGTTTCCAATTATATAATTTTTATAACATGCATTAACATTTTGTTGGTTAAATTTGAGGGCAAAGTATGGCACAGAATATAAAGGGGCCTATAGACTAGACAGAGGTGGTAGCACACGGACGCTCTCTACGCAGCGACACAACTGTCGGTCGGCTTGTAGGCGACCATTTCCTATGTGTTCAAATGCTCTATGCATGTGGTTGCTTGCGGTTCACGCGGCCGTGGTGCGCTCTACTCGCGTCCCACCGCACGCGCTCTGCTCTCGCGTCCCACCGAGTGCTCTGCCCTCGTCCCTCCACGCGCGCTGCCAGTGTTTGGGGCCGGCACACGATCGCGCACGTTCGTGTGCATGCGGTTGCGCCGGGCACGGCGTGACGATGCAGTTACCCACTGCAAAAACTGCCATGCGGACGCGCCGAGAATCCATGCCGCCCTGCCCCCTTTTATCCCTGCAGCCATTTACCTTCATCTCTCGTCTCACACGACTGAATTAAGCACACCCACGAGGACACATACAGAGAGGACATCCAGCGGTTCCAATGGTGCTCCCCGTGGCTCCTATGGCGCTCCCAGTGGCCGACGACGACAACGGTGGGCAGTTCACCATGCAACACATCGTGGACACCCACGTGAGGGGGAAGGCTCTCTCGGTGGTGTACACGAACGATCCGGTCTTGGTGGAGAGCTCCACTATGGAGCAGTTCCTTGCCGAGGACAAGTACCAACTGGTCAGCTTCAACCTCAAGTACACCATGGGTCGTGCCGGGCACGATCAGAACGTTGTTGTCGCCCAGTTGTGCGTGCGACATGAAGTCCTTGTCTACCACTACCACCTGGCCACAACGCCTTGCGAGTGTTTCTCTAGGTTTATCAACAGCTCCGACTACAGTTTCGCTGCGGTCGACACCACCAACGATCTAAAAGCGCCCAAGGTTTCATGCTTGAAATGCCCGAATCGAGTCAATTTCCAAAGCCACTACAAGGTCTGGGGCAGCGACAAAAACAAACTGAACTCCCTGGTTGACCTCGCCTCGGCCATCATCGACCCCTACTAAATGAAGATGAAGAATGAGAGCAATAAGGATAGGAAGGCCGGGTCAGTGTGTGGCATAAGAGAGTGGATGAACAACATGTCAAGTACACGGCAATGGACACGTACACAAGCTATGAGATGTACAGGAGGATCGTTGACATGAGGAACTGTCTTCTTCCTGACCCAGACAAGGGATCGAGCCTCATAGCAGTGGCGGGAGCGTCACAAGAAGTAGATGACTAGAAGATCGCTTCTCCTACTTTAGAATGCACGCAATTGTTTATTGAGGTGCGTGCGAATGATCTGTATAGTCGCTTATGTAATTGGATTTTTATTTCAGTTATATATATACATGTTATTCTACTGTAGATAGAGCAAATCACATGGCTTATTAGTAGCAATCATCTGTGTTATTATTGGTCTTCACAAACATTTCTGATTACAGGCCTGTTTGCCGCGTATCACACACATCTTGTTCAGTTGAACCGTTTCCATTGTGTTGCCTAATCACACATAGTTCATCCTAGCGAACCGTATGCTACATATCGCACACGCCTTCATCTGGCTGCCCGTTTCTTTTGTTCCTCGTCATCCCAAACAGTTAATTGAACTGAACCGTATGCATCGCATACGCAACTAAAATCTCAACGTGTTTGATGCATCCGTCATCGCAAATGTTTTGCACCTTTTTGACGGTTTTTACACCCTCGTTTGCGATTATGGCATCGCACACAGTTTCATCGAAGGGTCTCTGATTGTAGTGTCGCGTTTGGACCATCCTGCAATACTGTACTTGCGTCGTGCGTGCACCTCTTCTCTTCGTGCGCGTCCCCCACCTACGTGTATGTGTGTGAGAGAGAGAGAGATACAAACCTAGAGAGATGGTGTGTGTGTTTGTGAGTGTTTTTTGTTATGGGAGGGGTGTGATTTCGTGAATGTATTTATGGGAATATGTGTGATGGTATCTCTAACAAAAAATTGACACATGCAATGTGTGTGAAATAGAGGCATATCTATATCATATATAGAGGAGGCGATCCACGAGAAGAGAGGGAGGGGTCATAGATATCGATAGAGTCGAAGAGAGGATCAAGTGTGTGCGTGCGAGATCGATGAAGAGCGCCATCGAAATTGTGTGTGTGCATGTCAAAGATATAGGGTGACTGACCTACCAGAATGTCAGAGGGCACATAGCAAGTTTGTGTGTGGCAGGGAGACATATGACTAGAGCGCTCAATGTATCGGGGTGTGTGTGGGGGGGGGAGGGGGAGGCAGAGACATAACTAGAGAGGTATATCGACTCGTATATGTGTTGAGAAGGAGAGACCTAGCTATGTCTTGAGGGAGATCGGTCGACATCCATACATAACTGAAGGACGGGAAATATGCTGGGACACACACACACACACAGAGAGACAGAGAGAGAGAGAGAGGAGAGAGAGGTAGAGTGCTGGAGGGGTGGTGGGGTGGTGGAGTTGCTTCTCGGAGATGGTGGGAGAGGCCTACTAGACAAACTGAGGGTACAACTGCAATATTATCAAGAAGAGTGGGGATGTATTTTTGTGTGTGCGTGTGCATGATAGATGCATTGGGAGGCATGCATGTATGATGAAGGGGGGCCATGTGTTTGGTAAGAAGACATGACTAGATCAGTAGATCAATTGTTGTGTGTCGGAGGAAGGGAGGGACACAACTAATGAGGTAGATCGATCGACACGTGGGGAAAATGTGTTATAAACAACCTAGCTAGCTATATGTATAGCGGGAGATCAGTCAGTGTACATCCATTTGTTAGAGGCAAATAAGGCCCAGAGAGACGGATAGAGAGAGATGGAGCTAGGAGGTGGTGCAAGAGGCCTACTAGCTAGATAGGGGAGGAGTGTGTGATTGTGAGATTGATGAAAATAGGGGCGAGAGTTTGCACGTGTGTGGGGTCGTATGAGAGACACGAAGCATGGACACGGAAAGGAGGATATGGAAAGTGCGTGTGTATGTGGTAGGCATACATCGCTGGAGAGGTTTATCGATCGGTGTGTGTCGGAAAGGAGTTGTGGAGACCGTGGGAGAACGACCTAAAGAAAATCAAATGAATGTGTGTGATGGATAGAATGCTGAGGGGGGGGGAGGGCGAGGAGGGTGTGTGCATGCAGGAGAGAAAGTTAGTGCTAGCTACAAAGGTTAGAGGATTGTGTGGGTGTAAGAGACCAACAAAGATCATAATTTGATATGAAAGTGGATTCATGTATTTGAATAAGAGATCATAGTGTTATAAACCTATGCATGCATGAATATAGCAGTGATACGCGTGGTGTGGTTTTGGACATGTTATACCATAATGTGATAATGCGCGGCATTTGCAACTCACAGCCAAAGATCGAACAATCTAAACCATACTATATATCAAACAATCTCACATTTTATTTGAATTTGTGATAATATGTGGCGTTTGCAGCTCACAACTAAATATCGAACAATCTAAACCATACAATATATATCAAACAATCTCACATTTTATTTCAATTCGTGATAATGTGTGGCGTTTGCAACTCACATCTAAATACTTGTAGGCATAGGGGGCGAGGCACCATACTTTATGTGATAAACACATTATACATATGAGACATGGTTTAGATTATGCAGATCTAGCTAGAGCTTGAAAGGTACCGTGATCTGAAATCAACATAAAGTGGATTCAAAAATCAAGTTCGAGTTCATATAGTATACATAGTTCATATCTAACTCGATAGTAATCATGTCTCAACCCGCGCCTTGCTATCCCAAAATTACAATGCGCGCGAAAACTCCCACCTCCTGTCAAATCCCGACATGCGAAATTCCCATGATACCCCTGATCCGAAAGAACCACCTAGTTCAAATCGGTGAGGCTACTTTCGTAACTTACCCCATATTTTGGATAAGCACGTCCCTAAGCCATGGTTCCCCCTCCCATCCCCTCTGCCCCCATTCGTACACACAGGCCGTGAAAACCCGCAAAGCCCCATACCCTCCTCCGTCCGCCCACCCAGCCGGAGCCTTTTCCCCGACGATGTCGTCCATAGCAACACCTCGACGTCCCTCATCCACCGCACCAGATGAGGATCCGTCATTGATCTCGTCGTCCCGCCTGTTTAGCCACCCCATCCTCCACCTCTAAGGAGCTGCCCCGACTTTCCCCTCGTCTTTCTTGCCGCCTCCATTTCCACACCGCCGTCTTCACCTGCACCACCGGAAGCGCATCATCATCACCGATTCATTGGATGAAGCTGAGGCCTAATCGGCACCACCAAATAGGTTCTACACTAATTGCTACATTTTCTTCTTGATTCGATCTCATGGTGCTGCCAGCACTCGGTCCCGAGCGGACATTGCGTGGCTCCATCTATGGCAGCGTCGTTGGCCACTTCCTCCACGATGTTGCTCCC
The DNA here is from genome assembly GCF_003073215.2 of Triticum urartu. Classification (NCBI taxonomy): domain Eukaryota; kingdom Viridiplantae; phylum Streptophyta; class Magnoliopsida; order Poales; family Poaceae; genus Triticum; species Triticum urartu. The sequence goes on along the minus strand of NC_053024.1, from coordinate 601,042,200 downwards.
TCGGCGGCGACGTCTACATCAGTAGGAGCTGTTGCTGCTTTGGCTCTCACTCGCGCTGATGCTCTGCTCTTGCTCTCGGTCCCCTGCCTGTTCTGCTCTCGCTCTTGCTCTTGCTTGTGCTGCTGCTCTACTCTTGCTCGCGTTGCTGCTGCATGAGCAGCAGATCTAGCTCTCGTTTGAGCCCCTGCAGATGCTACACGAGCAGCTACCCCGGCTCTCGCACATGCTGCTGCTCCGGGCGCTGCTGCTACTACTTTTCTGCTACTAGTGCGTTCAATTTCGACAGTAAAATTCAGTTTCGATAGCAAAATTCAGTTTCGACGGTAAAATTCAGTTTCGATAGTTAAATTCAGTTTCGACAGTTAAGTTCAGAGATGAGCGGCTGATGTATTTTACATCTAGCACTTTGTGGTTATGTATTTTACATAATCTATTGGAGATGCTTCAGCCTCGCCATCGTACAACTCATCAGAGCTGCTCCAACGACGAAACCCTCCATCATAGAGGAGCAGTACCCCCGTCTCCATCTCCACATGCCTAAGATCTTCTTCTCCTCCTCCGATAGCCAAATCAGCCGGAGCATCCTCACCGACCAACCCAATCATGCTAAGATCGACATGGCTCCACGAAAGAGGTTCTACACTTGTTGCATCGCTTTTTTACTCTACATGTTACATATATTGTCCACTGAGCACACATAGTAACGTGAAATACGATTAGTTTCTCCTACTATATGACAAGTAGTGAGGTACCAGGCAACTTAGCTATCTGTGATGAACTCTCTTGAATGCCATCATTATTTATTTCTGCGCATTTGAGTTGTGCATTTGTAGATGGGCCTGGGAGTTGAGCTAGTAGGGCAGTGGCCTGGGTCCAAAGTAGTAGAAGTAGCACAAAAACATTTTTTGAGTGTAGGCTTTTCCCTGTTCAAGCCTGCCTACTAGAATCGCCAGTGCTTGAAAGGAAAAGTGAAGGAAAACATAGGAATTGGAAAGTTTCCTATGGTACTACTATTCATGCATTTGGTACAAAGGAATGGTGCAAAGGAAAACTGTAGGATTTGTTCCTTTAGTGTCTCCTTGAAAGAAAAATCGTAGGAATTTTAATATCCAGTTGTCCTCCTTTTTAAATTCCTAGTCGTGAAGCATAATACTAAGAGATAGTAGCATAATAGCATTATAACCATACATTTTCTTGTGATTTGAATTAAACTCGCCATGCTTCTTTGCATCCTGTGATCTTCCAATTCCCGTCAACCAAACACCCAGATTGGCAGAAATCATATGATTTTAAATTCTTTGTTTTGCACATGCATTCCTATCCTATTACTGTGTATTTCCTATCCTTGCATTGTTAGAATACTCCAATTCAAACAAGCCCATACAGAATTAGTTCTATTACATATAGTTGTCAAAGAAAACCTTGTGTGGTTTGTCCCGCTCCTGCTGCGCCGTCGTCCACCCCAGCTCAGCTGCTGATAAGTCTCCGTTGTATCTATAATTTTTGATTGTTGCCAATATTATACAACTTTTATACACTTTTGGCAACCTTTTATATGATTTATTGGACTGACCTATTGATCTAGTGCACCATGTCAGTTCCTATTTTTTTGCATGTTTTTGTATCATAGAAAATCCATATCAAACGAAGTCCAAATGCAATAAAATTTTACGGAGAATTATTTTGGAATATATGTGATTTTTGGGACTTGGAATCAACGTAAACGGAGGCCCACATAGCCCACAAGACACCACGACGCGACCCAGGAGCCAGGCACGTGGTGGTGGGTTGTGCTCACCTCGTACGTCGGTTGGGGCTCTACCTAGGGCGCAAGTAATCTTATATCCGAAAACAAATCAAGTTAAAATCTTAGCGCAATCGGAGTTATGGATCTCCCAGAATATAAGAAACGATTTTCCACCATATCTGGGGAACGCGAAACAGAAGAGAATAGAGAGGGAGATCCAATCTCAGAGGGGCTCCGCCCCTCCGCCGCCAGGGAGGCCATGGACCAAATGGGGAACTCTACTCCAATCTAGGGGGAGGCCATGGAAGAAGAAGGAGGGGGGGCTCTCTCCCCCTCTCGCCTGGTGGCGCCGTGGTAAGGATCGTGGCACCGTTCTACATCAACAATCTTGCTACCGTCAACACCAACTTTCTCCCCCTCTATGAAGTGGTGTAACACCCCTTCTCCCCGCTGTAATCTCTACTTAAACATGGTTCTCAACTCCATATATTATTTCCAAATGATCTATGGTTATCCTATGATGTTTGAGTAGATCCATTTTGTCCCGTGGGTTAATCGTGATCTTGGTTGCTATGGTTGTATATTTTATTTATGGTGCTTTCCCGCGGTTCCCTCTGTCTCGTGCAAACATGAGGGGTCCTGGCTATAGGGTGTTGCAATATGTTCATGATTTGCTTATGGTGGGTTGCGAGAGTGCCAGAAGCTTAAACTCGAGTAGGTGGCTTGTTGCATATGGGATAAAGAGGACTTGATACTTAATGCTATGGTTGGGTTTCACGACCTTAATAATCTTTAGTACTTGCGTATGCTTGCTAGGGGTCCAATCATAAGTGCATATGATCCAAGTAGAGAAAGTATGTTAGCTCATGCCTCTCCCTCATAAAGAATTGCAAGAATGATTACCAGTACTTGTTATCGATTGCCTAGGGACAAATGACTTTCTTGTTGACAAAAGCTATCTACTTTTAATACCTTACAATTTATTCATAGTTTTATTCTCACAAACTACTCGTAGTTTTATTCTTGCAAAATAGTTTCATACTTGTTTTAGGTAAAGCAAATGTCAAGTGTGCGTAGAGTTGTCTCGGTGGTCGATAGAACTTGAGGGAATATTTGTTCTGCCTTTAGCTCCTCATTGGGTTTGGCACTCTTATTTATCAAAGAACACTACAAACGATCCCCTATACTTGTGGGTTATCAAGACCATTTTTTGGCGCCGTTGCCGGGGAGCAATAGTATGGGGTGAATATTCTTGTGTGTGCTTGTTTGCTTTATCACTAAGTAGTTTTTATTTTTCATTCTAAGTTGTTCTCTATCTTTAGTTATGGATGTGGAACATGAAACACCAAAAAAAAATTAGTTGTACTTGCTACTCATGGAGATGGGGAACCTCCTAAAACCCTCGATGCTTGTTATGTGAAAGGTATTATGCACTACTTTTATAATCCCAAGAAAACCACATTCAACTATATAATGGGAGTAACATTGAATCAACGTGAATACTTTAGGGATTATCGCTTGACACAAAAAGGGAAACTATTATGGGATCAAATTCATATGTTGCATTGGTATGCTCATGAGCTATGCTTGAGATATGATTATACTTGTTGCTCTAGGATGAAGTCTCCACACCTTCCCTTTTCATGCAAATTTAATGATAATGAAACCTTAGCTTCCTATGCAATGGTATATATATGATTACTATGATGTGGAACGAATAGAAGAATTCATTGCTTTTAAGGGTGCTTATGAAATTGAATCTTTGTTTGAAAAGTTTGAAGATTTTGATGATTCAATTTATAGACCTAAAAATTTTCCTATCCTTAAATATTGCTATGATAATTATAAATATAATTCCGACATTGATGCATTTATTGAGAAAGTCTCCACTGTCCAAGAAGAGACTAATATTTTGTTGGAGTCTATGGAAGAATGAATTGATGAAACTGTGAGCTCATTGGATGAAATAGATGATGAGGAGAGCGAAGAACAAGCGTAGGAGGAGCGGATTAATCACCTGTGCCCACCTTCTAATGAGAGTAACTCTTCAACTCATACATTGTTTAATGTCCCTTAGTTTTTCCGAAGGATGAATGCTATAATAATTGCTGTGATCCCGTTGATTCATTTGAAATATCCCTTTTTAATGAACTTGATGCTTGCTATGCTTGTGGCCAAGATGCCAATATGAATTATGCTTATGGAGATGAACTTGCTATAGTTCCTTATATTAAGAAGGAAATTATTTCTATTGCACCCACACATGATAGTCCTATTATCTTTTTGAATTCTCCAAACTACACTATATCGGAGAAGTTTGCACTTATTAAGGATTATATTGATGGGTTGCCTTTTACCGTTGCACATGATGACTTTGATGAATATAATATGCATGTGCTTGCTGCTCCTACTTGCAATTATTATGAGAGAGGAACTATATCTCCACCTCTCTATGTTTCCAACATGATAAAATTGCAAGAAACTGTTTATGCTATGTATTGGTCTTTACTTGATGTGCATGAATTGTTCTTGTATGACATGCCAATGCATAGGAAGAGAGTTATACTTCGTAATTGCATGATTTATGTTTCTTTGTGCTCACTACCAAATGCCAAATCATTGTTAATTAAAATTGGCTTTGATATACCTTGGGATCCGGATGGATTCATTACTTGAGCACTTTATGCCTAGCTTAATGGCTTTAAAGAAAGCGCTACCTAGGAGACAACCCGGAAGTGTTAGAGTCATTTATTTCTATTGAATGATTTTATAAAGTTTAAAAAAATATAGAGGGCAAATTAAAACTTCAAAAAAAAAAGAAAAGTGAAAGTGAGATAGACGAGCACCGTGGAAGCGGGAGCATGCCTTGAACTTTGTTCATTCCCATCGAAACTTTGTGAATCTTGAATTGCAGAAAATTTTCAACACAAATAATTATCTCCTTTTACAATTCCATTGTATTATAAAAATAGTGTGCCAAGATTTGCCTTTAGGATGAGTAGATTGCTTGTTGGTATGTGCAGAGCAAAAACAGAAACTTTGGCTATAGCGTGCGATTTTACATTTTTTACTGGAATGCCGAAAGTTTCTGAAACTTTTTGCAAAGTCTTGCCATACAAATTGTTTATTGTTTCCTAATTTTTTCAGAATTTTTGGAGTAACAAAAGTATGGTGAATGTTCAGATTACTACAAACTTTCCTGTTTAAGACATATTCTGTTTTTGATGCACTATTTTAATTTGCTTGTTTTGATGAAACTATCGATTTTTATCGGTGGTATAAGCCATGGAAAACTTATATAACAGTAGATACAATGCAGAAACAAATTATGAATTGGTTTGCAACAGTACTTAGAGTAGTGATTTGCTTTATTATACTAACGGATCTTATCGAGCTTTCTGTTGAGTTTTGTGTGGATGAAGTGATCAAAGATCGAGGAGGTCTCGATATGAGGAGAAGGAGGAGAGGCAAGAGGTCAAGCTTGGGGATGCCCAAGGCACCCCAAGCAAATATTCAAGGAGACTAAAGCTTCTAAGCTTGGGGATGCCCCGGAAGGCATCCCATCTTTCTTCAACAAGTATCGGTATGTTTTCGTTCTCGTTTCGTTCATGTGATATGTGTAAATCTTGGAGCGTCTTTTGTGTTTAGCTTTTACGCACCATGCTGTTATGAGATAGTCCATGGTTGATTTATAGAATGCTCATTTCACTTCACTTATATCTTTTGAGTGTGGCTTTATAGAATGCTTCATGTGCTTCACTTATATCATTTGAAGTTTGCATTGCATGTTTCTCTTCACATAGAAAACCTTTATTTGTAGAATGCTCTTTTGCTTCACTTATATTTATTAGAGCATGGTATTTTGTAGAAAGAATTAAACTCTCATGCTTCAATTAGATCTATTTAGAGAGTCAACATGAATTGGTCAATTGCATGGTTAGTCATAAAATCCTACATAAAACTTATGGATCACTGAATATGATATGTTTGATTCCTTGCAATAGTTTTGTGATATAGAGATGGTAATATGTGGGAGGTACTAGTAAACTGTTGTGGTTAGTAAGAATATTGGTGTTAAGCTTTGTGATTCCCGAAGCATGCACATATAGTCTCTCGTTATGCTATGATGTTGGAGCATGATTTATTATTGATTGTCTTCCTTATGAGTGGTGGTCGGGGATGAGCGATGGTCTTTTCCTACCAATCTATCCCCCTAGGGGCATGCATATAGTAGTACTTTGGTTCGAGGGCTAATAAATTTTTTTGCAATAAGTATATGAGTTCTTTATGACTAATGTGAGCCCATGGATTATATGCACTCTTACCTATCCGTGCATTGCCCTTTCTCACCTCGAGAGTCGGTGCAAACTTCACATGTGCATCCAAACCCCGTGATATGATACGCTCTATCACACATGAGCCTTATTATATCTTCCTCAAAACAGCCACCATACCTACCTATTATGGCTTTTCCATGTCCATTCCGAGATATATTTCCATGCAACTTCCACCACTTCCGTTTGATGACTTGAGCATTCATTATCATATTGCTTTGCATGATCATATAGCTGACATACTAGTTGTGGCTCATCCACCGTTCATCATTTTTCATACATGGTACGCTAGATCATTGCACATCCGGGTACATGCCAGAGGCATTCATATAGAGTCATACTTTGTCATAGGTATCCACTTGTAATTTTTATTTCTTTTGAGTTATAAGTAAATAAAAGTGTGATGATCATCATTATTCATTTTTAGAGCAGTGCCCCAGTGAGGAAAGGATGATGGAGACTATGATTCCCCCACAAGTTGGGATGAGACTCTGGACAATGAGAGAAAAAAAGAAAAAGAAAAATAAAGAAAAAAAGAAAAAAAAGAAAGAAAAAAGAGAGAAAATAAACAAAGAGAGAAGGGGCATTGTTAGTATCCTTTACCACACTTGTGCTTCAAACTAGCACCATGTTTTTCATATGGAGAGTCTCCTATGTTGTCACTTTCATATACTAGTGGGAATTTTTCATTATAGGATTAGATGCACACCCACTTAGTTTTCATATTGAGATTTCATACACTTATAGCTTTTAGTGTATTCGTTGCATGGCAATCCCTACTCCTCACGTTGATATCAATTGATGGCCATCTCCATAGCCCGTTGGTTAGCCGCGTTGATGTGAGACTTTCTTACTTTTTTGTCTTCTCTATATTTACCCCTATCATCAAACTCTATTCCAACTATAGTGCTATATCCATGGCTTGCGCTCATGTATTGCATGAGGGTTGAAAAATCTGAAGCGTGTTAAAAAGTATGAACCAATTGCTCGTCTTGTCATCGGGGTTGTGCATGATAAATACTTTGTGTTAAGAAGACACAACATGACAAGACTATATGATTTTGTTGGGATAGCTTTATTTAGTGTTGATATTTTGAAAGACATGATTGTTTGTTGGGATGCCTGATTATTGATGTCTTTATCTCATATTATAGACTATTGCTTTGAATTACTTATGTCTTAATATTCATGCCATGATTAGATATATGATCAAGTTTATGCTAGGTAGCATTCCACATCAAAAAATGTCTTTTTATCATTTACCTACTCGAGGATGGATAGGAATTAAGCTCGGGGACGCTAATATGTCTCCATCGTGTCTATAATTTTTGATTGTTTCATGCCAATATTATACAACTTTTATACACTTTTGGCAACTTTTTATATGATTTATTGGACTAACCAATTGATCTAGTGCCCAGTGCCAGTTCCTGTTTTTTGCATGTTTTTTGTATCGCAGAAAATCCATATCAATTGAAGTCCAAATGCAAAAATTTTTATGGAGAATTATTTTGGAATATATGTGATTTTTGGGACTTGGAATCAACGCAAATGGAGGCCCACACAGCCGACAAGACACCACGACATGACCTAGGAGCCAGGCGCTTGGTGGTGGGTTGTGCTCACCTCGTACATCAGTTGGGGCTCTACTTCGGGCGCAAGGAATCTTATATCCGGAAAAAATCATGCTAAAATCTCAGCTCAATCGGAGTTACGTATCTCCCAGAATATAAGAAACAATTTTCGGCTAGATCTTGGGAACGCGAAACAGAAGAGAACAGAGAGGGAGATCCAATCTCGGAGGAGCTCCCGCCCCTCCACATCCATGGAAGCCATGGACCAGAGGGGGAACTCTCCTCCCATCTAGGGGGAGGCCAAGGAAGAAGAATAAGGAGGGGGGCTCTCTCCCCCTCTCTCTCCCGGTGGCGCCGGAGTGCCGCCGGGGCAAGGATCGTGACGGCGATCTACATCGACAATCTTTCTACCGTCAACACCAACTTTCTCCCCCTCTATGCAGCGGTGTAACACCCCTTCTCCCCGCTGTAATCTCTACTTAAACATGATGCTCAACTCCATATATTATTTCCCAATGATCTCTGGTTATCCTATGATGTTTGAGTAGATCTGTTTTGTCCCGTGGGTTAATCATGATCTTGGTTGGTATGATTGTATATTTCATTTATGGTGCTGTCCTACGGTGCCCTCCGTCTTGCTCAAACGTGTGGGGTCCCCGCTGTAGGGTGTTGCAATACATTGATGATTTGCTTATGGTGGGTTGCAAGAGTGACAGAAGCTTAAACCCGAGTAGGTCGGTTGTTGCGTACGGGATAAAGAGGACTTGATACTTAATGCTATGGTTGGGTTTCACGACCTTAATGATCTTTAGTAGTTGCGGATGCTTGCTAGGGGTCCAATCATAAGTCCATATGATCCAAGTAGATAAAGTATGTTAGCTCATGCCTCTCCCTCATATAGAATTGCAAGAATGATTACCGGTGCTTCTTATCAATTGCCTAGGGACAAATGACTTTCTTGTTGACAAAAGCTATCTAATTTTAATACCTTGAAATTTATTCATAGTTTTATTCTCGCAAAGTACTCGTAGTTTTATTCTTGCAAAATAGTTTCATACTTGTTTTAGGTAAAGCAAACATCAAGTGTGCGTAGAGTTGTATCGGTGGTCGATAGAACTTGAGGGAATATTTGTTCTGCCTTTAGCTCCTCATTGGGTTCAACACTCCTATTTATCGAACAAGGCTACAAATGATCCCCTATACTTGTGGTTTATCAGCTGCTCCAACGACAAAAGGGTCCACCAAAACAGGGATCCACCCCCGGACTATCTTTCGCCGCCTTAGATCTTCTTCCCTGCTGCCTGTGATGTCTGCTAGAACTACGTTGGTATTTCCCCAAAGAGGAAGGGATGATGCATCACAACAATGGTAGGTATTTCCCTCAGTGATGAGACTAAGGTTATCGAACCAATAGGAGAACCAAGCAACAAAATGTAAACAACACCTGCACACAAATAACAAATACTCGCAACCCGACGTGTTAAAGGGGTTGTCAATCCCTTTCGGGTAACGACACCAGAAATTGGCAAACAGACGTGAGCGAGTTGTAATAATTGATAGATCGAATGCCAAATAAAATAAATTGCAGAAAGAAATTTTTGTATTTTTGGTTTAACCGATCTAAAAATAAAAGCAAAGGAAAATCGATCGCAAAGGCAAATATATTAAAGAAGAGACCCAGGGGTCGTAGTTTTCACAAGTGGATTCTCTCGAGAAAAATAGCAAACAATGGGTGAACAAATTATTGTTGGGCAATTGATAGAACTTCAAATAATCATGATGATATCCAGGCAATGATCATTATATAAGCTTCACGCCCAAGATTAGTAGACCGACTCCTGCCTGCATCTACTACTATTACTCCACACATCGACCACTTTCCAGCATGCATCTAGTGTATTGAGCTCATGGAGAAACGGAGTAATGCAATAAGAATGATGACATGATGTAGACAAGATCTATTTATGTAGAAATAGACCCCATCTTGTTATCCTTAATGGCAACGATACATGCGTGTTGGTTCCCCTTCTGTCACTGGGATCAAGCACCGTAAGATCGAACCCATCACAAAGCACCTCTTCCCATTGCAAGATAAATAGATCAAGTTCGTCAAACAAAACCCAAATATCAGAGAAGAAATACGAGGCTATAATCAATCATGCATATAAGAGATCAAAGAAGACTCAAATAACTTTCATGGATAAAAAGAGATAGATCTGATCGTAAACTCAAAGTTCATCGGATCCCAACAAACACACCGCAAAAGAACTACATCATACGGATCTCCAAGAGACCATTATATTGAGAACAAAATGAGAGAGAGAGAGGAAGCCATCTAGCTACTAACTACGAACCCGAAGGTCTACAAAGAACTACTCACACATCATCGGAGAGGCACCAATGGACATGCTGAATCCATCCGTGATGGTGTCTAGATTGGATCTGGTGGTTCTGAACTCTGCGACGGCTGGAATTGATTTTCGCCAACTCCCCTAGAGTTTCTGTAATATTGGGGTATTTATAGAGTAAAGAGGCGGTCCGGGGCCCACCCGAGGTGGGCACAACCCACCAGGGCGCGCCTGGGCCCTAGCCGTTCCCTGGTGGGTTGTGCTCCCCTTGGAGCACCCCTAGGCACTTCTCCGGCCCATTGGATGTCTTTTGGTCCAAAAAAAGCCATAAAAAGTTTCACTGCGTTTGGACTCTGTTTGGTACCGATTACCTGCCATGTAAAAAACATGCAAAAAATAGCAACTCGCACTTGGCACTATGTCAATAGGTTAGTACCAAAAATGATATAAAATGACTATAAAATGATTATAAACATCCAAGAATGATAATATAACAGCATGGAACAATCAAAAATTATAGATACGTTGGAGACATATCAGCCAGCAGCCACGAAAACTGCAATACCATCATCAACTAAGCAGATGACCTCGAGGACTACATGGGTTTGAAAGAGGTCACACTCTTTCGTGTCTGCTTAGGTTATGCATCGCTTAATATTACATGCTACTTTATGGTCCTGTTCACCGATTAGACACTGAGTCAGCTCCAAACTAATGCTCAAACTTGAGTTTTTAAATGGTTGTGGGGTACATATCGGAGCCACAATCAATAGTATCTGTCTACTATCTAGTTAATCTTTGGTGTCTACTATGAGTTTCATGTTGGGTGGGAAACAAATAGTAAAGAAGCCATTATCTGTATTTTTTAACTGAAGCCATTATCTGCCTGCTATCATTGGTTTTAGGTCTATCCGCAGGTTGCTACCATCACTCTGGATTTCTGCATGCACTCCTTACATAATCTCACTATGTTTTATTCCTATGCATGTCAGTTATTGTAAACAATGGAATTGAACATGTAGAGCAGAAGAGATGAGCCTTGCATGCCAATAAAATTTCATGCAGACGTCGCTCCATCGCGGGTGCAAAGGCAGCCCCCCTCCATCCATTTCGGATTGTAATCAAGAGCAAGATAACTGTTCTGAGGGGGATTCAAAAGGAGAAGACCACTCCTATTTACCCCCTGAGGTCTTTGCTCTAACTTGGCATGCCGATGTTGGTCATATCATGCATATGGTGCCTTGCATTGCTTACTTTATACATCAAATATGTCATTTTCTTAGTTTAGGCATGCTTTGTGTGAATGTCATCTATTTAGTTTCTTTATTGTATATGTGAATTATGCAATGCCATCTTGTTTAGCCAGGCCTCATATATGTGAATTCTGCAATGCCATCCTTCTTAGCCAGTCATCTTATATGTGAATTATATCATGCCATCATTTTTTTCATTACGTATTACATTTGTCAACAATGTTAGTACATTCAACTACTCTTCTTGTGCATCAGCCATTTGACATGGTGATGGAAAATTCTGGAGTGAAACAAGGTCTTCAGAGCAGACTATGCTATCTGACAAAGCGCATATCTCCCTGGTTATGGATAGCTCCTCAGCGGAGCATTCAGAGACAGATGACCAGTCCTATTTACCCCCTGAGGTGTATGCTCTAAATTGGCAGGGTTATGTTGCTCTCGTGTGTATGGTGTCTTGCATTGCTATGTCATTTGCTTTGTTTAGACATGCTTTCTGTGAATGCCACCTGTTTAGTGTATAATTACCATATATGTGAATTATACAATGCCATCTTGTTACAAGGCATTATATATGTGAATTATGCAATGCCATGCTATTTAGCCAATCATCATATATGTGAATTATATCATGCTATCCTTTTTTATTACATATTCCATTTATCAACAACGTTTGTATATTCAACTACTCTTCCTGTGCACCAACCATTTGAAGCGGTGATGGAAGTATCTGGAGTGAAAACAAGGTCTTCAGAGCAGACAATGCTACCTGCTAAAGCAGACATCTTGCTGGCTACAGATAGCTCCCCATAGGGGGATTCGGAGACAGATGACCAGTCCTATTTCCCCCCTAAGGTCTATGCTCAAACTTGGCAGGTTTATATTACTCATATCATGCATATGTTGTCTTGCATTGCTTAATTTTAACATCATATATGTGATTGCCATCTGCTTACTTGCTTTGTACATAAATCATATATTTGAATTATATCATGCCATCATGTTTACATAGACAACATCTATCTGAATAATGAATGCCAACCCATTTAATAAAGACATCATATAGTTATATCATCTCATCCTGTTTAGTGTTCACAGTCATCATATTTTCAATTATGTCATTCTATCCGAGAATTATATCATGCTATCATGTTTCCATAGGCGGCATGTATGTAAATTATGGCATGCCAACCTATTTAATAAACACATTATATAGTTATATCATGTCATCATGTTTACATAGTCATCATATTTTGAATTATGTCTTTCCATCCTGTTTAGATAGCCATCATATATGTGAAATTATGTCATGCTATCATGTTTAGTTAGCCATCATATATGTGAAATTGTGTCATGCTATCCTGTATGGTTAGACAACATAAATGTGAAAATTATTTCATGCCCTCTTTTATTCCCCACTACCCATTGCACCTGTCTATCATACAATGTCTGTACATTCAATTACTTTTCTTATTTATCAACCATTTGAATTGGAGAGGGTGATGGAAGTATCTAAGGGACTAACAAGACGGTCTTTAGAAAAGATAGTGCTACCAGTCGATGCAGATAGAACCACGATTGTATTTTCCCAAGAACCAGTCCCACCACACATAACCCAGACTCTCACAGATTGTACCCCTACCTAGTTGGATAGAGAACCAGCTACACCCCTTCTAACCCCAACCCCAGCAGATAGTAACCCAGTTCTAGTTGACACAACACTGTCTCCACCACAGAGCACCCAAACACGAGCAATTACTAAGGCAACTGCAGTGCCCAATGAACGAGGACCACCACTCCGAACCCCATCCCAATGCTTAAAGCAGAAGAAGAATTGTTCTCAGGCCAAGTTATGTAGCTATGGTTCATACTCCTTTGCTCTTGCATCACTATATTTACTCATACCAACTATTTTCAAATTTGAAGGATGGAATTGAAACTCCAATGGCGCAACAGGTATGTTTTAAACCTGTTTCTTGAACTGGTTTGCTATTGTAACTTGCTCTATGTTGATTTCAGTTTCAATTAAATAAACAGTTATGTTCTCATGTCATGCACATTACAAGTGTTGTTATTGCTCTGTAGTTTCCCACACTTATATTCTGTCTATGCTGCTTTGTCGTAAACATATATTATTTGAACTGTGTCTCTATCTTGATTTCGCAACAAAAACTAGAATGATATAGACCATACAGTGACCATGGTACATATATATATGTTTGTTTCATGTTGTTATCCTGTCCCCTTTACTACTGAGCTTCTTTACCAAAATGAGTTACATATACAACATGGTGAACCTGTGATGTGTCTGCTTGTTTCTCTTTTAGAATGCAGACAAAATATCGGAGAAGAGTACCGCGCTATGCAATGGTAAAGGAAGTAATGCACATAAGGTTCAAGATAGTGTGACATCCCTGTTGGTCTCCAAGAAAGCTGATAAAAACTATCTTGACGATAGTGATACAACCCAAAAGTATTGTCTTGATGTTGTGTTCGAGTTACTGGCCACTTTTGCTAGCACAAGCTCATCGAACTCGTTGCCTGAATCAGCTCATCTTCTTGAGTCTCAACTTCAAGTTGAAAGACATCGATCAGATGTGCTGCAACATGAAGCCAAAGGACTGAGGAAGTCCCTGCAGAATTTGGATGCATAGTTTCTGGTGCAACAGCAAGCGCTGGAGGATTTAAGCGCCAAACAAGAGAAAGTTAATAAGCTTGCTAAGCATCTTGCCAGCATGCTGGGTACCCAGGATATTGTTTCTTGAGCTCTTATGAAGTGGTTTCAGTTCTGGACTTCTTTTGCTGCGGCGTTTATTTGCACTGGTTGCCAACTTTGACAACCAGTGCATGTTATGCTACTTTGTTCCCTATATTTGCATTGGTGGCAAACGTTGATGCCTAGTGGATGTAATATGTGTAATAGCCGTAATAGCCTAGCATTAGTTGCTTGCTTATTTATTTCATTATTGTCTTGTTTAGTTGTTTGCTTGTAGTCACTGCAGTTCTTTTTTCGAGTTTTTCTAGTGGCCACAATAACCTATTTTTATAACTAGGCCACAATAACCATGGGCAACATACAGACCATTGTAATCATGGTCCTGCTACCTGCTGTAGTGACCATGGGACTCCTACGGGACATGGGATCCATGGGCCCTCGATGGGCTGTATAATCAATGGGCCTTATATGGGTCGTATTATTCATGGACCAATAATGGTCCGCAAAATGGGTCGTAAACGGGCTAGAGTGGAAATTGTGTGTCTATGGACCGACCATAACATGCCGCTAATAGGCTGAAATGTATAACGGGCTTAATTCAATCGACATGCATCACTGGTCGTTAATGGGTCGTATTTGATGATGCTATGAAAACAACCCAACGGGTTAACGGGCCGACTATAACCAGGGGATGAATTTGGCCCACAAGCAGAACATGCTAGTAACGGGTCATAAGTAACCGAATGCTAGAAATGAGACCAAGAATAAATGGGAACTTAGAAGGCCGAAAGGTAACATGGGCTGGAAACGGCCGAATGGAATAATGGGTTGTTAATGGGTGTAAAGCGTTACACTGTTCATTATGGGCCAGTTTCACCCTAGGCCTTTAAAGGGCCAAAAGTTATAAAGGGCCTTGTATGGGCCAAAAGACGTCATGGACCATACATGGCCGGAAGTTACAACGGGCTAGAATCATATTGGACGGCCCAGATAACACTACTGGGCCCAATTCGGATAGGTCATAACGGGCTGTGAGTTAGCGGGCTGTAAATGGGCTATATGCGAACATGCCACTAACACGCTTTCCGTGGGCCGGCCCGCTACCTTTTGAACAAAAACTGGCCGACCTTTTCACCTGAATGGGCCTCTGTTGGGCCGTGCCACATGTTGATGTATCATAGGCGCCTCCCATCCAATGAGTGGATGACATCTGTCCCAACGCTGAGTCGACACGTGGTTCCTCTGGCCATTGAGAATTTTACACATGGAAAATCCCCATTGGTCCGAGCTGTTAATGGGTTATCGGATCCAAACAGAAACCCGATAGCTTAACGGCGACCCGTTATGGTGGATGCCACGTGTCGGTTACCCTTGACGAAAGCACTTCCATGACGCGCCATTTATCATCATGGAAATGGACACTTCCGTGATGATAATTTTGGTATTATCATGAAACACTTCTATGATAGCACAGGTATGACTACATTGATTCTGTCATAAAATCGTCATGGATGTACATGCATGACACAAAACGTGACCTACTGTGACAAACACGTTTCATCACGGAAGTGTATTTTTTTGCAGTGTTGATTCGAACGTCAGCATCGCCCCAGGTATGGCAGCTCAGCCAACTTGTCTTCATGTGTGATATATTCCAACTATCACTAACTTGTTTTTATGTCATTTTGCAGCGCTGGGAGGCGCATGACTGAGACAAAGGCGCAGCTCCAAGCTTCTTAGCAGCAAGCCCAAGCTGCTCTAGAAGAAGCTCAACGCTCCAAGGAGGAAGTGTAAAAGATGGTCGCCCTTCTCCAGAAGGAACAAGAGGCGTGCCAAGCATCTCGAGAAGCGTCCACCCTCGTCCAAGGCAACCTCAGTCGGTATAACAATATGACCAACTGAAGGTGGAGAGCGACACCGACGCCGAGAACCTCGAGAAGCAAGCCTTTGAGCTTAAGGAGTCCAAGCTACTAGAGGGAAATTTCCTTGAACATGAAATGGTAGCTAGTTTTATGGGCTATCCAAATGCTTGCTACAACCATGAATGGGGAATGGTAGCTATTATGTTGGTCCAGCTCAATGCTTGGCAATTTTATTCAGGCTAGATGCCTACAAATCATTAGTAGTATGTTTAGATTCTAGATTACTAACTTTTTATTTAACTATATAATTGTCGGTGCATTGCAACGGGGTGTAAACATTTTAGTAGATTAGCTTGTGATTACATGTCTGTTATTACATTAGTGCGTTAACTTTTAGCAATTGATTTACCTGCCATCTTATTGTTAAAGACTTATTTGGTAACAATTTACTGACTTACCAAATAAAATTTCTTTAGGGGAAAGATTAGAGATGGGAGGAAACATATTCTTATTATTAAGCACTTATTGGCAAGAATTTACTGACTTACCAAAGAATACTATTATTTGGGAGAAAAGTTAGAGATGGGAGGAAAAAATCAAACGGGGGAAGGGAAGGGGGCAGCATATATATATATATATATATATATATATATATATATATATATATATATGTATATATATAGGATGAAGGGGAGGGTGAAAAAGAAACTTGTGTTCATTTTAAGTAGTACATATTTGTTGGCCCATTTGAAGGCCCCCGTACTCCGGGTCCATATTACTCATGGTCCAATCTCACTTATTTTTAAAACTAGTAATTGTGTACGTGCAATGAACGTTAATATTTGGCAAGATATTAATTGTATTGTATGTTAATATTGGGTAAGATATAAATTACACGTGAATACTAGGTAGGACATAATCACTTGATCAACATTGATGTTGATATTAGGCATGATATTAGTAAGGATAGGGTGCTAAACATGTGTAATGCTAAAAAGTGGAGGGACGAAGATTGTTGGATAGACGAGGTTAAACGAATGAGATTTGTTGGAGCTCCTCAACTCACTATTTTTATATTCGTACAGTTTTATTTCATAATCGTTGAATGTGCATTATGCGTTGCTAGCTCATCCTTACCCTAGAAATCATCTAAAAATCTCATGGTTTTCATTGATGTTTATTTGTTCCCAATTATAGTGATAACTAGGTGGCATGGAATTAGTTATTTCTTCATAAAGCATACAATTTATGGCACACCATTAAGGAATTCAAACACTTGTTTTATCTTATTGCTTGTCTTGTTTGATTGTCGAAGAACTTACACTAGAGTAGCTTGATGATTTGGTTTCCTAAACTAAAAGCATTAATGATTACCGAAGTATATGTAATGTAACCAGTCTATACCTGCGTCCTAGCTCATTGAGCCTGGCTCTTCCGTTTTTTTGCATTACGAAATTAAGGAGGAAACACCATTTACGTACTAAAAGAATGACCACATACAAGGGTCAAGCATAGCACCACGGCGATATAATGTATCTCAATTAAGAAACAAACAACAAACTAAAAATAGACTTCATTACACACACTACCAGTAGGAATATGTGACATGCTATGCATCTATACTGCACTTTGCTGGTGTAGAATTGCGTTGGGTAGAAATATATTCAAAATGGCTTCCAAAGTCTTACATAGAAAATCACTACCATCCAACATAACAAGGTAAATCAAAAGCAACAATTTATCTTCCCCAACTGCTACAACAACAACGCAATACAGAAAATAAACACGATCCCTAGACGATGCTCACAATAAGAAACAAATTTTCCCAAAGTAACATTTCTAAGAACCCTCCCCATCTCTTTAGCCGTCGGCGAATAACTTTATTGCATCGATCTTGAAGTCATCTTGCCGACGGAGAGAAAGGGAAGGAGTTAACTAAGGGGATGCCTCCACGGGTACTAGAAACCTCGACACCATGTATTTGTTCGTTGACAGCGCCGCCATGACCATAGGGTTAGCTTGCACCATCAGAGCCACTACCGACTCGAGAGACAGTGGATCCGCCACCATGGGGTCGGCTGGCGCCGCTAGATCTAAGGCTAGATGCGGCGCTTCCATAGCTTAATTCACCTACGCAGGCATACGTAACAAACTTAGCACTTCGATCTATGGTACAAAATAATGCTCATCCATGCATGTAACTTAAAGTTTGTATGTACGCAACATATGAGTCATTAGCGGGCGTGCACGTATGATTACCTGGCTGCACAACTTGCTGCTCTGGCATGATGGGCTCTAGAGGTGGTGAAGATGACACATTGGTGATGATGGCGCATTGGCATTTATTCGGAGCGTACAATAGGGATGGTGACATCGGCTAGATCCTGCAGTGGGAATGCCCGAGGCCACTCTCATCTCATCCACGAGCAAGCGATGACTTGTGTGCATCTGCGTCGTGGCAGTGAAGGTGATGGCGACCACATGACTCTCATCCTAAGCGCACGGCAAGGACGGAAACCACGGGTTGAGCTATCGACACCGTCGTTGGAGGCCATCTCTCGTTGGGTAGAAACCAGGGTGGAGCAAGGTATGCTTGATAGGGAGTAGGTGAGTTCTTTGACACGTGCTTTACCATCTACTTATACTGTGTGCATGTTGATATGGGTCGTTTCCCTAAGACTAAGGCCAAAATGGGCCTCAGGTTTTGTTATTTTGAGGGTTTATTTGTTGTGATAAAAATGATTTTTAAATTTAGTGTGAATCGACCAACCTTAGTAATCCACTATATTTGGATGTAGAACTAAGGAGATTTTGTTTCACCTTTACACAATTGACTTTCCTATGCGGTTGTTATGGATCGCTAAGGTTGAAAGATTCACGCTAAATTCAAAAATATTTTTTCTCACAAAAAATAAACCCTAAAAATGAAAGAAACCTAAGGCCCATGTTGGTGTCGGTCTTAGGGAAACGACCCATGTCAACATGCGCACGATATAAGTAGATGGTTAAAGCACTGGTCAAAGGACTCACCTACTCCACATTCAAGCACCCCTAGAACCACCCTTGTTTCTATCCAATGAGAGATGGCTTCCAACGACGGTGTCGATAGATCAAGCCGCATCGACCATCCTTACCATGCGCTCAGGATGAGATCCATGTGGTCGCCTTCACCTTCCCTTCCATGGCACAAATGCACACAACTCATCGCTAGCTCTGCGGATGAGATGGCAGTGGCCTCGGGAATTCTGGCCGCCATTGTTTTCCTTATCGTGTGCTTTGGATAAATGCCAACATGCCATCATCACCACTGTCGCCGCCACTTCCAGAGCTCATCGTTCGAGAGCAGCAAGTTGTGCAGCAAGGTAAGCATATGTGCATGCTGCTAATGACACCTCTGTTGCGTATGTACAAACTTTAGTTTACATGCATTCATGACCATTCTTTCGTACCAATGATCAAGGTGCTAAGTTTATTACGTGTGTATGTGTGTGTGTGTGTGTGCATGTGAAGCAGTGGAAGAACCATCGCTAGCCTTGGCTTCAGCGGTGCCAGCTAACTTCGTGGTGGAGGATCCACCATCTCTCGTGCTGGCAATGGCTTCACTGTTGCCAACTGACCCTGTGGTGGGAGCGCCACCATCGCCGAAGCCGCATGTGGCTTTGGGAGTTCTAATCCCTATGGAGGCATCCCCCTAGTTTACATCTACTCTTTCTCTCTGGCAGCAAGATGACTTGAAGACCAATGCAATGAAGTTCTCCATCGAGGGCTGAAGAGATGGACAAAGTTCTCGGTAATGTTACTTGGCAAAAATTGTTTTGTGTTTTGATCTCTATGTAGGGATCATGTTTCTTTTTTAGTATTGGATCATTGTTGTAGCATCTAGTTGGAGCCAAACAACTGCTTTTGATTTACCTTGGTATGTTGAATGCTAGAGATGTTCTATGTAATACTTTGGATGACATCTCGAATAATTTTGACCCCAAAGTAACTTGGCGTCGATGAAGCATTGGATAGATGTGTAACATGGCACATGTTCAAGCTGGCAGTGTGTGCAAAGACATCTATTTTTAGTTTGATGTTTGTTTATATTAATTTAAAGATATTATACCACTATGGCGCTATGGTTGCACCCTTCCATATGGTTTTTCTTTTAGTATGTATGGTGTTTCTTTCTTAATTGTGTAATGTAATGAAATGGAAGGGCATGTCTCAATGAGCTGGGACACACCCATATACTGATTACATTACATATAGTTAAACAATCATTAATGCTTTTGGTTTATGAAACAAAACCATCAAGTTACCAACAAGTGTTTGAATTTTCCTAAATGGTCTGCCAAAAATCTTATGTTTTGTGAAGAAATTATTAATTCCATGCCGCCTAATTATCACTACAATTCAAAAAAGAAATTAAACACCAATAAAAACAACAAGATTTGTAGACAATTTCGAAGATCATCTAGCTATGCATAATGCACATTCAACGACGATGAATCAAATCTAAACAAATATAAAAGTGTTGCGGAGATCCAATAAACCTCATCCACTTAGCAACATCTATGAAATGATCAACGTCGCTCGAGTGTTTAGTGTTATAGATGTTTAGCATCCTCCCCTAATTAATATGATGCCTAATCTCAACGTCAATTTTAATGAAGTAATTATATGCTACCTAATATTAACATGTAATTTATATCTAACCCATTATTAATGCAATACAATTAATATCTTGCCTAATATTAAGGTGCATTGCATGTACACAATTCCTGGTTTAAAAAAGTGGCATTGGACCATGTGTAACATGGACCTGGAGTATGTGGGCCTTGGAATGGACTAACAGAATAAATAAAAAAGTTATTAACGTGCAGTCTAGACATACAACTAGTAATTTGTAGGCATCTAGCCCAGATAAATTACCAAGCATTGACTTATCCCAACATAATAGCTACCATTACCCATTCATGATTGCAGCAAGCATGGACGCTGCTTCGGTGCCTTAAGGCACCTGCCTTTGGGCCTATGACAGGTGGGCCTAACAGGTGGCTGGCCCACCTGTCATAGACCCAAAGGTAGGTGCCTTTAAGGCACTAAATCTCAGTTCAGCAAGCATTGGGACAACACATCATGCTAGCTATCATTTCATGTTCAAGGTTGCATGATATTAGTTTTGCTAGGAAAATTATTGTAAACTAACCAAGCATCATCCTCATTTAGTGCAGAAGTCAAAATCAAGCTTCTTCCTAAATATTAGTCCTATTATATATATATACACACATGAAAATAACCAATTTGAACTCTTTGAAGTGCAAAGGAGAAATAACTAGAATATAAACTAATTTGACATGATGGGAGGAGATGAATATAATTTTAATAAGATGACCAAGCACGTTAATAAGAAAAGGAAGGGGAAACAATATAATTTTAACAAGGCGACCAAGCACATGAATAAGAAAAGAAGATTATAAAGTGATAAACCCTAAGAAATACTCACCAGAGAATGGTAGTCGAATTTCTCTCATCGTGGGGAGTTTATGGGCCAAAAATATATGATTATGATGAAGAGATCCCCATGGACTTCTAGCTCCACCATAAATATAAAAGGTGTTGTCTATGGCCAAGGAAAACACTTAATCCTTGTGTTTGTATTGGATGCCAAATTCCTACCACATATTGACGCACCGTGCCTTCTAGATGACCGCGTCAGAGTGGATCTGCCAAGATCCAACCATATGTACCTGCGATATCGCAAAATCACACATATCATGTGATAGATCAGTATGGATGCATCCAGAGCCAGTCTTACATTTACTTGATATGTCAAGGATCCAAATATTGATACGACACATCATAACTTGGCTTTGATGGGACCTAGATCCAGGTAGAATATGCCACTTCTACGACAAATCTCTACAATCCCTAGTTTGATGGAAAGGATTCTAGATCTAAAAATAAACAAAATTTACTCATCTTGAGAGTTATAGCAGGGGTGATATCACACGCATCTAGAGATGAGACTATGATGAGATTGGAGGATGTCATTGGTGCAATGGGAGGGGTTGAGCACCTATGGGAATTTCACGATAACTAGAGAAGTTAGAGATTTTTTTAATGTCGCTTGTAGAATGAGAACCGGGAATAGGGTTATATAAAGGGCTTGGGTGGGGAGGGGAATGCGGAAATGGTAATATGATTTGCTTGGGGGAGGGAGGAGACAATATACAGTGTGGGGCATCATACATTAATGAGTCCCTTCACCTTAGACAGATATTTGTACTATTTTTGCCAAAAATATGTGCAGTATTTCCATTGACAATAGTTTTCTCAACTAATAACTTCGCCGTGACGAGTTTATGGTCTAAAAAAGTATAGGAAGATGTTGAAAAGATCCTCACGGGTTGCTACCTCCATCGTAAATGCAAACGCTGTTGTCTATGGCCAAGGAAAACACATAAATCATGATGTCTATATCAGATGCCAACTCCCAACCATATATCAATGCATCATGCCCTACAAATGACTGCATTAGAGTGGATATACCTAGATCCAACCATATGCAACTGCAACATCGCAACACACACATATATCATGTGCTAGATCTACATAGATGCATCTAGATCGAGCTGTCTATTTACTTTGAATGGCTATAATGTTCAGATACGTAAACATCCAAACATTGATACAATACATTAGAGCTTCACTCTGATGGGACCTAGATCCGGCTAGATTAAGCCACTTCTATGACAAATCTCGGCAATCCCTCTTTTCGTGGAAAGGAATCTAGATCTGGAAAGCAACAAAAAATACTCACCTTGAGAGTTGACACAAGGGTGATATCAATGAAAAATGATGGATGAGAGGGGCATCCAGAGATGAGACTTTGAGATTGGAGGGTGTCATCAGTGAAACAAGAGGGGTTGAGCACCTATGGGCATTGCACGATAACTAGACAAGTCAAATTATGTTTTCATGCCACTCGTGGAAAGAGAACCGTGAATAAGGTTATATAAAAGGCTTGGGCCGGGAGGGGGGAGGCAAAACTGGTAAGATGATCTTCTCAAGGGAGGAGAGTAGGAAACAATATATTGTGTGGGCCATTGCATATTAACTCGTCTCTTTGGGTTGGAGATAGATAAGTGTATTATTTTTGCCACCCATATGTGTAGTATTTCCATTGGCAATAGTTTTTTGTATAGTACGTCTCACTAGGAATTTTTCATTGGTAATCACCCCCATATTATAGTCTAGCAAATTTTACAGCTCAACGTGCTATAGCGTGTCAAAGCTCAACATCACTGTAATCTCTTGTGTTGGGTAATTGATGTTATGAATATGAAGTTCATGTTTATGAATTTAATCAATGTAAAATCTAAGCCTTAAAAGTTAGGAGTTACTGAAACCTCATAGTTGTATTTATGAATAAACAAATTCATAGATGTATATTTGATACATTTATTTATTGTTTCCAATACTTCATATAGTCGTCTGGATTCCTAGTCCACTTATACAAAATCCTCTCTATGTCCGGCACTAAATGTGCAACCATAACTGCTCGCATATTTTTCCAACTTATGTGAAATATTTAACCCAGTTAGTTGCCTTGGAATCCTTGGTTTTATATATTGGTGATAATCTATCATGTAAGCAATGTGAGAGTATTTTCTCACATGTACTCATATAGCATGGGCCGAGGCGTAGAGCTACGAATGGGAAAATCCTAGTGTTGGTACGACTCCAAAGGATTGTGTGTCTATGGGATTTTCACATTTATGGGACATATGCTTAAGAAATGCTACTTGGGTGACCTTGTTGGCCCCAAGCTACAACTTTGTCGAAAAAGGGTTGGCCCAACATAATAGCTACCATTCCTCATTCATGGTTGTAGCAAGCATTGGGATAGCCCATCGTACTAGTTACCATTTCATGTTCAAGGTTGCAAGATATTGGTTTGGCTGGGAAAACTATAGTAAACTAACAAAGCATCATCCTCATGTTGTGCAAAATTGAAAATCAAGCATCTTCCTAAATATTGCTCCTCTTAGAGATATCTATACATGAAAAAACAGATCTGAACTCTCTTAAGTGAAAATGAGAATATAAACTAGTGTGACATTATGGGAGCAGAAGAATGTAATTTTAACAAGATGTCACAAGATGTAAATAAAAAAGGAAGGGAAAAAGAAGACTACAGATGGATAAAGTAGAAGAAATACTCACAAGTGCATTATAGAGGAATTTCTCTCCCCATGAGGAGTTTGAAATATATGAATATGACAAAGATATCCCCATGGACTGCGAGCTCCACCATAAATGTAAAGGTGTTGCCTATGGCCGATGAAAATGCATAACTCATGGTGTCTATATTAGATGCCAAATTCCTACCATATATTGATGCATCATGCCCTCTTGATGACTGCATAGGAGTGGGTCTGCCTAGATCTAACCATATGTACCTGCGATGTCGCAAAATCACATATATCATGTGCTAGATCTGTATGGATGCATCCAAATCCAGTCATATAATTACTTTGAATGGTTGGAATGTTCACATTGTCAATATCAAAATGTTGATATGATACATCATAACTTGACTATGATTGGACCTAGATTCAGCTAGATTAAACCACTTGGTACGACAAATCTCGACAATCCCTGCTTTTGTGGAGTGGATTCTACCCAGCTCGAGAATTGACACAGAGGTGATATGAATGAAGAATGTTGGATGATAGGCACATACATAGATGAGATTATGAGATTGGAGGATGCCATTGGTGCAAGAAGAGGGGTTGAGCACCTATTGGGCATTGCACGACAAGTACAGATGTCAGAGATGTTTTTTATGTCGGTCATGAAAAGAGAACCTGGAATGGGGTAATATAAAAGGCTTTGGAGGGGGAGGGGAAGTAATAAATGGTAATGTGCTTTGCTTGGGGCACGAGAGGAGAAAACAATATATATCATGGGTCATTGTAGATTAAGTAGTCTCTTCACGTTGGAGAGAGATATGTATATTATTTTTCCCAGCCATTTGTGCAGTATTTCCATTGGCAATAGTTGTCTCTACTACTAACGTCGCACTAGGAATTTTTGGTTGGTAATCAACACCATATTATATTCCAGCAAATTTTACCATTCAAATTTCTATAGCGAATCAAAGTTCCACATAACTGTAATCTCATGTGTCGTTTAATTGATGTTAGAATATGAAGTTCATGTTTATGTATTTAGTCAACGTAAAGTCTAGCCCTTAAAATTAAGGAGTTATTGAAAAATAATAGTTGTAGTTATCAATAACAAATTTCATAGTTTTATATTAGATTTATTTATTGTGTTTAATATGTTGTATAGTAGTCTTGACTCCAAGTCCACTTATACAAAATCCTCTCTATGTTCGTCACTGAGTGTGCAACCTTAATAGTTCACATAATTTTCCAACTCGTGTAAAGTATTTACCTGGGTTAGTTGCCATGGAGTCCTTGGCTTTATATGTTGATAATAGTCTATCATGTAAGCAATGTGAGACTATTTCTCACATGTAGTTGTACATGCATGGGCAGAGGCATAGAGCTACAAATTGACAAATACTATTATTGCCACAACCTAGGTGATGATGTGTCTATGCGATTTTCACATTTATTGGCTAGATGCTTACAAAAATGTTATTTTGACTGACCTAGTTGGCCCCAAGCTACAACTTTGACAAGAGGAGGTATTGTACAATATAATAGCTAACATTCCCTATTCATGGTTTCGGTAAGCATTAGGATAGCCCATCATATTAGCTACCATTTCATGTTCAAGGCTGCAAGATTTGGCTGGCAAAAATATAGTATACTAACCAAAAATCATCCACATGTTGTGCAAAAATTAAAATCAAGCATGTCCCTAAATATTGGTCCTCTTAGAGATATCTATACATGAAAATAACCAGTTTGAACTATTCAAAGTGAAAACGCGAGAGAACTAGTATATAAACTACTATGACATGATAGGAGGATATGAATATAATTTAAACAAGTCGACAGAGCACGTAAATAAAAAGGAAGGGGAAACAAGATCATAAATAGATAAACTCAAAGAAATACTCACCAGAGCATTGTAGTGTAATTTCTCAAGCCGTGAAGAGTTTATGGGCCGAATATTTATGAAGATGATGAAGAGATCCCCATGGACTGCAAGCTCCACCATAAAAGTAAACAATGTTGTCTGTGGCCGAGGAAAATGCATAGTTCATGGTGTCCATATTAGATGCCTATTTCCTACCATATATTGGGGAATCATGCCCTCTAGATGATCGCCTCAGAGTGGATCTTCCTAGATCCGGCCTTATCTATCCACGATATCGCAAAATAACACATATCATGTCCTAGATCTGTATGGATGCATCCAGATCTAGTCGTATATTTAGATAGAATGGCTGGAATGTTCAGATACATGAAGATCCAAATATTTATATGATACATCATAACTTGACTATGATGGGACCTGGTCAAGCTAAATTAAGCCACTTCTACGGCAAATCTCAATAATACCTGGTTTTGCGGAGAAGATTCCAGATCTAAGAACCAACAAAATTTACTCACCTTGAGAGTTCAAATAGGGGCGATGTTGATGAAGAACGGCGGATGAGATACACATCCAAAGATGAGTCTATGATATTGGAGGATGTCATCGGTTCAATAAGAGAGTTTGAGCACCTATGAGCATTGCACGATAACTAGAGAAGTCAAAGATGGTTTTCCGGCCCATAAAGTCCTCACGACGGGAGGAGATGAATATAATTAAATCAAGACAACACATTATGTAAAAATAAAAGGAAGGGGGAAACAAGATTGCAAATGGATGAACTCAAAGAAATACTCATCAGAGCATTATAGTGGAATTTCACTCGTCGTGAGGAGTTTATGGGACGAAAAATATACGAAGATGATTAGGAAATCCCCTTGAACCGCTAGCTCCACCATAAAAGTAAAGGGCGTTGTCAGTGGCCGAGGAAAATGCATAATTCATGGTGTCCGTATTAGATGCCAACTTCCAACCATATATTGCCGCATCATGCCCTCTAGATGACCGCATCAAAGTGGATCTTCCAAGATCCGGCCTTATTTACCTGCGATATCGCAAAATCACACATATAATGTGCTAGATCTATATGGATGAACCTAGATCTAGTCATATATTTACTTTGAATGGCTGGAATGTTCACATACATCAAGATCCAAACCTTGATACGATACATCATAACTTGACTATGACCAGACCTAGATCCAGCAAAATTAAGCCACTTCTATGACAAATCTCGACAATCCCTGGATTTGTGGAGAGGATTCTAGATCTGAAACCAACAAAATTTCCTCACCTTGAGAATTGACCCTGGGGTGATATCCATGATGATTGATGGATGAGAGGTGCATCCAGAGATGAGACTATGAGATTGGAGGATGTCATTGGTGCAACAAGAGGGGTTGAGCACCTCCAGGCATTCCACGCTAACTAGCGAACTCAGAGATATTTTCCATGTTGCTCGTGGAAAGACAACCCGGAATGGGGTTATATAGAAGGCTTGGGTGGGGGGGCAAAAATGGTAAGATTATTTGCTTGGGGGAGGAGAAGAGGAAACAATATAAAGTGTGGGCCATTGTATATTGACTAGTTTCTTCGCGTTGGAGGCAGGTATGTGTATTATTTTTGCCAGCCATATGTGAAGTATTTCCCATGGCAATAATTGTCTCTACTACTAACGTCACACTAGGAATTTTTGGTTGGTTGTAACATCCCAAAATTCTAAATTTGGAATGTTATATTAAATAGATAGTTTTGATTGATTGTTTGATTGCTTGAATGAAATTGAGTGAAATTTGAAACTTTTGAAAGTTGAATGAGAGGGAATAAAAGGACTTTCCCAAACTTTCATTTTTTCCATTTATGATCTCCATGAATTCAAATACTTTTCAAATACAAAACCCTAGAGTGAAGATAATATGACTTCTTCCATTTAATTAAATGAAAAAGGGTTTTGAAAAGATTTGAATTTCATTTGGAAATATTTCAAATTCAGAAACTTCAAGCAACTCAATGATTTTCATGAGAGAAGATAAAATGACTTCTTCAAAACATATGAAATATGAGTTGGAAGTTTAAAAGGATCAAATTTAAAATCCTTTTAGAAATTATTTTCAATTTGGAGTTATTTGGGTTTTATTCAAATTATTTTTCCCCAAAAATAAAATATATGGAAAATAGGGTAACATGATTCCCTACAATAGAAAACTGTAGAGAAATAAATTTGAAATCATTTTGGTATTTTTAAAATGATTTTTATTGTGTTTTATTGTAGCAGTAGAACTATTTGAATTATTTGAATTTTTGTGGATTTTAATTGATGCTAGAAAAATGTTCACGTTGTAGAAAATCTTTTTCTGAAAATTTTGATATATTATATGCCTATATAATATTTTTATTATTTTTGTTTTTATTATTTTTATTTGTCTGAAAAATGTTTTAAAAAAACTTCTTCTCCGTACCGGGCTAACTGGGCCGAAGCCCAGCAAGCCGGCCCAAGCCGCCACCGCTTTTCTTCCCCGTGCGCGACCGAGACTCCTGCTGGAGTCCGGCGCCAATCAGCCGTCGTTCGCCCCTCGGCCAAGGCAGGCCTCGCCCCCCGTGCCCTTTATAAGGAGCCGGACTCCCCGGCCCCTCTTTCTCCTCGTCAGCCGCCGCCGCATCGCCCAGCGCCGCCTCGCCGCTCCTCTCCGACGCTAGTGCCTCGCCCCCGCTGCCCGCTCCGCCCCACGCCACTAGCTGCTGCTGCCATCGCCGCCAAGCACCGCCGCCGTTGCCTCGTGCTGGAGCAGTAGCCCTGCACCACCGCCGCCGTTGGCGCACCTCGCCGGAGCCGCCACGCCACTGATCCGATCCACCGCCGACCCACCAGAACCGGTAGGAACCACCCGGTTCACCCGGTTTTTTCTTTATTTTTTGTTGTCTTAGTTTTGGTTTTCGTTTCAAAACCGGTTTGGTCTAGCTTTATTTATTTAGAGAACGTTCGCCGGTTAGTTTATTTTAATGAACGAATCCGTTCGTTAGGTTCTGTTAGCGAGCATTCGCTCGATTGTTTTTTATTTTTCTTTTTAATTTCGGCCAGGGACCCATCCGTAAATATTTTCTTTATAGACTAGTCCCTGTTCTTCAAACGATCGGTACTTTTTGCTCGTTAGTAAGAATTAGAAGCAACCAATGCCCACTTCTTCGTTTTGATCCCCTCTATCCAGTAAAAACAACTTAAACATATTTTTGAAAGTTTTAAAATTTGATTTCAAACAGATTTGTATTTGAACTTCGTTAGATCGTAACTTGAGTTTATAACTCCGTTTGAGTTGATTCTTTTTGCAAATCGAAGCTCTTGACCTAAATTTTCTGATAAGGCCAAATTCACATAATTTTGGTACTGTTAGAAATTGTTTTATGTTGCAAGAGTTATTTTTTTGGTTTTGATGTTTTCCGAATTGTCTTCTTCGTTCTTTCCGATCTTTTGAGTGATTGCTTATGTGTGGTTACTATTGTTTGCTTACGATAGATTGACCGGAGTGTGATGAGTAGAAATATCAGGAGTTATGAGTGTGAATCATCTTCATCAACAGTACAAGGCAAGTTCACACTTTAATCATACTCTTCATACCCAATTTTTATGCATTAGTTTCAACCCTCAAACATTGCATGGTTAGGATTTGATAACATGTGGGTATTGGGAAGTAGTTGATGAGGTAGGAACCTATTGTCCTGCATTCAAACCTTGGGAGTTACTTCTACGTTATGCTCATACTGATCTGCTAAGCTCGTAGACGTGGATTGGTTGAGTGATTCATGACAGATGTGAGAGTTATTATTTAATGGTTAACTTAAAGTGGCTACTTTAATACACATCTTGGTGGAATGGTAGGGGCACCCTGGAGCACGCAGTGGTCTGCCCGGGCACCTGGAGAACCTAGTGCTTGCCCAAGGGGATCCCGGAGGACCCGTGTGATTACCCTATGGAATGCCACCCATGCTCAAATGGATCATAAGATTATTCATGCTAGAAACTTCCGTGTGCAGCCACAAGCTATTATGGGCTCTAGCATAGTTGAGTATGTTGCATGGCCTCTTTCAGTGGTGGGCTAGCAGATGTAGGGGAAGTAGGTGTAACTATCCACCCAGAGTAAAGAGTTAATGTTTCTGAAAGACTGTGTCTCGGTCATCCGTTTCTCAAACACCATGTAGTGCGAGAAATCCAACGGAGGAGATCGAGTGTTGTGGGGAAAAGTGCACAGACCTCTGCAGAGTGTACAAACTAATCATGATTAGCCGTGTCCTCGGTTATGGACATCTTGATTATCTGGTTCTTGTATTATCATATTGATCTCATCACTCTACTAAATTATTTTGTTGGGATGTTAACTTTTAACTAGGATTGAGTTGGAGGAACCTTCTCAATATTTTCAACAAAACTTTGTAGTTAAATAAAATATATTCCTTTACTGTAGGGAAAAATTGGCTTTTCGCAAAACATGATAACCATAGAGCCTCCACCAGCCAAATATGCATGTAGTGATAGCTATTATTCATCATTGCTCTAAAGTGTGAAATTGCCAGTACATTCAATGTACTGACCTACATGGCTGCAACGTCTCATGTTGCAGAATTCTTACGACGAGTAAGTGATACGTTAGGGTTACGATTTCTACACTCAACTTTGCCGGAATCCACAACCTCGTTGTTACTTACGCTATTTGGATTGAGGTAATAGTATTTACGTTACTTTATACATGTGATTTACCTCTATTAGAAATCCTCGAGTACTGTGTGTGTCAGCATACCAATCCAGGGATGACACTTAAGCACAGAGACTTGACCGTTTGAGGTCGGGTCGCTACAAGATGGTATCCGAGCACATGTTGACTGTAGGACGTAACCCCTAGAAACTGGCAAGCCCATAGGAAAGATTTTTCTCTACAACTTCTTTTCAAAAGGATATTTTACCTCTCTTCTCTTCTGAGCTTATTCAAATATTCTCTTTTAGTGAGACTATACCCCTTTCCCTTTTTGACCACATGAAGATATAACTGATGGGACCACTCCAAGAAGGACAAGATATCAGACAAGAAAGACCACTTCGGAATGAAGAGGATTTTATGGAGCATTGTAATAATGGAAACTACAACGGTTGAAGACTTTGAAGACTAGGAGAAATTTAGAGGCTCAGAAGAATTTACAGATTGGTATGACCTAGGAAGGCTACCATTATGGAATGGGTCAGACCATAGAAGCTGAAAATACCCGAGATCAAGGTGTGTCGGAGAAAGACCGGAACATGGAGAGTTAAATACTCGAATTTTTTGTCAAAAAACCCTAAGGCAGGAGATATCAATTGTTGAAGGATAGCTCATGGCAATGAAAAGGGCAAAAACACGGTTATCCATGATGTTATCGCCCGCTTATGCTATTGACACCATGCTGAGTTAAGCATGCATTTTCTTTGGAAGAATTGGATGGTAGAAGGCTAATGGAGCACCTATCAGTAAAAGATGAAGTTTTAACCTTAACTGGTGTATCACCAGGATCTGGAGAAATACAACAAGAAGTTTAAGATGGACCTTCAGGAAGCTGTATTTGACAAGGAAGCATTTCGTTGAAAAAAACTTAGGACCCAGAAGTTGAAGTAGCCAAACTGGAGGAACAACACCTCGAGATACCAGAGATTAGTCAAGAACTGAAGGATAGTAGGACCATGGTTCACACCAAGGATGTTGAAACCCAGAAGTTTTGAACGCAACTCCAGCAATATTAAAGGACGCCACAAGAGACTTCGCGTCAACAGAGATGATCTGGAAAAAGAACTTGAGAAGGACAAGCACGATCAGAAGAAGCCATTGGAGACATGAACAAGACTTGAAGAGTTTGGCGACCTTGAAGATTTATTGACCTTTAGAGGACCAAACACGTGTTATATACCTATGTCAGATGCGACGATTGTGTGCTGTCATTTTGTTTGATGCTTTTCCGACAGCCACAAAATAAAAAATCAGTCTTTTCAAAACTATTGTTTGCATTGTGTGTATCCCTCTCTATCTCTCTCTCACCCCAAAACCCATGGACCCAATAGAGGATGAAGGGAGATGAGCTTGTATTTTCTGGACCGACGAGTTAGTTGGAGACAGACCGATGCATTCATAACATGGAGGATCACATGGAGAATAACCCTATAGCCGGAAATGATATGACCAAGCATGCTCTTCAGTGCTTTGAAAGAGGTACTGCTACTTGGTGGAGGATGTACCAAACCATCAATGGATGACAAAGAGTAACCACTTGGAAAGAATTTAAGTTGACTCTGCTAAAGTCTTGGTTTGTGTCCCAGAAATTGAAGCCTTATGGAAGTGATGTGAATAAGCCTTGTGCATGCAAGCTCTGTGGAGAAATAAGACACACCCATAAAGAACACAAGGGTGAATGCCCAAATTATGAAGGAAGTCACCCAGCTGAAGAATGCTCAACTAGGCAGATTACTTGTTTCTTGTGTGAAGGGACTATCCACTACCCTGCTCACTGTCACATTTACCCCATGGTACAAAGAACCGTACAACAGAAGAAAGAAGCAATGAAAGGAGTCCTCATGGAAATTTTAGAAGAACGTGTGATGAAGGAAGAGGTGGAGGACTCACCCAAAGTGGACCCAATTAAACCCTGCACCAAGTCGTGCTATTCATGTGGAGAAAAAGGACACATCTCCCAGGATTGTCTGAATGGGGATTTAGTAGAATTCCCGATGGAGGAAGTGGAGTTTGATCCACAGGAAATGGAAGTATTGATCGGAATGAAGAAATCCAGGACTAAGAAGAGAAAGTTTACCGGGAAGAACCAAATCTCTGCAGAGAAGGACCTGAGTTACATCACCTGTTTCAAGTGCAGAACCTTGGGTCACTATGCCAATATGTGCCCAGGAAAGGAGCCAAGAAACCAAGGAATAGGCACAATCACAAATAAGCCCCGAGATTTGTCGAAAGTCATTTGTTTATGTTGCAAAGAAGTAGAACATGGTGCTAGGCAATGTCCAGAACGCAAGGAAGCATGAGCAGAGTACTTCAGAATTTTGATACTGGAGTAAGGAATGTAATAAATAGAGTAGTAAGCACCCTTACTTTCAGGAGAAGTTAAATTATGTAAAGGAAGTGTAGGAGATGGTAATACTTTGAGAATCAATAAAGTCTTCTGTCATGAGTTCGTACGCTGAATTTTTATGAGCTGTTACTCTATGAAGAAAAGATTTTCGACCATTTTCGAGGTTATAAGAAATATGGTCTATGGAAGATTTGTCCATTTTAAGGGTGGTAGTACCCTGTGAGGAAACTTGACCCTTGGAAAAGAGAATTATATTCCATGGAGTGGACGTTTGACAAGATAAGTACGAGTTTTACCTCGATATGTGGGATACCCCCAAGAATATGAAGGGATGAAGTGATATTGGATATAAAGGAGGTATAATGTTGACAATATGGAGCAATTGTAATTCCATGATGAGTTTGAGTAATCACAATCTTAGATTGGCACCAATAGAAGGAAGAAGGAAAGTACAATTGGATGGATTTAAGAAATGCTAGGAAGCTGGATGTTGGAATAATGATCAGTTGCCCGATGATGATTTCAAGGTTTGCAAGTGATGAGATGGGCCATGACCCACAGGCCCCAGGACCTGCCAAGAAGCAAGCACACTCTTGCTGAAGGAAAAACCCTGGAAAGAGATTACGACCTTACCCACCAACGATCTTATAGGAGTAACGCAAAAACCTGAGAGTTGTGAAGAAACGGTAGAAGTTTTTTGCTTGCAGAATCAATGGATTTATCTAAACTTAGTTCATCGACAAGAGAAATTCTGCAATGCTTGTGAGGATGACCGAGTATTAGAATGCGAGATTCGCTAAACCAAATACAAGATAATGAATTGGGTGCGTGATGGATTGATCACCATACCGACTTACTCTTATTAATCGCCTTGCTATATGGGATGGTAAATCTGAGTGACTTACCTATAGTAGAGAGACGACGATCAAAACTTTGTTTAACCCTTAGAATGGTCTGTCAATTTTCCCTTGTACAAGGTAGCTATTGCCAAACGTAGGTCATACGATGAGGTTCAACTAGGAAGGACTTAGTCGTGGAGCCATCGCAACTAGGAAGCTTAAAGGGGTTAATCGGTACAAAGGACACGAGAGATTTATACTGGTTCGGCCCCTTGCGGTGAAGGTAAAGCCTAGTCTAGTTGATGTGGTATTGCTAGGTTTCGATGACCAAGGAGCGAATACGCTAGCTTGGCTCTCGATCTATTGTTTTTTGCCCTAAGCCGCCGCCGGGTCATCCCCTTATATACACGGGTTGACGCCCTGCGGCCTACAGAGTCCCGGCTGGCTCATACATCGTGTCCGGCTCGATGACATCTCTTACATGCCTTACTTTACAAGTCTTATTCATACATGGCGGTTTATACTTACGGGCCTTAAGCCGCCTCTGGGCTTGGGCCTATCATAAGCCTTATCGTAAACCATCACCCTGTATACTCTTCGGGCTTCACTTAAGTAACCCGCCATTGTGGCTGACCCGGCCCCTCCTGGGCGGGTCATATCTGGTAGTCATATCCCCAACATTAGGCCCCAGGTTGATTTGAACTTTGTTCATGTCAATCTTCAACACATAGAAGAAATCCATCTTCCATTGATTGTAAAAGCTTTATAACCCGCCATGACGTCACCTTCAAAAAATTTGGAAACCCACCACGATGTCATCTTAACAGATCCTTATCTTAAATGCCTTCCAAAAATCGAGGCGTCTAATTAGCTGGATAATCATCATTTTAGCCTTCCTCGTTTTTCGGGCCTGCCTGTTCACCTATCTCCTTATAAATAGGCACGACTGGTCTTCCTCA
Organism: Triticum urartu; assembly: GCF_003073215.2. NCBI lineage: Eukaryota > Viridiplantae > Streptophyta > Magnoliopsida > Poales > Poaceae > Triticum > Triticum urartu. Next base: position 601,007,417 of record NC_053024.1, on the reverse strand, counting down.
TTCTTCTTTTTCCTTCTCTCGCAACCCCTCTGTCGCTCGAGCTCCGCCGCCGCCGCAGCGCTCACCGTCGTCCTCAACCTTGGCCGCTGCATCAACTTGAGCTTGTCCCAAGAACGGCGGCGACCCTTCGTAGTAGAACTGCGTCCGTAAGTTTTTGCCTTTCCGCACCTTATATCCTCATTAGGGTTTGCAAGTTCTTCTGTGTTCTTCGCTATTCATCACGAATTCTTCGTAGTTTCTCTACCGCATCCCCTTTTGATCTAAAAGAAGTATGGAACTCATGCGGTAGCTGTTTGGCATCCATTTCAGATGATAGTAGATCCCCTTTTCTTGTACAAAGGTCTCCTTAGAACTGATGAACTCCTCTGTACTAGTTTTTTAGGTCTAGATTTATTTTCCTTTTTTTGAACAATCTTGATCCAAAATAGTAGCAATAGCTTGTGAAACTTGTTTATCTCAGTACTCAGGCAATTTTTTGTCGCTGGCAACCTTTGAATACCTTCAGTCATGGCGGCTTATCATGCCGGCTCATTTTTCCTTCATATATCATTAGCCCTTACTTAAGCCGCCATCACACCATCTGTATTGCAGACATTAACCTGTGATTCCACGATTTAACTTAAACCGGCAAATTACTTCCTTTTTAGATTGTCCTCTCACCATGCCGCCAAAGATGACGACAGTTTGCAACTGGGTCCCTTCCACAATCACTGACGCCACTTTGAAGGATTTTGTTACCATTGGGTATTTGCCGGAGAAGAGCATTATGTCTTATCGTGCCCCTGACCCAGCTGAGGAAAAACCTCAACGCAAGGATGGTGAAGTCACGATCTTTCCTGATCATATGAACCGGGGTTTTTCACCACCCGGCTCAAAATTCTTCAGAGATGTTCTGCATTTTTCAAGCTTCGTCCACAAGATCTTGGACCCAACTCCATATCAAACATCTGCAATTTTCAAGTTCTCTGCGAGGTTTATCTTCAAGAAGAACCTACTGTTGAACTCTTCAGAGAGTATTTCTATTTGAACCACCAGAATGAATATACCAATGGCCCCAGCTTGGAACTTGGTGGAATTTCGATTCAGCGCAGACGAGATGCTGTCTTTCCCTTAGTAGTCTTACCAAGCCATCCCAAGGATAGGAACCAAACTTGGTTTTATTGCAAAGACACGTCGCCAGCTGATGAGAAACCAATGCCTGGTTATCGCGCGGAGCGTCTTGACACTAAGTTTTCACTCCCTGACAAGCTCATCCCAACCATCAACAGGGTTCAAGCCTTGTTGGGAAACGGCTTAATCAGAGTTGACTTGATCGCTGTTGGATCGCATGGCGGTTCATCCCTCTGAGCTGCCGCTCTGACTTGATGTATAACTATGCCGGAGGACTAGATGACCCTCTGCGTCATAGTTCTCTGCAGCTGACTGAAGAGGCCATTGTTGAAATGTCAACCACCCTTGTAAATAGTAAATACGAGGACTGTAGTAAAGTTGGATTGGATCCTTTCTACAAACTTAACCCGGCACCAGAGGTAAATACCCTTGACCCCCTTTTTCCTTCAGTAGTTAAGTACTTGCATGACTTTTAACCTGTTATTTACCTACAGGCCAAATCTGACTTTTGGAAGGCTGAATATGATCATAAAGCTGCCAAGAAGGTGTAACACCCCATACGTAACTTTTCCCAATTCGGCAATATATCCATCTTGTTCGTCATCAATTCCTATTTGGGTTTTGTTTTGTTTCTCATTGCATTGTATTGTCTTGCCTTGTCATTAATTGTTGCATCATGGCCTCCTCACATGTTGCATATTGCTTGGTGTGAGTTCATACATGTTGTGTTGTTGCATGCTTCATGCATTTGATCTTGCATCATCACCTCCATCTTCTATCCATTCCTTGCTTTCATTTTGAAAGATCATATATCCTCACCCCATTAATGCCCATCTCTTCTTCATAAATCTTTCTACCTGTCCTAAACCTCCCTCCCAATTCCATCAAATTTTAAGTTGTTTTGGTTAGGTTTTAAAATAGCTCAAGTTTGAACTATATTCACACTTGACTTATTTTCTTACCACTAAAAATATCCAAGACAATTTATTCAAATAGAGCACTATCTCAGGTTCATGAGAATATTTTTTATTTTTATTGTGCCCCTTTCCTTTGACCCTGGCCTTTTTAGTTTATTTTCCGTTTGAAGAAAATATCAAAGAAAAGAAAAGGGCTCACCTCTGCTTACCTGGGCCGGCATCCCTGCCCGCAAGCCGCCGCAGCCCAGCAGCAGCACACTGCACCCCAACCACATGGGCCTCCTTCCTCACGGACCGGCCCAGCTGCGCTCCAGCAGCCCACCCGCGCAGCCCTCGCTCTCTCCCGTCGTAAAAACCACGTGGATGCCCGAGAGGGACCCATTTGCCAGCGACTCCTTCCCCCTCTCCTTCGTCCTCCTTGGTCCCCTCTCGTTCTCACGGTAAAGATCAGGAGCACGAGCTCTTGGCCACGGTGGATCGCCAGGTCACTCGCGCCCCTCTATAAAGCCGCGTCCCCGCGACCGCGCCCTAGGGTTTCTCCCTCTCCTCCTCACCTCCCTCCACGCCACGGCCTCTCCAAAGATTCCCCTATCGTGCCTGTTCGCTGCTCCCAGGAGCCATGACTGGCCCGAGCAGGAGCTCGCCGCCGGTTTAGCTGCACCCTCGGCCTCCTCCCTGCTGCCCACAAGAACCCACGCGCCGTCCCGGTTCCATTCAGACGACAGGGCGCGCTCAAGGACTCCCTCCCCGATGACATCTTCCACTACTTCGTCTTCTTCACGGACATCAAGTCCACCGGAGTTCCTCGCCTTCTCACCGTCGATATTCTGTGTCCCCGGCTGTCGGTGTCAAAACTGGCGGATCTCGGGTACAGGGTCCCGAACTGTGCGTCTAGGCCGGATGGTAATAGGAGGCAGGGGACACAATGTTTTACCCAGGTTCGGGCCCTCTTGATGGAGGTAAAACCCTACCTCCTGCTTGATTGATATTGATGATATGGGTAGTACAAGAGTAGAACTACCACGAGATCAGAGAGGATAAACCCTAGAAGCTAGCCTATGGTATGATTGTATGTTGTGGTTGTTGTCCTACGGACTAAAACCCTTCGGTTTATATAGACACCGAAGAGGGTTAGGGTTACACAAGGTCGGTTACAAAGGAGGGATATCCATATCCTTATTGCCTAGCTTGCCCTCCACGCTAAGTAGAGTCCCATCCGGACACGTGACGAAGTCTTCAATCTTGTATCTTCATAGTCTAACAGTCCGGCCAATGGAGATAGTCCGGCTGTTCGGAGACCCCCTAATCCAGGACTCCCTCAGTAGCCCCGGAACCAGACTTCAATGAAGATGAGTCCGGCGCGCAGTATTGTCTTCGGCATTGCAAGGCGGGTTCCTTCTCCGAATACATCATAGAATAATTTGAATACGAGGATAGTGTCCGAACCTGCAAAATAAGTTCGACATACCGCCGTAGAGAGAATAATATTTTCGCAAATCCAATTTGCTGACTTGTTTTGGCAGCATGATGTTATGTCATGGCCCGGTGATTATTCGAACCGTTTTTCTTCAACCAGCTCCATACATAACGCGAGGCGGTTACTTGACACGTCTTGTCAAAGCAGAGATCGTGTTCCCCCAATTATGGGATTCTCATTAATGCGATCGTGGGTAACCCAACCGTGTCTAGGACTCCTAGATTATAGGCAAGTCCTGAACGGCTGCGGAGAGGACGCTTGATATTCACCCTCTTTATAAAGGGACAAGGTTTTCGCTTTTTCCCTCTCGTGCTCAATCGAACCCTTCCCCCGCCTCGAGTTCCAACACCCAAAGCCCAGGTTAGGTGCTCCGGATCTTCAATCATGTCCGGATCCAGCCTTCAAGGCCGATGGATGCCCTCCTCCGTGATGGAAGAGGACATCAAGAAGTTGAGGGAGGCCAGATACCTGACCGCCGAGGTTTCGCATCGGCTACCTTCTCGAGGGCACGTCGTCCCTACTCCCGAACCCAACGAGAACATCGTGTTCGTCTCCCACTTCCTCCGAGGCCTAGGCCTCACTCTGGATCCCTTCATCAGGGGTTTGATGTTCTATTACGGGCTAGATTTCCACGATCTAGCTCCGGACTCCTTTCTCCACATCTCGATATTTATTATCGTGTGTGAGGCCTTCCTCCGCATTACCCCTCACTTCGGCCTGTGGCTCAAGACCTTTGAAGTGAAGCCGAAGATGATCGAGGGGCAACATGCAGCGTGCGGAGGTGCATCAATAGGCAAGATTGCAAGAGATCCATGGACGAAAGGTTCCTTTCCAGAGGTTTCCGAATTATGGCAACGGGAGTGGTTTTACGTCACGGCTCCCAGAAGTGCCAAGTGGGCGGCTGCCCCCGCTTTCCGCTCGGGCCCCCCACCACAACTAATGTCATGGATTAGCAGAGGTCTGAGCTAGGGTCCAGCCAAGGACGTGCCTATACTGCAAAGCCGCATTCGAGATATCTTCGAGGGAGATTTTAATTTGGTTGTGGTAATACAAGTTATGCTGGTTCATCAAGTCCAGCCTTGCAAATACCGGCCCCTTCGCTTGTGGGAGTTCAACCTAGAAGGACCGCGTGCCGTTCAAAATTTCCTCGGCCCGACGCACGAGGAGATGTACAAGTCATTCCTCGGACCTCAAATAGAGTGTCCGGATACTACCGAGGACGTGGGCCTGAGTAGTAACCGCGCCGCCGAACAAGTAAGAAATCCTCTAGCCGAACACTGTCTTTTATTCATCATGAAGTTATTTCTGAGAGTTCGCTTTTGACCAGGACTAGCTAACAAAGGCGAAGATGATTCGGTGTTTGGCCCCCCTCCATGAGGGTTTGGAAAATCCGGTATTGGAAAAGATGCTCGAGCTCGCACCTTGCCCGGAGCCCTCTAAGGAAGATATAGGGGGGGGGGGGAATACGGGCGGACGCGGGCCCCCATCACTGCCAGTTCCAACCGAGGGAATGAGCGTCTCCATGAAGGAGGATAACCGGGGGAGGAAAAGGACTGCTTCCGAGGATCCGGAAGCCGAGGCCTCCAAACGGGAGAAGAAGTCTCCCACAGAGGGTCCTGCCTCGGGGGGTGCTTTTGCCGCACAAAGTCCGCAGGGGGATCAGCCCTCCAACGAGTCGTAAGTGATCCAAAATACTTTAATAGTGAAGGTATACTATCTTTTTCTAAGAAAATAACCACCGCATATATCTTGTAGTTCGGGCCTTAGCCCCTCTCAGCTGAGCTCGTCTTCGGGGGATCTTCTTCCAGAGATGATGGAGAGCGAAACGCCTCCCCCGGACTCCTCCGCTCAAGAAGCGGGCGACCTCGAAGTGTTGTCACGGAGGGCCTCTCCGGATCCGGTGAGGCCAGAAGATAATCCCATAGACCCCCGAAGTCCCCAGCACCTGGCTCCCAAAGAGAGCAAACAAAAGAGTCCGGCACCGTCTGGTATGCGGTCGGACGTTCTGAGGGAGCTGGTGGGGCAAGCAGCCATCTCAGAAGAACACCGTACGCTGATGGGTACGGTGATGGAGAGAATTTCATTCGCTGAAAGCGGATTACATGAAGCCTTTATGAGTCTACTGACAGGCTTTGAGGTACGTGAGATAATATGTGATAGTACCGCACATGTTAGGTGTGCCCTGTCTAGATAGTAGCCCCTAAGACTCTGGTTGTCATCGAGAACGGCGGCGAACAGAGGATCATAGTCCCAGGCAATAACCAGACTGCCCTTATGTGCAGGTGGTGGAAGCTCCGGTGGCTAGTCGGACTAGTGAGTTTGCCGAATTAAAACGGCAATTAGATGCGGCAGACGCCGACATCAGCCTTGTTAACAAGAGGCTTGATGAGGCACAGGGTAAGTGTTATTATTTGGTGAACGCCACATAGTAAGAGCAACATGATGCCAGTATCTTTAATAAGTTGTGTTTGTAGATGGAGCTGCCATCGTGGAAACCTTGCGTGCAGAACTTGCCCGAGCCAAGGAACGAGCGAGGATTAGTAATGCGGCTGCTTTGAAGGCGGCCGAAGAGTTGAAAGCCAAGAATGCCGCACATTGCGAGAGCCAAGAGAAGATGTCCAAGATGGCCGTTGAATTAAAAGACATTGCCGACCGTTGCCGGCTCCTTGAAAAAGAAATCGAGCGAAGGCAACGGACCTTGAGAAGGCCACGATGGTGGACAAAGACACCCGCTCTGCTATGAGAGCGAAGAAGGAGGAGCTGCGGGAAGCCGGGGATATTGCGGCTGGGAAGCCCTTCATTCTACGGAGGAAGTTCGGAGATCCACGGTATGCCCCTCTGGATTGGCTGTGGAGTTCGGCAGATGCGTATATGGACTTGGCGGCGAGCGCTGTCGATGCGGCCAAATACTTCCAAGGTCAAACAGATCGTGAAGTGGACAAGCTGTTCTGGTCGCAATTCAACATTCTAGAGCGTCCGCTTCCATTGACTGATCAGCTAGCCGAATGGGCCGAACTAAATAGGTTGTCCGGACTCGCCATGAGGTCTGTCGTGGATCAGCTATGGCCGGAAAAGCCAAAATCGAACAGCTATTTCAGTTTAGTGCAGCGGTTCCTTGGTGCGGTGCCGCGCATTAATGCGATGAAGAGGTCGGCGTGCATAGAAGACTCGCGGATGGCCCTTGCCCGTGTTAAAGCATACTGGGCGGAGATGGACGCTACAACTGTTGCGGCGCAGGGTTCGGCCATAGGCCGAGTGGCTACCGAGCACTATTCGAGGAGGTTCTCGAGGGTGCTCGTTTGATAGAGGCCCAGTGCTCGAAGAATATTATGTTTGAGTGACATGTATTCCCATTGTAAACACAATGTTTTTATGAAATTTTATAAGGCTGTGTTTATACTTTTGCCCGAAAGTAATATGATGCCTCCTGTGCAGCCGTTTATGTATACATGTGTATAACCTGAAAGATTGCGGTCATCGGCTTCAGCCCCCATGCATATAATGCGGAGGTGTTCGCAAAAAATGCGTGTTCACACTTAACCCAACGTCTTGGTCCTATTAAGGAGGTGATAGCACAGCGAACGAGGCAACCGGACTATAATGCTTTAACACTTTCACTTAGCCATAGGAGTTTGACAGTGGGGCTACTAGATAGCCCCTGGTGGCTCCGCACTCTCCCGAGCTCGGGGTGCGTACATGCCTGACCGGGAAACGGCCCTTCATTAAGGCGGAGGAATTCTAACATTCCGATAGGTCATCGAGTGGTTGACCAGTCTCACACTATATCATGACAGTCAGTTTTCGGCTTTTTCTACTGAGGTGCTTGTCCGGATGAACCAGGGCACAATCGCAGTAGTTCTCCTGGTGTTGCCTTAGCCGATAAAGCAGAATGTAAGGCACCAAAACACAGGAGCCGGGCAAACCCAACATTTGACCAAAGACAATGATTCGGAGCTGATGCATATAAGGCCAAACTTGCGACGCCGAACACTCCCTAAGGTATTCGATCTTTATGGTATAAACCGGGCCTAAATAGTGCCCTTTGTAAGAAGCCCCTTGTGTCCAGGTACGTGCATTATTCTAACGTGGCCACATGCCAAGATGTCAACATGCTTCTCAATTGTGCTGAGAATTCAGTGGATGTGTATCAACAAGAGACAATAAAAAAGGTTTACGCAGGGTCTTAATCTAAAAAGAATCCTTGGAGCGGGTCCCTGCTACACGTCTGCGCCTGTGTCTCTGTTGTGTCGTATCTTGGACGGGTGTAGCACGATGGTCATCTATAAAAAAGAGGAACTTAGGTGAAAAAGTTGTCGTGCATAAAGGTAGTTTTTAAAGAAACCATGTATAATTCAAGATGAGTAAAAATTGCCACTTGTCTGCGCGTGTTGAGCCCCTTGTAATTGTAATAGGGGTGAGACCGGTATGAATTACATATAGCTGCGCCGGACTCGTCTAACCGTGTCCATGGTCTTGACGACCTGTTAAATGCTTTAGTTGGTGAGGCCGTTTTTAGTGTGCGGCTGCCAAGGCAGCCGCACTCTCTTCGGCGCGCAAAGATCGCTCAATACTCCCATTCACTGTAATGATGCCACGTGGACTGGGCATCTGGAGCGTGATGGAAGCGTAATGCGGTATTGCATTAAAGCGAGTGAAAGCTTCGCGTCCAAGTAGTGCTTGATAGCCACTTTTGAACGGAGCGATGTGGAAGGTTAAATGTTCGCCACGGAAGTTATTGGGGAAGCCGAATATAACCTTTAGTAGCAGGGAGCCCGTGCAATGAGCCCCTGGGCCTGGCGTTATTCCTTTAAAGGTAGTATTGCTATGGCAAATTTTCGTTCGGTCTATCCCCATTTCGCGGATTGTATCCTGTTATATTAGGTTTAGACTGCTGCCACCGTCCATCAGGACTCGTGTGAAGTGGTATCCGTCAATTATTGGGTCTAATACCAGGGCAGCCCATCCTGCACGCCGGATACTTGCTGAGTAATCATGATGGTCGAAAGTGATCGGTTGAGACGACCAGTGGCAGGACTCCGCGGTGATAGGCCCTTGGGCATATTTTTCTGGGAGTGCCGTTTTGTTTCTCCCCTTGATCACGTGTAACGCGTTTACTGTTTTGACTTCTAGTGGAAATTTCTTTTGTTCCCCAGTGTCTTGCTTGAGAGGCTCATCCTCGTCTTCGCTTGGTGTATCCTCCCCCTTGTGTACGGCATTGAGCTTGCCGGACTGCTTGAAGACCCAACATTCTCTATGGGTATGATTAGCGGGTTTACCAGGGGTGCTATGGATCTGACATATTTGGTCCAGAATTTTGTTTAGGCTGGACAGTTCGTCTCTGGCACCTTTAGAGGGTGGCTTTTGCTGACCTGGCCAAGAGCTTTTGAACCCGGCGTTTACTACCGTGCTCTTTGTGCTGTCTTCTTTATTCCGGCGTTTGTTATTGCTGTTGCGCCGTGATTTCCCGTTTCCATCTCTAACTTCGGATGTACTGGGGTCGCTGGTGCTGCATCTGGCTAGCCAGCTATCCTCACCCGCGCAAAAGCGGGTCATGAGGCTTGTTAATGCTGCCATTGTTCTCGGCTTTTCTTGGCCGAGGTGTCTGGCAAGCCATTCGTCACGGACGCTATGCTTAAAAGCTGCCAAGGCTTCGGCGTCCGGACAGTCGACAATTTGGTTCTTTTTAGTAATAAACCTGTTCCAAAGCTTTCGGGCTGACTCTCCGGGCTGTTGAGTTATATGACTCAAATCATTCGCGTCCGGAGGTCGGACATAAGTCCCTTGAAAATTTGCCCGAAAGGTGTCTTCGAGCTCTTCCCAACTTCCAATGGAGCTTTCAGGAAGGATCTTAAGCGAGTGCCGAGCTGGCCCTTTGAGTTTGAGGGGTAAATACTTAATGGCGTGGAGATCATCTCCCCGAGCCATGTGGATATGGAGGATATAGTCCTCAATCCAGACCCCAGGGTCTGTTGTTCCATCGTATGCCTCTATGTTTATGGGTTTGAATCCCTCTGGAAATTCATGGTCCAGCACCTCATCGGTGAAACATAGGGGGTGTGCGGCACCCCTATATCTGGGTGTACCGCGTTGTTAGGATGTTTGTTGTGTTGCATCGTATGCTGGAGCACGCTTGCGTGGTCCATAGATGGATCTGGTTTCACCGTCCTTTTGATGCGAGCCCTCGCGTAGACCGTGTATTGGCTTATGTGCGGCGTTGCTTGCCGCTTTATGTTGGCCGTGAGGTCGTCTATCTGGCCAGATGGCTGTTTTAATTTTTGGTTGTGGGGGGTCTAAGGCCTCCTCATCGAATTCAGGTAGCAACTTCCGCTTTGGGTAGCTCTTGGTGGGGTGATTGCCGCCGTACCTCGCTGCTGTGTTGAGTACTTTACTCCATCTAATTTGGAGTGTGTCCTGCACAGCCTTGAGCCTTTGCTTCTACTTTTTCAGACTCCTCGCGGTGGCAACAAGCCTTTGACGGGCATTCTGCTGCTCCGGGTGCCTGTCCGGCGTTATGTCGTCCGGACTATTATCTTTGGCAGAATTGGTTTGTTCGGTTTGATTCTCCGTATTGTTGTGGTCCGGCGGTGGTTCGCCTTGCTCTAACGCTGGGTCTGTATGATCGTTATTTCTGCCGAGGCAGGATTTGAGGCGGCGCTTACGCCGCCGCTTTGACTGCTTCTCGAGGGAACGAGCCTTCGTTGCGTCCTTCCGTTCCTCGTCATCGTCTTCTTTTGGTGTGTTCACCATGTATACGTCATATGATGAGGTGGACTTCCAGCACCCTGTGGGCGGTGGTTCCTCTTCGCCTCCCGCATCGTCGTCCATACCGTCGATGTCTTCGGAGTCGAAGTCGAGCATGTCGGTTGAGTCATCGACAGTGGCTATTAAGTGGGTGGTGGGTGGGCGTCGAATTTTTCGTCGTCCATATCCCGATCTTGCCGGACATAGTTCGGCCAGGATTCTCCTGACAAGGAGAGAGACCTTAATGAGTTCAGTATGTTGCCAAAGGGCGAGTGCTGAAAATATCCGTGGAGGTAAACTCCATGATCGGCGCCCAATCGGATTCGATAGGAACGGGCGTAGGCGGTTCGGAGTCTGTGGCCGGAGAAGGATCCGACAGTTTAACAACACGGCTCTCGTGCAAGGCAAGGTCAATGTTCGGCTCGATCGCCGCTGAGGGTAAGGCCTCCGTGGCGGGGTCCATCCACCCATACGCGGAAGGCGCGACTGGCTCTGAATTGAGGGTCGGAGCGGCTGCCGGTGCGATCTCCTTAACACTGTCCAATGGGAGAGCTAAGTCATGCTCATCGTGCCCGCGTGGCGCACAAGGCAGAGGCTTGAATCCGTCGAAGATCAAATCTCCACGGATATCGGCCGTGTAGTTTAAGCTTCCAAATCTGACCTGATGGCCAGGGGCGTAGCTTTCAATCTGCTCCATATGGCCAAGCGAATTAGCCCGCAGTGCAAAGCCGCCGAATACGAAGATCTGTCCGGGGAGAAAAGTCTCACCCTGGACCGCATCGCTATAGATGATAGTAGGAGCCATCAAGCCTAACGGCGATGACACAGAGGAACTCTCAATGAAAGCACCAATGTCGGTGTCAAAACCGGCGGATCTCGGGTAGGGGGTCCCGAACTGTGTGTCTAGGCCGGATGGTAACAAGAGGCAGGGGACACAATGTTTTACCCGGGTTCGGGCCCTCTTGATGGAGGTAAAACCCTACGTCCTGCTTGATTGATATTGATGATATGGGTAGTACAAGAGTAGATCTACCACGAGATCAGAGAGGCTAAACCCTAGAAGCTAGCCTATGGTATGATTGTATGTTGTGGTTGTTGTCCTACGGACTAAAACCCTTCGGTTTATATAGACACCGGAGAGGGTTAGGGTTACACAAGGTCGGTTACAAAGGAGGAGATATCCATATCCGTATTTCCTAGCTTGCCTTCCACGCTAAGTAGAGTCCCATCGGGACACAAGACGAAGTCTTCAATCTTGTATCTTCATAGTCTAACAGTCCGACCAATGGAGATAGTCCGGCTGTCCGGAGACCCCCTAATCCAGGACTCCCTCACCGGCCACATCCTCATGTCATTGGTATACTAGGTATACCCAACCCCAACTCTGCTCTTTTCCATCGCGATTCGATCACCGTAGGCATTGCTAGAGCCGTGCCATCGTCATGCCCTTCGTTCTCCGGCGGGATATGAATTTCAGAGTAGTTCCCGTGGTTTCAGTAGCATGCCCGTGCGTCAACCCCTCCGGATCCCCTCGTGTGTCTCGCTGCGCGCGCGCCGCACCCGCGCACCTATAGTACCTCGCTACTGCTCGCGCGCCCTAGAGCCTCGCTACGCTTCTGCTTCTCCCTTCGCGCCACTGTGCCGTTCTGTACTGCGCCCGAGGAAAGCACGAGCTCGTGCTTGGGCATCTGCACACGCGCGAACGCGCACAAGTAGTTCCTGCACTCCCCTGCACATCCCACACGCCAGTCGTCGCTGTCGTTACTCACCGGTGTCGACTGTTTCGTCTCTGGTGCAGGGAAGGAGGGCCGTACCAGCCTAAACGCACCTCAAGTAAGGTCGAGCCCCTTGCTAACCAGCATACCGAGCCTAACCCAGTGGCACGAGCCACTCCGACCACGCGGGCGACCAGGGTTTGAGCCCCCTCGGGTGCATAAGCCCCCCATTTTTTATTTCTATTTTAGTGTCACTGTCAGACCAACCCCACGGGTCATTCTCACACCCCAGCGCACCCAGCCACGTGGCCCAGGGGCCCAGCAGTTAGTCTAACGGCTGGGTACAGCCTGGGTAAACCTAGCCTTTTCCTTGTTTTCTGTTTTATTCCAGATTCGGAATATGCCAGATTTGGCATGTGCCGAGGATTCCTTTTTGGGCACGTTTGCATTTTGCATATTTGTGAGCTTTTTTCCACAGCAACCCCCACATATTATATATGTTTTTGGGGTAAAAAATCCCACCAATCCAGCGGTGCCATTAGTTTTTGCATTTGAGCAAGTTCATGAACATGTCATTTTACATCATGATGATGTTTTGTCATTTTTGTGTGATTTAATTCAACTATGCTATGAGGTCGTTTGGCACATGTATAACTTCATTTTTGTGCCTACGCCATGCTAGAATTTATTCCATGTCATTTAGTGCACTGTGATGAGTGCCACAAGCTTGCAAAGTTTCTATCATAATTCTGTTAATGCCATGCTCTGTTTTTCTTCTAAGTCTGAATCTGTTTATAAAACTTGCTATGTTTACATGGGTGCCATCATATCTTCTGTGCCTTTTTGGCTCATGTTCAGTAAGGGACTTTTGATCTATGCATGCTTTGAGTATAATCATGCCATGCCTTTGTTTGCTATGATATGTTCCTATAGCATGTTGTTTTCTTGCTCTAAACATTGCTTCCTGGTATTGTTTTTGACATGTTAGTATTTTCACCAAGTCTGTGATGCTGATGTCTTTTGCACATTTGCCATGCTTGTTTGAACCTGTTCTAGTGTGTTTTAGCAGTAGCTCAGTGTTCATGTTTTGTCAAGCATCTCTTGTACATCACTTCCATATGCTTTGTTGCTATGTTGGAGTGCAGTAGCTTAGTTTCTTATTGCATTCTAAATGGCATCATACTGTTAATAGAAGAATAGCATCAACCTTGTTTTGCTAGCCATTTGCAAACCGTGCATCCGTTTCCGGTGATCTTGATATCGATTTCAATCGAAATCATCTCATATTTCGAGCGACACACTTGGTTTGCCAAGTTGATGCCTAGATCATTCTTTCCCTTCCGGAGCACGCATATGCATTGCATATCATATCTTGCATATCATGCCATGTTTTGCATCATGTTGCTTGTGCATTGCACCGTGATTGATTGTTGTTCCATTGCTTGTGTTCTTGCTCTGGGTAGAGCCGGGAGACGAGTACGTGAACGAGGAACCTGTTGAGTACGCTAATGACGATCAAGCTTTCGACAACTCCGAGAACTTTGCAGGCAAGATGACCATACCCTCGAAATCACTTCTATCTTTGCTTGCTAGTTGTTCGCTCTATCGCTATGTCGCGCTACCTACCACTTTTTTATCGTTCCTCCCATATTGCCATGTCAAGCCTCTAACCCACTTTCCTAGCAAACCGTTGTTTGGCTATGTTACCGCTTTTGCTCAGCCCCACTTATAGCGTTGTTAGTTGCAGGTGAAGCTGAAGTTTGTTCCATGTTTGGAACATGGATATTGTTGGGATATCATTATTATATCTTATTTACTTAATGCATCTATATACTTGGTAAAGGGTGGAAGGCTTGGCCTTATGCCTGTTGTTTTGTTCCACTCTTGCTGCCCTAGTTTCTGTCATACCGGTGTTATGTTCCTTGATTTTACGTTCCTTACGCGGTTGGGTGTTATGGGAACCCCTTGACAGTTCGCCTTGAATAAAACTCCTCCAGCAAGGCCCAACCTTGGTTTTACCATTTGCCTACCTACCACCATATACCTTTCCCTTGGGTTCTACAGACTCAAGGGGCATATTTATTTTAAACCCCCCCCACCGGGCCAGTGCTCCTCTGAGTGTTGGTCCGAAACGGGCAACCTGCAGGGCCACCTCGGGGCAACTTGAGGGTTGGTTTTACTCGTAGCTTGACCTATCCAGTGTGCCCTGAGAACGAGATACGTGTGACTCCTATCGGGATTTGTCAGCACATCGGGCGGCTTTGCTGGTCTTGTTTTACCATTGTCGAAATGTCTTGTAACCGGGATTTCGAGACTGATTGGGTCTTCCCGGGAGAAGGAATATCCATCGTCGACCATGAGAGCTTGTGATGGGCTAAGTTGGGACACCCCTCCAGGGTTTGAACTTTCGAAAGCCGTGTCCGTGGTTATGTGGCAGATGGGAATTTGTTAATATCCGGTTGTTGAGCACTTGACACTTAAATTAATTGAAATGAATCAACCGCGTGTGTTGCCGTGATGGTCTCTTTTCGGCGGAGTCCGGGAAGAGAACACGGTCTTGTGTTATGCTTGAACGTAAGTAGTTTCAGGATCACTTCTTGATCACTTCCAGCTTCTCGACCGTGCGCTGCTTCTCTTCTCCCTCTTATTTGCGTATGTTAGCCATCATATATGCTAGTGCTTGCTACAGCTCCACCTCACTACCTTTGCCTACCCTTAAGCTTAAATAGTCTTGATCTCGCGGGTGTGATATTGCTGAGTCCTCGAGACTCACGGATACTTCCAAACAGTTGCAGGTGCCGATGATACTAGTGCAGGCGATGCAACCGAGCTTAAGTGGGAGCTCGATGAAGATCTTGATCGTTGTTATGTTTCTTTTCCTGATGATCAGTAGTGGAGCCCAGTTGGGACGATCAGGGATCTAGCATTTGGGGTTGTCTTCTTTTACTTTGGATCCGTAGTCGGACCTTGATTGTATTCTGGATGATGGATGTTTAACTTGTATTTGTGTGAAGTGGCGATTGTAAGCCAACTCTTTATCCCTTTCTTATTCAGGACATGGGATTGTGTGAAGATTACCCCTCTTGCGACAAAACTACCATGCGGCTATGCCTCTAAGCCGTGCCCCGACACATGGGAGATATAGCCGCATTGTGGGCGTTACAAGTTGGTATCACAGCCATCCCCGACTTAGGAGCCCCCTACTTGATCGAATCGCTAACATTGTTGAGTCTAGAACAAAATGTTTTTGAGTCTTAGGATTATATATATCGGAGAGTAGGATTCTTTTTACTCCTCAGTCCCTTCGTCGCTCTGGTGAGGCCTCCTGACGTAGAAATTTTGACTCTTCTCTCCTCAAATTTCACTAATTTTTTTAGGATCACGCGGGTATCTTGGAATCGTTCTGATGGTTTTGTGACGAGAACATTGTTCTTGGTGCCTCCTGACATTTAGGGGTTGTGGCAGTGTCCCGGGGAGTTGAGCTCCAAGGTGTTGTCGTCGCAATTTTATCATTGCAGTTCTAGAATACCTGAGTTCCCCGACATCGAAAATCTCTTTTATGCGGTTGTTGGTGAGATAACCTCGACGCCACCCAGTACTGGGGTGGGAGTTCGGGAGTATTGCCATAACTCGTATAACGGGTGCTTTTCAAAGGTTGAGGTACACGATTTCCGAAGGTTTCTTGGTTATGTGTTGAAGGATGGATACAGTTGGATGTAGGAATTATTAGTTTGGGTGAGATATTATGCTTCCCCTGTATCCCCAACACCTGATTGCATAACCAGAAAGTTTCGGGAGTTTATAAGTGGGAATTCAAGTAGCTCCTAGAATATCTTTCCGACAAATGCATGATATGGGATTGGGTAAATCTCTATCATATGTTTGTTTCCGGCTTATTTTGCAAGCCAATCCTTTGTTTTGTTTTGAGTTGTGGTATTCGAGTTGCTTCAGTATCAAATGTGGATTCCATACCTTTTCCAAATGGTGTTCTCATATTTCTATGGGAATACTAATCCTTCTTGATCATTGAGGTTGTCATGTTAATTCTTTCCATCCGGCGTGTTTCTCTTCAAGTGGATCTGATCATTTCAACATTCGCGAGATCAAATTTCATTTCTTCTCAACGGTGTTCGTTTCATCCGTCCCAAGCTGCCTTTTGTTTTCCCCCCCCCCCCCCCTTTTACTTGAAGGAATCAGATTTCTAAATCAACTATCCATTTTATTAATGTGAAGTCTCTTCATCTTTTTCTTTCAAGTTTTGATCCGGTGAATTATCGTGGAGATGCTAAAGAAGCTTCAAGTTTATTATTCTTTGTTCTCTTTTCTTCTATGGTGGATTCAATTCAAGCTTTATCGATCATATCTTTTCCTCGTTTCAAATGCTTTCTAATGCCGGTGCACCTCTTAATCATTCACTTCTCGCTATTCATTTGTTCTGGAGTGCTGAAGATATCTCAGAAGGCTCGTCTTTTCATTCAAGATCGATTCAACTTATTTCGAGGTTATTATCTCATTCAGGTCATTAATTCAACTGGTGCAATATCCATTTCAAATAATCGTTCGACGGTGTATCTTTTGAGTGGGCCCTAACCCATAGATCTTTTTCCAAGATCTTACCTGACTCTTTTCTTTTCTGAAGCTATTCTCAAATTCATTTCAAAGTTTGACGTAAGAATGAATTGTCAGCAATCAAATGTCTTTCTCCAAGATCTTCAAATTATTTTCATTATTGGCTCAACCTCTTTGTTTTTCATTCTCCCGGGGTGTCTCATCAATTATCATGGTGGTGTTTCCCATTGTCATTCTCGGATTTTGAAGACCGAAGAAGAGTTTCTCTTAAATCTTACCCATTCTCTCAAGACTCGTGGTTCTAGCTTCATGCCATCCTCTCATAATTGTTTGCGATTGTGAGAATTCTTTTCATCCATCCGAAGCATTTCAAGAGTCTTTTTAGTTTGTTTCTCCGAAGGCCATCATTTCGGTTTATTCATTCCAGCTTTCAGCTCTCATTCTCCAAATCTTACCGGTGCATCATTCAAGTATTCTCTAATCAGCTCGTGATCTATTCATTCTCATGTATCTAAATTCCTTCAAGTATCTTCATTCGTTTTTCCAATTCTTCTTGGTGAATTGTGCCTTTGCTACGTTCATTTTCAATCCTACCAGTGGTTCGTTGAAAACCTTCCCAAGTTTGCGCTATATCTATCTTAATCCTTTTCAATGAGAATGAGTAGTATGCCAAATCCATTGTGGGTCATCAATTTAATTTATGAAGGATAAGCATAATGTAATTCTTATTCTTGTTTCATCGAGTAAAATTCAATTCCTTATTCCGGAGGTTCATCAAAATTCTTGGTTTCTAGTGTTTCATCTTTTGTTTTCCGGAGTTCCAAGTTTTCTCGGTTATAACATCACGAAGCTTCATCTAATCATTGCAAGGCTTTTCCCGGAGTTCTTTTCAACTTCCCCTTTCGTTTGATCATTCTTTTATTACCGGAGTACTCTCGACGGCTCAACATGGTGGTTCATCAAGGATTTGATTCATCTTTGAAGTGTTCATCAAGATTCTTGTTTTATTCTTCATCTTGCATTCCGAAGTGCAATTCTTTCTACCTTATCTTTTGAGATGGCGTTATGTCATTTTGAAAATTTCTTTGTTTTTCACGATTCACAAGTTTTCAAGAGTGACATATCAAAAATCCATCATTTTCTCTTCGCTCAAGACATCTTTTCAACTAATCAACCTCTTCATTAGAGTTATCTTGGGTTATATTTCACCTAAAGCTTTCCCTAAGGATTTTTTCTATTCATGGTGCCCATAAATGACCCAAGTTCTTCATTTATCCTCCCGGTGAAATAAGTTTCTCGTCTCCTTGGTCATATCAATCCAATCTATTGTTTTCGTTAGTGGCAGAATTTCGCCTCAATTATGAGAAGTTTTCCATAAGCCCACTACAAGTTTATTCGTTTCGTTGTTGGTTTTCCAACAACTTTGTTATAACCTTCTTGGAAGGGTGCTTTCCAAGCTCTTTTGTGGCAGAAGTTGGCATTTTATTCTCCATTCTTTCATTCCAATGATCTATCTTCTTTTCTTTCTTCCGGAGGCGTTGTGATGTTGCTCTCTTCTCTCATCATCTCGAGTTGTGAGGATCGTGTTCTTTTCATGCTTATCCACTTAACCGGAGTGTTGCGTCCTCTGCTCAAGTTCTTTTCATCTTATCAAGTCTTGCATCTCTTTTCAACCGGTGTGTTGTTCGAATTTGTTCTTCCTTATCCCTCTTTTCTAAGGGAGTGTTTTCAACTTCGATCATCTCCGTTGTATTCTTTTCTCAAAATGGTTTAACCTCTCAAGGTTCATGGTTTCACTCGTTTGTCGAAGAAGCAAATTAGTTTTACCTCTTCTCTTCCTCTTCCGTTTTCCCTCCGGTGCCATCCTAGATCTCGGGACGAGATCCTCTTGTAGTGGTGGAGTGTTGTAACACCCCATATGTAACTTTTGCCAATTTGGCAATATATCCATCTTGTTCGTCATCAATTCCTAGTGGTTTCATATTTTCGATTTCCTATTTGGGTTTTGTTTTGTTTCTCATTGCATTGTATTGTCTTTTCTTGTCATTAATTGTTGCATCATGGCCTCCTCACATGTTGCATTATGATTGGTGTCAGTTCATACATGTTGTGTTGTTCCATGCTTCATGCATTTGATCTTGCATCATCACCTCCATCTTCTATCCATTCCTTGCTTTCATTTTGAAAGATAATATATCCTCACACCATTAATGTCCATCTCTTCCTCATAAATCTTTCTACCTGTCCTAAACCTCCCTGCCAATTCCATCAAATTTTAAGTTATTTTGGTTAGGTTTTAAAATAGCTCAAGTTTGAACTATATTCACACTTGACTTATTTTCTTACCTCTAAAAATATCCAAGACAATTTATTCAAATAGAGCACTATCTCAGGTTCATGAGAATATTTTTTATTTTTATTGTGCCCCTTTCCTTTGACCATGGCCTTTTCAGTTTATTTTCCGTTTGAAGAAAATATCAAAGAAAAGAAAAGGGCTCACCTCTGCTTACCTAGGCCGGCCTCCCTACGCGCAAGTCGCCACAGCCCAGCAGCACACCGCACCCTAGCCGTTTGGGCCTCCTTCCTCACAGACCAGCCCAGCTGCGCTCCAGCAGCTCACCCACGCAGCCCTCGCTCTCTCCCGTGGGAAAACCACGTCGATGCCCGAGAGGGACCCATTTGCCAGCGACTCCTTCCCCCTCTCCTTCGTCCTCCTTGGTCCCCTCTCGCTCTCACTGTAAAGATCAGGAGCATGAGCTCATGGCCATGGTGGCTCGCCAGGTCACTCGCGCCCCTCTATAAAGTCGCGTCCCCACGACCGCGCCCTAGGGTTTCTCCCTCTCCTCCTCTCCTCCCTCCGCGCCGACGCCTCTCCACATATTCCCCAATCGCGCCTATTCGCTGCTCCCAGGAGCCATGACCGGCCCGAGCAGGAGCTCGCCGCCGGTTTAGCTACACACTCGGCCTCCTCCCTACCGCCCACAAGAACCCCCGCGCCATCCCGGTTCCATTCAGATGACAGGGCGCGCTCAAGGAATCCCTCCCGACGACATCTTCCACTACTTCGTCTTCTTCACGGACATCAAGTCCACCGGAGTTCCTCGCCTTCTCGTCGTCGATATTTTGCGTCCCCGGCCACATCCTCATGTCATTGGTATACTATGTATACCCAACCCAAACTCTGCTCTTTTTGATAGCGATTCGATCACCGTAGGCATTGTTAGAGCCGTGCCATCGTCATGCCCTTCGTGCTCCGGTGGGATCTGCATTTCAGAGTAGTTCCCGCGGTTGCAGTAGCATGCCCATGCGTCAACCCCTCCGGATCCCCTCGCGTGTGTCGTTGCGCGCGTGCCGCACCCGCGCACCTACACTACCTCGCTACTGCTCAGGCGCCCTAGATCCTCACTGCGCTTCTGCTTCTCCCTTCGCGCCGCCGCGCCGTTCTGTACTGCGCCTGAGGCAAGCACGAGCTCATGCTCGGGCATCTGCACATGCGCGAACGCACACAAGCAGTTCCCACACTCCCCTGCACATCCCGCATGCCCGCCGCCGCCTCTAGGCTCCCGCCGTCGCCGTCGTTACTCGCCGACGTCGACTGTTTCTTCTCTGGTGCAGGGAAGAAGGAGGCCTGTACCAGCCTAAACGCACCTCAAGTAAGGTCAAGCCCCTTGCTAACCAGCATACCGAGCCTAACCAATGGCGCGAGCCGCCACTCCGCTCCACGCGGGCGACCTGGGTTCGATCCCCGTCGGGCGCATAAGCCCCCTTTTTTATTTCTATTTTAGTGTCACTGTCAGACCGACCCCACAGGTCATTCTCACACCCCAGTGGACCCAGCCACGTGGCCCAGGGGCCCAGCAGTCAGTCTAACGGTTGGGTACAGCCTGGGTACACCTAGCCTTTTCTTCATTTTCTGTTTTATTCCAGATTCAGAATATGCATAAGCCCCCTTTTTTATTTCTATTTTAGTGTCATTGTCAGACTGACCTATTTCTATTTTAGTGTCACTGTCAGACCGACCCCACGGGTCATTCTCACACCCCAGCGGACCCAGCCACGTGGCCGAGGGGCCCAGCAGTCAGTCTAACGGCTGGGTACAGCCTGGGTACACCTAGCCTTTTCTTCGTTTTCTATTTTATTCCGATTCAGAATATGCATAAGCCCCCTTTTTTATTTCTATTTTAGTGTCACTGTCAGACCGACCCCACGGGTCATTCTCACACCCAGATGCATAAGCCCCCTTTTTTATTTCTATTTTAGTGTCACTGTCAGACCGACCCCACGGGTCATTCTCACACCCCAGCGGACCCAGCCACGTGGCCCAGGGGCCCAACAGTCAGTCTAACGGTTGGGTACAGCCTGGGTACACCTATCCTTTTCTTCGTTTTCTGTTTTATTCCAGATTTGGAATATGCATAAGCCCCCTTTTTTATT
The DNA here is from genome assembly GCF_003073215.2 of Triticum urartu. Classification (NCBI taxonomy): domain Eukaryota; kingdom Viridiplantae; phylum Streptophyta; class Magnoliopsida; order Poales; family Poaceae; genus Triticum; species Triticum urartu. Next base: position 600,986,454 of record NC_053024.1, on the reverse strand, counting down.
TCTATTTTGGTGTCACTGTCAGACCGACCCCACGGGTCATTCTCACACCCCAGCGGACCCAGCCACGTGGCCCAGGGGCCCTGCAGTCAGTCTAACGGCTGGGTACAGCCTGGGTACACCTAGCCTTTTCTTCATTTTCTGTTTTATTCGAGATTCGGAATATGCCAGATTTGGCATGTGCCGAGGATTCCTTTTTGGGAAGGTTTGCATTTTGCATATTTGTGAGCTTTTTTTCCACAGCAACCCCCACCTATTATATATGTTTTTGGGGTAAAACAATCCCACCAATCCAATGGTGCCATTAGTTTTTGCATTTGAGCAAGTTCATGAACATGTCATTTTACATCATGATGATGTTTTGTCATTTTTGTGTGATTTAATTCAGCTATGCTATAAGGTCGTTTGGCACATGTATAGATTCATTTTCATGCCTACGCCATGCTAGAATTTATTCCATGTCATTTAGTGCACTGTGATGAGTGCCACAAGCTTGCAATGTTGCTATCATTATTCTGTTAATGCCATGCTCTGTTTATAAAACTTGCTATGTTTACATCGGTGCCATCATATCTTCTGTGCCTTTTTGGCTCATGTTCAGTAAGGGACTTTTGATCTATGCTTTTAGTAGAATCATTCTGTGCCTTTGTTTGCTATGATATGTTCCTGTAGCATGTTGTTTTCTTGCTCTAAACATTGCTTCCTGGTGTTGTTTTTGACATGTTAGTATTTTCACTAAGTCTATGATGCTGATATCTTTTGCACTTTTGTCTTGCTTGTTTGAACCTGTCCTAGTGTGTTTTAGCCATAGCTCGGTGTTCATGTTTTGTCAAGCATCTCTTGTACATCACTTCTATATGCCTTGTTGCTATGTTGGAGTGCAGTAGCTTAGTTTCTTGTTGCATTCTAAATGGAATCATGTTATTAATCGCAGAATAGCATCAACCTTGTTTTGCTTGCCATTTGCAAACCGTGCATCCGTTTCCGGTGATCTTGATATCGATCTCAACTGAAATTATCTCATCTTTCGAGTGGCACACTTGGTTTGCCAAGTTGATGCCTTGATCATTCTTTCCCTTACGGAGCACGCATATGCATTGCATATCATATCTTGCGTATCATGCCATGTTTTGCATCATGTTGCTTGTGCATTGCACCATGATTGATTGTTGTTCCATTGCTTGTGTTCTTGCTTCGGGTACAGCCCGGAGACGAGTACGTGAACGAGGAACCTGTTGAGTATGCTAATGAGGATCAAGCTTTCGACAACTCTGAGAACTTTGCAGGCAAGATGACCATACCCTGGAAATCACTTCTATCTTTGCTTGGTAGTTGTTCGCTCTATCGCTATGTCGCGCTACCTACCACTTGTTTATCATTCCTCCCATATTTCCATGTCAAGCCTCTAACCCACTTTTCTAGCAAACTGTTGTTTGGCTATGTTACCGCTTTTGCTCAGCCCCTCTTATAACGTTCTTAGTTGCAGGTGAAGCTGAAGTTTGTTCCATGTTTGGAGCATGGATATTGTTGGGATATCATTATTAAACCTTATTTACTTAATGCATCTATATACTTGGTAAAGGGTGGAAGGCTCAGCCTTATGCCTGGTGTTTTGTTCCACTCTTTCCGCCCTAGTTTCCGTCATACCGGTGTTATGTTCCTTGATTTTGCGTTCCTTACGCGGTTGGGTGTTATGGGAACCCCTTGACAGTTCGCCTTGAATAAAACTCCTCCAGCAAGGCCCAACCTTGGTTTTACCATTTGCCTACCTACCACAAATATCTTTCCCTTGGGTTCTGTAGACTCAAGGGTCATATTTATTTTAACCCCCCGGGCCAGTGCTCCTCTGAGTGTTGGTCCTAAATGGGCAACCTGCGGGGCCACCTCGGGGCAACTTGAGGGTTGGTTTTACTCATAGCTTGACCTATCCGGTGTGCCTTGAGAACGAGATACATGCGACTCCTATCGGGATTTGTCGGCACATCGGGGTAGCTTTGCTGGTCTTGTTTTACCATTGTCGAAATGTCTTGTAACCGGGATTCCGAGACTGGTCGGGTCTTCCCGGGAGAAGGAATATCCATCGTTGACCGTGAGAGCTTGTGATGGGCTAAGTTGGGACACCCCTGCAGGGTTTGAACTTTCGAAAGCCATGCCCGCGGTTATGTGGTAGATGGGAATTTGTTAATATCTAGTTGTAGAGCACTTGACACTTAACTTAATTAAAATGAATCAACCGCGTGTGTTGCCGTGATGGTCTCTTTTCGGCGGAGTCCGGGAAGAGAACACGGTCTTGTGTTATGCTTGAACGTAAGTAGTTTCAGGATCACTTCTTGATCACTTCTAGCTTCTCGACCGTGCGCTGCTTCTCTTCTCGCTCTTATTTGCGTATGTTAGACACCATATATGCTAGTGCTTGCTGCAGCTCCACCTCACTACCTTTTCCTACCCTTAAGCTTAAATAGTCTTGATCTCGCGGGTGTGAGATTGCTGAGTCCTCGTGACTCACAGATACTTCCAAACAGTTGCAGGTGCCGATGATACCAGTGCAGGTGACACAACCGAGCTCAAGTTGGAGCTCGATCAAGATCTTGATCGTTGTTATGTTTCTTTTCCTGATGATCAGTAGTGGAGCCCAGTTGGGACGACCGGGGATCTAGCATTTCGGGTTGTCTTCTTTTACTTTGGTTCCATAGTCGGACCTTTATTGTATTCTGGATGATGGATGTTTAACTTGTATTTATGTGAAGTGGCGATTGTAAGCCTACCCTTTATCCCTTTCTTATTTAGTAGATGGGATTGTGTGAAGATTACCCCTCTTGCGACAAAACTACCATGTGGCTATTCCTCTAAGCCGTGCCCCGACACGTAGGAGATATAGCCGCATTATGGGTGTTACAGAATGCTAGAGCCGCCACCATAGCCGCCAAGAAGACAACCCAAAAATCTAAGAAGAAAAGAACTACTTCTGATATGTTCAAGCTGGATGATGTTTCAGAGTCGGAGGTAGCCCTTGACTCTCTTGGCCTGCTTTTTAACAACCTTATTGACACTGACTATTGCCAGAATGACACGGGGGCCAGCCAGGCAGTAGAAGAAGAGGTAACTATTTCCTCCAACTCAAAATATTTGCCAAGACAGAAACCTCAACTGGTAACCCGGAAAGTAAGGTTTTCACACCCTTTGGATTATTTGGATCCTCATTTTCTTTTGAAAAAACAGCAACATGAGAGCCGCCGTCACACCCGGACCAGTGACGACAATGAACTGCCCTCCGGCTTACCGAAAACTCCTCAGAAATGCCAGAATGAGGTTTCTTTCACCTTTGACTTTTGCTTTTGTCAATGAATCTACTTCCTTTCTCTTTTAAATTGTGATTTCACTTTTGCAGGAGGTCTCTCGTTCTTCCGGCGATTCCTCACAAACCCAACTTCCGGCTTTCAAGACTGCCCCTGGGTAAAGATAATTATCCTTCTTTTGTATCTTTATGTCTGTATCATTATACTGACTCATCAAATTCCGCTTAGCGGTCAAGCAAAACCCAAGAAAGCCAGGGTGATTAAGCCGACTGAAAACCCGGACGCCGCTGAACCGGCACTACCAACTCCTGCCCCGAGACAACCTGAAGCACCAGAAGACCCTGCTGTCAATGTTCGAATAGATCCTCCTGAGTCGTCTATTGACGAAACGGTTCTCAACCCATCTACTGTTGAACCATCAAGCTCAGCTAACCCGCCGATGACTTACGACGGTGGCGTTTTAATCACTGGTAGTAGATTTGTTGAACTGGGCAATCCAACGGTACTGGCCAGACACTCCGCCAAGCAAGAAGCTTTGGAAAACAGAAAGTTCGCTTTGACATCTCTCACTACGCTCACCTGAGCATTAGTGATGTGCTATCTGGCTACCTTAGTCACGTGCATTCTAGCCGTGACTCTAAAATTGAGATGGTCAAACAGCTGCAATTGAAATATGAGGTATGATGTCCAGATTTCATTAACTTATATGCTCTGCGAGCCCCCCAAGTCTCCTAATTATGATAAACTTGAATGATCTGTAGACTTGTGATATATGTTGATGTTCTGACCTAGATTTTTCCAAGTCTGGTTTAAAATGTTTAACCGGAGTTATCTGATTAGCATAATTTCACCTGTAGTCCCCAAGGGCCGGCTTATTTCATCATGAATGAGCCGGTACTTAACTTCATAGCTGTCTTGAGTCAGTCCAAACTAATATTGTTATCCGGCTCAAGAGGAAAAAACTTTCTGAATATCATGCATTAGCCCCCACGTGCCAAGCATTGTTTCTTGTAAAACACTTGGGACTTTAATCATAGAAGAGTCATTTTTGCATTTAAAAATTGCTTTGGCAGACATTAGCCCCCAAGTGCCGAGTGGTGTTTGTGTTGCAAAGCACTTGGGACTTTAATCATTATGACCTATATTGGAATAAATTTTGAGACACCTGTGCATGTCTGTAGACTGCCATAACTGACTTGGATTCTCAACTGACTGATGCGAAAACCCGGTTGGCGTCTCAAGAGACTGAGATAAAGAATGCTGACTCCAAACTCCAATTGAGCCTATCTGAAGCAGAGAAACTGAAGACCAGTTTTGATGTAGAGAAAAAATCCTGGGCCGATGAAAAAACCTTGCTAATACAGCATGCTGAGACAGCCGAGGCGGCTCTCAAGGAGGTTACCATCGAACTCACCGTTTTAAAGAACCATGTGTCGCAGATGGTATCTGCGATCTTTGGTGAGTCATTGTATTATTTACTTAAACTCTATTTTTGCCATAAATATAAGCCGCCTGCTTAACCTTTTAAAATACTCATAGGTCCACGGAGCAGCAATCCGAGCCAAAACAGCTTGATAAAACTCAAGGCGGTTTACACCCTGGTGGAGCAACTGTAGAGTTGAGCTCAACGGGCGCTTGCCATTATTTCCCCAGCCAACCAAGGACCAAACATCTTGAGTGATGTCTTGAAGAAGTTATCTATCTTACCCGCCAGATTCCAAGAAGTCAACCGGTCTTGTGCAAGAGCCGGAGCCCTAACTGCTCTAAGCCGCTCCAAATCCTGGGTGCCAGAGCTAGACCCGGTGGATGTAGCCAAGGGGTATACCAGCTTTAAGGAAGATGGGACTCCGTTTACCAAGAAGATTTTGCTGCTTGTGTGAGGGGAATTCGTCCTGATGCTACCATCCTTGGCGATGAGACCAATGTTGATAAATATCAGCTGGGTTTTGATCCTGAGAATAAAAATATGGCAACTCCTTTGTATAAAGTGACAGATCTAATCCCGTCGGTTCGCCAACACACCTTTGCCCCAGAAATTGACCCGTCTGGTATAATTGATGATGAAGCTGAGTTCGTTGCTCTTCATGGCTTTGATTGGTCCAAGCCCAGTTTCCAAACAGTGGAGGAAGATGAACCAGCGAGGGAGGAGTCATAACCATCCAAATAATCCGGCTAAGATTTAATGAACCGGCCTTAGCTTAACATCTACTTAGGAGAAAAAATAGTTTTAACCTTTTGGGATCCCAACACCTTGTAATAGGCTAGCTTAAAACTACATATTCTGCCTATGCCATTGTGCATATCATACTGCGTACGACATTTTTATCCGTCATGTCAATATATGCTTTATATCCTTTATCATATCTGTAGCGTTTAAATCTGTTCCTGTATGTAAAAGATGAAAAACTTTCCTGGCGGTTTGTCGCAGGATAGGTCAAAACACCCAATACATAACTATGAAATTATCATAATGGAATAATCAAGGCTAGATGTAAAGATAAATAAGGCTGGAAAGCCTTTGATTAAAGAAAAACACAGGTAAGTCTGTTTATGAATTTTAAACAACAATATCATACCTGTGTTCTTTGAATCTGGACTGCCGGCTTATGTGACCCGGACAGTAAGGGTGACAACCCAATCTTTTTAGAAGTCAATACTTCCATATGCATGATGACTGTTATACATTGGCAACTCATTGTCAAAGAACCAAGCCGGTTTAAATTGAAACCATACTTATAGTTAGATTCTAGACAAAAAACCAGTTAAACAAAATAGTATCTTTCAAACAATGTAAATCAAGCATCAAGAAAAATTTGGAGGCTTCTGATTCGAATACAATCAGTAAACCGGACCAAAGCGGTTAAGCTAGGATTCGAATACGATCATGTATCCCCCTAGTGGCTTTGGCGTTGCGCCGATCAAGAGGGTACCGACAGCTATGTTCTCTTTGGTTCGAATACGACCTATGTTTGAACAGGAAGCCCCCAAATGACCTTGAGAGGTTTTTAATGACCTTGATTCTAATATGATCCAAGTCAGACTCAAAAGGGGTTAAGCTATGATTCGGACACGACCAAGAAGCCCCCTAGTGAGTTTGGCTTTGCGCCAATCAAGAGGGTAACGACAGCTATGTTCTCTTTGGTTCGAATACGACCTATGTTTGAACAGGAAGCCCCCTAGTGACCATGAGGTTTTAACAGCTAGATTCGAATACGATCATGAGCCAGACCAAGAAGATTAAGCTAGATTTGAATACGATCAGCCTCCAATTGGTCGTCTTATACTTAAGATAACAAAGACATGTGATCATTATGGAAAAAAGGACAGAGGTCCTGCTTTATTACTTATCATAATATATACAATGTCAAAGTATGTACTCCCTCCGTTCGGAATTACTTGTCTTCAAAATGGATGTATCTAGAACTAAAATACGTCTAGGTACATTCATTTCTGCGACAAGTAATTCCGAACGGAGGGAGTACATTATGAGAGCCGGTGGCTCAAGTGTAGTAAGGCCAAAGATGAGCAATATTCCACGGCCGGTGGGTCTCCTCCTCCGACTTACATGAGTCTTTGTGCTCTCGAACATCGATAAGGTAGTATGACCCATTATTCAAGTTCTTGCTGACCACAAAGGGTCCTTCCCAAGGTGGGGATAGCTTGTGTGCATCAGTCTGATCCTGGATGAGCCAGAGCACCAAATCACCTTCTTGAAAGGTTCTTGACTTAACCTGGCGGCTATGATAACGGCGCAGGTCCTATTGGTAAACCACTGAGCGGGCTGCTGCTAAGTCACGCTCATCATCTAATAGGTCAAGTGCATCCTGACGGGCTTGTTCGTTATTAGCTTCAACGTAAGCCGCTACTCGGGGCGAGTCATGATGGATGCCGCTGGGTAGGACTGCCTCTGCTCCATAAACCATGAAGAAAGGCGTATAACCCGTAGACCTGTTAGGGGTAGTATTGATGCTCCATATCACAGAGGGTAACTCTTCCACCCAACAACCCGACGTTCATTGTAAAGGGACCATAAGCTGGGGGTTTAGACCTTCCAGGATTTCCTGATTGGCTCCTTCATCTTGACCATTGGATTGGGGATGAGATACTCATGAAACATCAAGCCAGATATGTTCCCGTTGATAGAATTCTTCCATAGCTCCTTGGGACAAGTTGGTGCCATTGTCAGTAATAATGTTGTGTGGAAAACCAAAACGAAAGATCACTTTCTTCATGAATTGAACCACCATGGCCGCATCACACTTACTGATCGGCTCTGTCTCAACCCACTTTGTGAACTTGTCCACTACCACCAAAAGGTGTGTCTTTTTATCTTTGGATCTTTTGAAAGATCCAGCCATGTCAATCCCCCAGACTGCAAACGGCCAAGTAATTGGAATCATCTGCAATTCCTTAGCCGGCACGTGCGCCCGTCGCGCGAATTTTTGACACCCATCGCACCTATTGACCAGATCCTCCGCATCGGCGTGAGCCGTTAGCCAGTAAAAACCATGACGGAAAGCTTTGGCCACAAGAGACTTTGAACCGGCATGATGGCCACAATCTCCTTCATGGATCTCACGAAACATTTCTTGACCTTCTTCAGGACAGACACAACGTTGAAACGCTCCGGTGACACTGCGATGATACAACTCACTATTGGAAATTGTCATTGACTTAGACCGCCGGGTTATCTGTCTAGCCAAGGTCTCATCGTTCGGCAACTCACCCCGGGTCATATAAGCCAAATATGGCACTGTCCACTCAGGAATGACATGAAGAGCCGCCACCAATTGTGCTTCCGGGTCTGGAATAGCCAAGTCTTCCTATATAGGAAACTTGACAGAAGGGTTATGCAGAACATCTAAAAAGGTGTTAGGCGGCACCGGCTTACGCTGAGATCCCAACTGGCTTAAAGCATCGGCTGCTTCGTTCTTTCTGCGGTCAATGTGCTACACTTGATAACCCTTGAAGTGTCCAGCAACAACATCAATCTCATGGTGATAAGCCGCCATGAGAGGGTCCTTGGAATCCCACTTGCCTGATACTTGCTGAGCCACCAAATCTGAGTCGCCAAGGCACCCATTACAAAAAAGACACATCCGTGACATTTTGGGCCGAACGAATTTTTTTTCTGTCATAGATATGACACTTCTATGACGATAATTGTGACAAAACCCGGTATCATAATAGATGTGGTGGGCTCCTACTTCTATGACAAAAAATCATGACAGAAAATGGGCTTTTCGTCCTGGGCGGGCCGGAGACGCAGCTGCATGACATTATTTCGGCCGTCCATGACGGAAAAAACCGTGGTAGAAGCGAGGGGGAGGAAAATTTCGGGGAGTTCCCGGTTACAGTGGGAGGTCGGGGGCTGAGCGATGCGCGTTTCTCTCGTACACATACGCGCGTGTGTGTGAGGCGTTGGCTCTAACTGAACCCGAGCGAGGCGTTGGGCTCTAACTGAACCCGAGCGATTGCACTGCAGGCTACGCGTTACTGAACCCGAGTGATCAATCGATGGCTATTAACTGAACCGGATCGAGCGATTCCTTCGCTATTGCTACTAACTGAAGCCGATCGATGCTGCCTCTGGATGAACAGTGAGCGTTGCGGGGGGGGGGGGTTGGATGAACAGTTCCCGATGGGGGTGGATGAACAGGACCCCATGGTGTTGCCTCTGGATGAACAGGACCCCGATCGATCGAGCCGGTTGGGGCTGGATGAACAGGACCCCGTGGAGGGCTGGATGAACAGGACCACCCCGTGGAGGGCAGGATGAACAGTAGCCCTTGGAGGGGTGGTTGAACAGGAGCCCGCGGAGAGGGCTGGTTGATCAGTAGCCGGTGGAGTAGCGCGCGGTGGAGGTTGGATGAACAGGAGCCCGTGGATGAACAGTCGCAGGTGGAGGCTGGATGAACAGGAGCCCGTGGATGAACAATCGCAGGTGGAGGCTGGAGGAGGTCGACGGTGGATGAACATTAGCTTGTGGAGGCTGGAGGGGGTCGACGGTGGAGATGAACAGTATCCCGTGGAGTCCCGTTTTGCGGTATGCCACACCCCTCCCGATGAACAGGACCCCCGTTTCGACCGTAGCGCTCCAACACAAGTCCGTTTCGTCCGTTTTGCGGTACGCCACACCCCTCCCGATCAACAGGACCCCTGTTTCGACTGTAGGAGGTCCGTTTCCTCCGTTTTGCGGTACGCCAGACCCCTCCCAATGAACAGGATCCCGTTTCGAACATGGCTGGTCGAACACAAGGCCATTTCCTCCGTTCTGCGGTACGCCAGGCCTCGTTTCCATCGCCTGTTCCGTCCAAGCCCTCCCGATGAACATGACGCATTCCGTTGCCTACCCATGAACACGACGACGACGCTATTTCTCTGTTCTGACCCAGCAATGTACACGAGCCCTGGCCGTACGTATGCGCGAGTAGGCGTTCGAGACCCCGCCCGTATGTACACATGCGTGGCCGTATTTTCTTTCTTGCACCCTGGCCGCTGTATGCATGTGTACATGCTACGTGCGCGCCTCTACTACGACATATGCGCGCCTCTACTACGACACGTGCGTGCCTCTACATCGACCAGTATGTACGTACACATTGGCGACCAGAATGACAACGCTACGTACGCTTCGACCAGGTGGGTCCCGACTGTCAGGCACTTCCTTGCCTGCGAAGATGTAGCTAGTGGGTCCCAGCAGTCAGGGGGCGAATCGTTTTTTTGCCCGGACACACTTCCTTGCGTGCGAAGAAGTAGCTGGTGGGTCCCAGCAGTCAGGGGGAAACGTTTTTTTCACGAAATACAGTGGCCCGTCCAGTGGGTACCAGCTGTCAGGTGGAGGAATCATTATTTTCCGCGTAATAAGGAGGCACTTCCTTGCTGCAGCCATGGACCCAGTTGTCAGCCTCTCCACGTACAGTCCACGTCCGATGGAAGTCGTTCCTTGACCACGTTAACCACGCCGCGCCGAGAGCACCAGGGCGGTGGACGATGGCGAGGCCTAGGAAGGGGACGACACGGAGGCAGGGAAGACTTGGCAGTTGTTTCCCACGCCGAGGGGAGTACGACTGTACGAGGGTTTACTGGTTCGTCTGCCGTCGCCGGAGAATAAGAGCAGGTGTGGGTGAGTAGAGGGATGGCTAGGCCAGCGATGGGAGTACGGTCGGGCGGTGAGGCCTGCGCGGCAGCACACCCAACCGCGAGGAGGAGGGAGCAGGCAGTCCCGCCGGCGCTTGTTTGAGCGGCTGGAGCAGGAAGAGCAGAGATTGAAGAAGCACGACGGCCGTTGGATGGACATCCAACACTCAGTGCTTGTGCATCAACCTTTTTTTAGGAAAGCCTCAAATCTGTGGAAAACAGCATACAACCCATCTGCCATTGTTTCTAATAATTTACAGCCCATTTGCTAATTCTTAAGGTTTTTTTGGAGCCCATATTCTTTTTGTTAGCATTACAGCCCATATTGTGGCAACGGTTAAAAAATTATACGAAATTTTGCATATTTCGGTGCGGTCCGAACTGTTTTTAATCCCGAAATTTCGACTCACATTCAAACTGATTTTAAAAGTAAATGTATATCAATATAAAATCCAACAAATTCTCCATGCATAAAAATTAATGTAATTTAAAATCTTGAAATGAAAAAAAGATATTTGAAACTAATTACTGGTTTGATGTGTTTTAAAAATTTACAACCCATTTCTCATTACTGATGGGCCATTTTCTCGGCCAGCCGAATGAAAGCTCTCCTCGTCTTGAAAGATTTGCAGCCCAACAGGCCTGACAAAGCGACTTACTTGGCAAATCACAAAAAAACTAGGCTGTGGCCGTGGACCCAGCTGTCAGCCTCTCCACGTACAGTACTCTTCCGATGGAAGTCGTTCCTTGACCACGTTGACCACGCCGCGCAGAGAGCACCATGGCGGTGGACGACGGCGAGGCCTACGTAGGGGATGACGCGGCAGTGGAAGCCCGTGCGGAGAGGACTACGAGGGTTCACTGGTTCGGCTGCGGTGTGAGGCTGCCGTCGCCGCAGGGCCTGGCTAGCGGTGGGAATAGTAGGGGGCGGTGAGGCCTCTGCGGCAGCACAGCCGGCCACGGGAGGCAGGAGCATGCGACACGACCGGCGCTGATTTGGGCGGCTGGAGCAAGAAGACCAGAGGTTGAAGAAGCACTACGGCCGTTGGATGGACATCGTACGGTCACTGGAGCTAGAATCATTCATATTGACTAAGTTGACAAAGCCCTTCATCCCCGTCAACTTAGTAGGCCCACAAGTCAGCCTCCCAGCAAGGTGGGTCCCAGCTAGCCTGGGGAGTATTCATTTTTTTGTGTGTAATAAGGAGGCACTTCCGTGGGTCCGAGCTGACAGCGGGGGGGGGGGGACGTTTTTTCGCGAAATACGGTGGCCCGTCCGGTGGGTCCCAGCAGTTAGGGGGAAAAGATTTTTTTCGCAAAATACTGGTGGCCCGTCCGGTGCGTCCCCGCTGTCAGGTGGAGGAATAATTATTTTGCACGTAATAAGGAGGCACTTCCTTGCTGCGGCCGTGGACCTAGCTGTCAGCCTCTCCACGTACAGTCCACGTCCGATGGAAGCCGTTCCTTGACCACGTTGACCACGCCGCGCCGAGAGCACCAGGGCGGTGGACGACGGCGAGGCCAGGAAGGGGAAGACGCGGAGCCGGGGAAGACGCGGTAGTGGATGCCCACGCGTAGAGGAGTACGAGGCTTCACTGGTTCGCTGCAGTGTGAGGCTGCCGTCGCCGCAGAATAACAGGGGGTGTGGGTGAGTAGAGGGATGGCCTGGCCAGCGGTGGGAGTAGTAGGTTGGCGGTGAGGACTCCGCCGCATCGCAGCCAGCCACGGGAGGTAGGAGCAGGAGGCACGACCGGCGCTGGTTTGGGCGGCTGGAGCAAGAAGACCAGAGGTTGAAGAAGCACTACGGCCGTTGGATGGACATCGTACGGTCACTGGAGCTAGAATCGTGCATATTGACTAAGTTGACAAAGCCCTCCGTCCCCGTCAACTTAGTAGGCCCACAAGTCAGCCTGCCACTATGGTGGGTCCCAGCTAGCAGGGGGTATTCACTTTTTTTGTGCGTAATAAGGAGGCACTTCTGGTGGGTCCGAGCTGACAGCAGGGGGAACGCTTTTTTTGCGAAATACAGTGGCCCGTCGGGTGGGTGCCAGCAGTCAGGGGCAAACGTTTTTTTCACGATATACTGGTGGGCGTCCGGTGGATCCCTTCTGTGAGGTGGAGGAATAATTATTTTCCGTGTAATAAGGAGGCACTTCCTTGCGGCTGCCATGGACCCAGCTGTCAGCCTCTCCACGTACAATATTCTTCCGATGGAATTCGGTCGTTGACCACATTGACCATGCCGCGCCGATAGCACCACGGCGGTGGATGACAGCGAGGCCTAGGAAGGGGACGACGCGGAGCCGGGAAAGACGCGGCAGTGGATGCCTACGCGGAGAGGAGTACGAGGGTTCACTAGTTCGGCTGCGCTGCCGTCGCCGCAGAATAACAGGGGGTGTGGGTGAGTGGAGTGGAGGGATGGCCTGGCCAACGGTGGGAGTAGTATGGGGGCGGTGAGGCCTCCGCGGCAGCACAGCCGGCCACGGGAGGCAGGAGTAGGCGGCACGACCGGCGCTGCTTTGGGCGGCTGGAGCAAGAAGACCAGAGGTTGAAGAAGCACTACAGCCGTTGGATGGACATCATACGGTCAGTCGAGCTAGAATCGTGCGTATTGACTAAGTTGACAAAGCCCTTCGTCCCCGTCAACTTAGTAGGCCCACTATACTGGGTCCCAGCTAGCAGGGGGAGTATTCATTTTTTTGTGTGTAATAAGGAGGCACTTCCTTGCGTGCGAAGATATAGCTGGTGGGTCTGAGCTGTCAGCGGCGGTAACATTTTTTTCGCGAAATACAGAGGCCGTTTCGGTGGGTCCCAGATGTCAGGTGGAGGAAATCATTATTTTGCGCGTAATAAGGAGGCATTTCCTTGTGTGCGGCCGTGGACCCAGATGTCAGCCTCTCCACGTACAGTCCACTTTAGATGCATGTCGGTCGTTGACCACACCACGCCAAGAGCACCAGGGCGATGGACGATGGCGAGGCCTAGGAAGGGAATGACACGGAGGCAGAGAAGACTCGGCCGTTGTTTTTGTTTCCCACGCAGAGGGGAGTACGACTGTACGAGGGTTTACTGGTTCTTCTGCCGTCGCCGGTGAATAACATTAGGTGTGGGTGAGTAGAGGGATGGCTAGGCCAGTGATGGGAGTACGATGGGGCGGTGAGGCCTGCGCGGTAGCACAGCCGGCCGCGGGGAGGAGGGAGCAGGCAGTCCCACCGGCGCTTGTTTGAGCGGCTGGAGCAGGAAGAGCAGAGATTGAAGAAGCACGACGGTCGTTGGTTGGACATCCAACAGTATATAGGCCATCTGTGGAAAGCCTCAAATATGTGGAAAACAACATACAACCCATCTGCCATTATTTCAAATAATTTACAACCCATTTGCTAATTCTTACGGGTTTTTTTGGAGCCCATATTCTTTATGTTAGCATTACAACCCATATTGTGGCCACGGTTAAATTTTTTTACGAAATTTTGCGTATGTCGGTGCGGTCTGAACTGTTTTTAATCCTGAAATTTCGAGTCACATTCAGACTGATTTTAAAAATAAATGTATATCAATATAAAATCCAATAAATTTTCCACGAATAAAAATCAATGCAATTTAAAAGCTCGAAATGAAAAAAAGATATTTGAAAATAATTGCCGGTTTGATGTGTTTTAAAAATGTATAGCCCATTTCTCATTACTGATAGGCCATTTTTTCAGCCAGCCGAATGAAGCTCTCCTCATCTTGAAAGATTTGCAGCCCAGCAGGCTTGATAAAGCGACTTACTTGACAATTCACAAAAGAACTGGGCTAGCCATTTTCAGAAAGAAAAAAAACTACTGGGCTGGTCTGTGGTAAACATAAAAGAAAAGGCTATCTAGACAGCCCAGAGTGTCCCGCACAGCCCAGCATTTCTGAACGGACGTGTAGGCCGGGGCGCCTCTTCGTGAACCATGGCAAACTCGCAACCTTCCACTGACTCTTCGCCTTTCCCTCTCTATTTGGAACTGCTGTCGCACGCTCTTCCTCTCCCTCCTCCATTTTCCTTCAGCACTTCACCCTTTCTTCTGCCATTGTTAGATCGTCTTCTTCATGGAGGGAACAGGCCGGAAACGACCCCGTTATTCTTGCCCCGATCTGAAATATGACGTGGTGGAGGAACTCATTGATCGGTGCGATGTCATCACCTCGGCTAGCGTGGCAGGTTCGTTCAAGCCCATTCTCGACTCAACTAATAACATCATTACAAAGAACCCAAGAGTCAAGGAGCGGTTTGATCTCCCCTATCTTCTTTGCCGTGACCCTGATGACTGGCGCCGGCACGACGGATGCCTCGCCCTATGCCAGTTGATGTCGCTTGGTAATGATACGTACGATGTTAAGATGCCATCGCTCGAGGGCAAGGCTTGGGCGGGCGCAAATGGAGATTGGGTTGTTTACATTGGGTCCAACTGCGAGTGGGAACTTGTGAATGTGTACACTCGTCACCGGGTTCCACTTCCAAAAATCTCAGCACACTGCCCAGAGGTTGAGCACATCGGTAATGTACGCACGTTCAAATACGATCATGGTGACTGTCTTCTACGGAAGATCGCAATTTGTCGAGTTCCCAACCACTCTTGGAATTACAACAACTATCAAGTTGTTGCTATCTTCGACAAGCTTGTTGCCGTCCTTCGTGGTTCGACTTGATGGATATTGCTCAAAAATCTGTTTCTGTACACGGATGAGTACTGTGATGCAATTCAATACGAGGGCCTTGTGTTTGCTGCCACCACTCGTGTCACTATTTTTGCATGGCATCCTAGTAGTTTCGGTACATTTGTCTTCCACTGTAATTATAATTGTTTCATCCACATGCATGCGGGTTAGCAAGTTTCCCTTTACTAGTTAACCTTCTTCTTGTGTGTTCCAAGGTCCTGTGAACATCCCACCACCTATACTTGAAAAATTTTATAACCAAGGGGGAGATGACGATGGTGATGATCACGAGCATGAGGACGAGCAGCGCCGATATACTCTGTGGCGCCTGCCAACTAATTCCGATGGATCACCTCATCTTGTGTGTATACAACCCACTGATGATGTTACTGGTAAGGAAGCAGGTGTCTCCCATGGTCGCACTCTCTGGACCTATTCCAACACCCGTCGCATGGTATTCGAGATGGATACTAGTGTGCTAGCGCCAACTCCTTCTCCCTAGCATAGAATTGATAATCTTGGAGAAAACTCGCTCTTCCTTGGACAAAACTATCCGATGATGGTGAAAGGCGATCCAACTACTGCTGACACATTTATGAGAAGCAACTGTGTCTATACCTCGGACATTTGGGTGGTTCCCTACCCTCACACTGATATAGTAGGCCGCTTCAACCTGGATGATCGGTCCTGCGTTGGTCTCCAGAACGACAACAGATGGCCCGTCCCAGAGAATCAGTTGTGGTTCAAAGCAAGCGTTTCCAACGCCACAGAATGGTTGAGTTGAAGTTCATTCATGGCTTGTTATTTGTTGTGTGGTGAAAACTTTAGTATTTATAATGTATCCTCGTTGTCGATGTGGGTTGATGACCTGTTGTATGTAATAAAATGATATGCCTGTGATAAACTTACTAAATTTATGAATGGCTTTCGAGTCGCTTCTCTAAATTTGTACTAGCTTCACATGCTTCGCGCGTCGGGCGGGTGTTTTTACTGTAGCCATATGTTAATGTGTTGGTTGTACGTAGCCAGCACCTCGAATCCTCGATACTAGTATACTATATACTAGTAGGAGTACGTAGTATGAGTAGTAGGGTGGCATGGGCCAGAACAAGCATTCACGTCCAGGAGTACGGCACACACCACCACCACGACATCCATCTGACACCATGTTATTTCTTGGAGCCCGTGCTAGAGCAATCTCTTCAACCTCGTCGTTTCTCTAAGGCTGGTTATAGTGGGGAGTAACTTAGACTAGTGTCATGCATATGACACTAGTCTTTGTTACTACCTTCATAGTGCGAAGTAACATACAAGTAGTATCATAGATGATTGCATTTATTACATTATAGACTCATTTTTCTTTGGTTTGCGTTATGTTATAGTAACATATTATGTTACTCCAAACATTTGTCTCATTAACTATATGCCACATAAGCAAACTTGTCTTGAAATGCGCTATGTTACTTGCTAAGTTACTCCCACTATGACCAGCCTAACTTCAGCCATCGCGCGGCGGGCGAGGTGGGGGTTTGCCGATAGTCGGTTTCCTTAACTGCGGTCCCACTTGTAAGGCCAACTCCAACGCACGACCCCAAACGGACCTCCGTTTTGCACGAACTCCAACGATAATTTTGACTAGAAAAGCAAGACCAAAGAAAACAAGAACCACAAGAATACATTTTACTACTCCTGTAAGTTGGATTAGTGCCTTCTTGATGCATTCATTGTTGATCCGCGGAGGCTCGATCTTGCGTGCTTCTTTCCTCTTCGAGTGTAAAGAAGTAGACGTTGCTTCCTCGCATCTAGTCTCATGTCTAGCCTCTATTCTAGTAGGAGTATCAACAAGTGCACTAATCTCATCTGACTACAGGAAATTTGTTCTACGTACCTCGATATAGTGGGGTGGCATGGGCCATAACTCAGTAGAATTCACGTCCAGCAGTACGGCACACGCCACCCACACGAGTCCCATCCGACACCAATTTTCTTGGAGTCCGTGCTACAGCCATCTGTTCTCCCTCCTGTTTTCTCAGCCATCCGACAAGATAATTACTGTAGTATCATATACTACTACATGGATTTGACAGAAAGATAAAAATACATACGGATCCATCAACGTTCAACGACATCCTCACGCCCTAGTGCGCCGGGTCACCAACCGACGTGTGAGGAGCAGCGGCGTTGGCGGCGAGCTCAACGTGCTTCTGAACAGTGTCGTCCAAGGTTGCCCTGCGCTCCAAGAAGGCCAGCGTCATATCGTCCTCCTCTTGCATGTAGTAGTCCTTGTGGATGATTTGCGCGTAGACGTGGGTGATTATGTCGATGGTGTCTTGCTGCGGCAGGCGCTGCGCGGCGAGCGCGACCTCGAGGTGGACATTCTCCAGCGCGACGGCGGGCAGTCGCAGGGCCACCAGTGCGTCGAAGAGGTTGTTACCATAGTGGCCGTTGAGGGCGGCGGGCATCGCTGAGCCTGGGCGCGTCGGCTGGAGGCTTACGTCAAAGTCGTCCGCAAGCTTCTTGACGATGGTGAACTTGTCGAGGAAACCAACAAGGACCTCGTCGAACTAGGAGATGAAGTTGTCGTCCAAGCGGCCCCTTGCCCTAGCGGCCTCAAGCAATACTACCTGGAGACGTTCATCGGTGCCGGGCCGCAGGCCGACGTCGTGGACCATCTGGCACAGCCGGCTGATGCTCGCGCTCATCGCCTCCATGGGTCTAGCGTAGCTTCTTGTCAACTGATCTTGCGATTCGAGTGATCACTCAGCCCTTGGTTAGCGTGCGTAGGTGCGTAGGATTTCGTACTACTCCTCGGCCCTCTACTGCACCTGCCTTTGGCTGTATGATAGGTGGGCCAGCCACCCCCTGGGGCCACGCGTCATTCACCTAAAGGCAGTTGAAGTAAGTCAATGAAGCTGCCTCCCCCTCCGTGCCGGTGCAGTATAGTCATCTCACCAAACCTCTAGTTGGGGCCAAATGAGAGAAGTTTGATGTTTACTGGTTTATTGGTCCCCTTTGCATTTTGCGCCAAGTTTTGACCTTTGATTTAACTATTAAATGTTAATGCATGTAAACAAAAATGTTGGGTAAGTCACCTTACAAAAACCAAATAATGCCAAAATACTTAGGCACGGTGCATTAACTCCCTTCAATGAGAGATGTGGGCCGTGCATGCTTTCAATGACTTGAGACTACCAAACATGACATGAAGTGTTTAGTTCATTGCATGTAATCCTATTAGTACTCTAGTTAGGAGTAGCAAAAAAACATTAAGTTCTCTCACCGATAGGAATAAAACACCATGTATTTATTTACAGAGGGAGTAGTACATTTTTGGTGACATGCATTACTAGATATTGCTAGTCAAATACTAAAATCCAGATGGACGTGGTAGTACTCCTAAATCCAGACGGTGGTGCTACTAGTACTAGTAGTAGTACTACCAATGTAGTAGTAGGAGTACTAGTACTGTACTATCTGTTGGTAAAATTATTATGTGCTGCTCCTCACAGTAAAGTGACAAGACCCTACGCCAGAGATGACACCTGAGTATAGGCGCCGTGTTCGGCATACCATAGTCAGCCTCACTGTCTGCAGTCACTATCATCATGGCTGTAGAGCTAGCCTGCTTACAACTAGCCGTGTTCGACATAATTTCCCATGCGTAGATGCCCGTGCATTGCACGGAACACCAAGATTGGGGGTGGACGGCTCCGGCAGCAGCCATCGCGCTAGATTTTTCCACGGCCTTCTACTCCTAGATGTGGTGGGGAGGAGATGAGGCTGATTGTGAGAGATAAGGAGTTTTTTGTAAATAGGGAACAAGTGCGGGCATCTTTTTGCAAAAAATGGAGAAGCTTGGTATGTATGCGTTAGATCTAGATCCGACGGCGATTGGTGAAAGATGGGAGGCACAACATCATCACCAACTCAGGACCTGTTTGATTCGCAGGATTTTGAAAACGCAGGAATAGGTCACCCTGTGCGGTTGGTTTATTCGGTTTACATGGTTCGATTTATACGGATTTTTAGTTTGTACGGTATTAATACTTCGGTAAATATGGTATGAAATTAAAATACGGTTCGGTTTCGGTATATACCAAATTATTTCGGTATGGTTTCAGTATATACCATAAAAACCAAAGTTGACACGAATTTGGAAATGACGTAATAATAATTAGCAAATTTATGACTCAAAACACATACTATTCTACACAAATAGTATATGACTATATATATATAAGTATATATGCATGCATTGATTCATCTGTTGATGGTTATGGATGTGCTTAGCATTTTAAAAATAGAAAAATGACTATGTTACAAGAAAAAATTACGTGCTTAGTAGTGCATTTGACTCATGTACAAGAAAAATGACAACTTGTATGGTTGTTCATCTCAAGAAATATAAATTATTTTTTTACTTCGGTTTATTCGGTTAACCGTTCGGTATTCCAGTATATACCATAAAAACCAAGTTCAAATCGGTATGAAAAGTTCATACCATACCGAAACCAGAAACCATAAAAACCATAAAATTGGTTCAGTTCGGTTTATTTTCGATATGGTTTTTCGGTTCGGTTTTTAAATGCACAGAGTGAGGAATAGGACACGGCAATATTACAAGTTTCAAACTGATATTACAAATGTTAGGAGTAATGCTACACCTACGAAGAGGGAATTACTAGGAAGTTTACGTAAGAACTTTCGTTACTTTGGGTGGATGCAGCATTATCGTACAAACTAAAATCCACCGCCCTTACAAGTCACTAATGGGCAAATAAGTTTTCGAGTCTCTGGCCACTTGATGTTTCAAAAACAAATTCAGCTTCTGCGGAGAAATGAGCTCCACCGTGTAACCGCACAGGTGTGGCTGGGCACGAAGCGTGAGTACATGCACGGTGCACCTATTCTCTTCTTGTATACGTACACCACCTATGTGGGGTTGTGTGAGAGAGATACAAACCTAGAGAGATATAGTGTGTGGGTTCTTAAGAGTTTTTTTTGTGGGGGGGGGGGTCAATCAAAAAATTTAACATATGCAATGTGTGTGAAATAGAGTCCTGGATATAACATATATATAGAGGGGGCGATCCACGACAAGAGTGGAGATATCATCGGCTTGAGGTGTCCATAGAATCAAAGAGAGGGATGATGTGTGTGTGTGTGCGCGCGATCGATAAAGAGTGCCATCGAATTTGTGTGTGCCCACGTGAAAGATATAGAGTGGCTGGCCTACTGGAACGTGAGATGGGACATGTGCAGTTTGTCTCTGTGGCATGGATACCTACCTGCATCGCTCGACTATCGGTGTGTGGTGTGGGAAGAGGGAGGCCCAATTAACTATAGAGGTACAATGGCTGGTATATGTGTGGAGGAGGAGAGAGGCCTACCTCATGTATTAAGGAGATCGATCTGCCTCATGTATTAAGGGAGATCGATCGGCATCCATGCATATGTGCAGGAGATGAATAAGGTTGGGAGAGAGACAGAGCTAGAGTGTTGGAGGGGGTGGTAGTGGAGTTGCTTCTAACAAATGGTGGGATAGGCTTGCTAGACAAACGGAGGGCACGCCTGCAATATCAATAAGAGAGGAGATGGCTGCTTGTTGTCTGTGCACGTGCGTGTGAGAGACGGGTCAGGAGGCATGCACGAATGATGAGGGGGGACAATGTGGCTGTGGTAAGGATACGTAACTACATAGGAAGATCAATCACCCTTTGTAAGATAAATGAGAGACATAACTTGTGAGGTACGTCGATCGATGGGGGGTAGTTAAAGTCGATCTAGGTATATGTTGGGAGATCGATCGGTATACATGCATGTGTGTGTTAGAAGCAAATGAGGCACGAGGAGAAGGATAGAGAGAGAGGGATGCATGTAGGAGGTGGTACGAGAGGCATACTATATCGAGGGGGGGAGTGTGCGAGTACGAGAACGATGAAAATAGTGGTGGGAGTGAGGCATGGACGATGACAAGAGAAGAGGGGAAGCTTGTGTTTGTGCTAGGCATACCTGGCTAGAGAGGCATATCGATCGATGTGTGCCGTAAAGAAGGAGCTGGGGGGCCTACACACACCATGGGTGAACGACCTAAAGTGAAAAGACGAATTTGCGCGATGGAGCTAGAGAATGCTGAGGGAGGGTGAGAGGGATGCGGGCGTGTGCATGCACAAGAGAAAGTTAGCGCTAGCTACAAAGATAAGAGGGTTGTGTGGGTGTAAAAGACGAATAGAGATCATATATACTTCATTATAAAAAGCGAATTCGGATATTTGAAGAATTTATCATAGTGTTTGAAACCGACGGATGTGTGAATATATATAAAGGTGATACACATGGTGTGGTTATGAACATGGTATACTACATTTAATATGTTTTATCTCTACTCTTATAAAAAATGGAGTTGTTGATGATGGTGTGCCTGCCATCCTGCATTATAGGCCGTCTGATTTATATCTGGCGGATAGCAAAGAAACTATGATGGTTGAAGTTGGCAACAATCATGATTGTAGATTCTTATTGAAATAGAGAAACGAATTCAAATTTAGTTCGAATTGCAGCGGTAGTATAGACATTTGGAATGCACTAAAATGTTGGTATGAGTAGGTTACATGCATTATACAGCAAGCGAAAAAATTTAATCGGACATAACATGGATTCATACTCCCTCCTTCCATCTATATAGGGCGTAATGAGATTTTTAAGACCGCCTTTGACTATTGACAAGATTAATAGTACATGACATGCACAATGTGAAAATTATATCATTGAAAGAACCTTTCACAGACGAATTTAACGGTGTGCTTTGTGTAAGTTGCATGTCATATATCATTTCTCTAATATTTGGTCAAAGTTAGCATCAAAAAACGCATTAGGCCCTATATAGATGGAAGGAGGGGGTAGCTTTGAATAGCATTTGTATAGTAAAACGGGGCAAGACTCTCTCTTTGTGTGGTGTGAATAGTTTTATTTTTTTCGTTTTCTTTTTGGTTGAGGGAAGTGCGAATTGATTTGGTACGTACAAGTACAATATTACTACACGTTAGGCTTGTCCCTAAAATTCAACCCACGTCTTGTTATATCCCAAAAATTCAGATATCGTGCTCCCAAAACTCGCTCCTTCACAACCCGCGCCTTGCTATCCCGAAATTACAACGCGCGCGAAAACTCCCTCCAGCTGCTAAATCCCGACACGCGAAATCCCCCTTCTAACCCTGAGCCGAAAGGGCCGCTAGTTCAAATCGGTGGGGGGTACTTTTGTAACACACCCTACATTTTGGACAAGTGCATTCCTAAGTCATGGTTCACCCCTTCCCATCGCCCCCTTTTCGCCATTCGAAATCCCAGGCCGTCATAACCTCTCCGCTCCAGCCGCGAAACCCCACCCTCCTCCGTCCGCCACGTCACCGCTGCCCAGCCGGAGCCTCTTCCCCGACGACATCGTCCAGCGCGACAGCTCGACGTCCCTCGTCCACCTCCCCGGATGAGGATCCGTCGTCCATCTCGCCGTCCCGCTGGTTCAGCCGCCCCGTCCTCCACCTCCAAGGAGCTGCTCCGACGATCGCCTCGTCTATCGCGGCTGCTCCATCCCCACAGCGCCGCCTTAACCTGCTCCACCGGAACCGCAGCATCCTCACCGACTCCTCGGACGAAGCCGAGGCCTACTCAGCGCCACCAAAGAGGTTGTACACTCATCGCATCGCACCTTCTACTTAACTCGACCTCCCTGCACCGACGGTGCTCCATCCCGCACCCCCATGGAGCGGCTACCTTGAAGCCGGCGCCACGGGCGACATCTCCACGGCGGCTCTCCCCCAGTGCGAGGCCCCTTTGGTGGCGGCATCCATACCAGCCGGATCTGCTGCTGCTGCTCCGGCTCTCGCTCGATCGCTCGCTCACCCAGCTGCTGTTGCTGCTCTCCCCCTCGCTCGTGCTGCTGCTCTGCTCCGATTAAGCCACACTTCAGTCGACTGAATCGACTTTTGGGTCAGTCAATTTTCAGGGGTTGGGGGGCTCGCTGGAGTTAAGGAAGAACCACCAACAGCGGGGACGGGGGCTCGCCGGAGAGGTACCCCACTGTCTATCTTAGGGTTCAGGGTGGGGGCGGGGGGCCTAGAGGGCTGGCCGGGGTGGCGGTGGCGAGTTGTTTCGGGGCGGCGAGGCGGCGCTGGGGCCGGCGGTTCGGGCGGTGGTGGCTGGTGGCTCAGGGGTGCAGGTTGAATATGAACTGCAGGCCCTCCCTAAACTACATGTCAAGTGCCTCTCTGCTACCATTGCGTTCAGTTTCGACAGTAGCATTCAGATTCCACAGTAAATTTCAGTTTCGACAGTTAAGTTTAGAGTCAACAGTTTTTACCTCATCTGTTGTAGTCATGTGGTTTTTGGTGATGTTAATTTTACATCCATTTTACATCATCTTTTGGAGATGCTATTAGAATCCCACTTGAGATTGACGATGTATGTCTTGTGCTGCTTCAGCCTTGACGTCTTACGGCTCACCGGAGCTGCTCCAATGACAGAACGATCCGTCACAACAGAGCAGTGCCCTGGACGCCGTCTACAGATTCCTCAGATCTTCCTCCACACCTCCGATAGCCAGCTCTGCCTCAACTGCTTCAGCGACCAACCCAATGATGCTGAGGCCGACACGGCTACGACAAAGAGGTTGTACACTTGGTGCATCACTTATTACTATACATTCACGTCGATCCATTAGGGCTATTTTGGTTCAACGGAAAAACATCGATCCACTGGTTGTTACCATCACTCTAAATTTCTGCATGCTCTCCTTACATAATCTCACCATATTTTTTCGTATCCATGTCAGATATTGTACACAATCATGCTGAACATGTAGAGAAAAAGAGAAAGAGTTTTGCACGGCAATACAATGTCATGCAGACATCGCTCCATGGTGGGTTCAATGGCAAACCCTCCCCACCCCTCTCCAGATTGTAATCCAGAGGAAGATATCTATTCTGAGGCGGATTCGGACGCCGCTGACCACTCCTATTTACCCCCCAAGGTGTTTGCTCTACCTTGGCATGATGATGTTAGTCATATCATGCATATGTTGCCTTGCAGTGCCTACTTTTAACATCATATATGTCATCTGCTTAGTTTAGACATGTTCTGTAATGCCACCTGTTTAGTTTCTATATCATATATGGGAATTATGCAGTCTCATGTCTTTTAGCCAGCCATAATATATGTGAAATGTGCAATGCCATCCTGTTTAACCAGGCATCATATATTTGAATGATATCTTGCCCATCCTTTTCTTCATTACATTTCCATTTGTCGACAATGTTTGTACATTAAACTACTCATCCTATGAATCAGCCATTTGGGTGGGAGATGGAAAAATCTGGAGTGAAAACAAGGCCTTCAGAGCAGACAGTGCTACCTGTCGAAGCAGATCTCTTGTTGGGTCCCGATAGCTCCTCAGAGATGGATTCAGAGACAGATGACCAGTCCTATTCACCCACTGAGGTGTATGCTCTAACTTGGCATGGTTATACTGCTCATATCATGCATAAGGTGTCTTGCATTGCATAGTTTAGACATCATATACACAATATTCAACACCATGTTCTTAGTTCAGACATCATATCGAATGCCCTCTGTTTAGCATATAAATCACATATGTGAATTAAATGATGCGATCCTGATTACTTAGATAACATGTAGGTGAATTATGTCATGCGATCCTGTTTAGTTATTCATCATATCTTTGAATTATGTTATGCTATGCTATCCAGTTTATATAGACATCATATATGTGAAATTATGTCATGCTATCCGTTTTAGTTAAACAATATACATGTCAACTATTTCATGCCCTCTTTTTTCCACACTATCTATTGCATCTGTCTCTCATACAATGTATGTACATTCAACTATGTTTCCTGTTTAGCAGCCATTTGAATTGGAGCGGGTGATGCCAGTATCTAGCGGACTAAAAACACGGTCTTCAAATAAAATAGTGCTACCTCTTGGTGGAGATAGCACCCCGGTTGTACATGCACAAGAACCAGCCCTACCACACATAACCCAAACTCTCGCAGATTGTACCCCTACTACGATGGACAGAGAACCAGCTTCACCCAATCTAACCCCAACCCCAGCCGATAGTAACCCAGTTCCTGTTGACACAGCACCATCTCCACCACAGAGCTCCCAAACAAGAGTAGTTAGTAAGGCAGCTCCAGTGCCCATAGGGCCAGTACTATCATGGCGAACCCCAACTCCACCAGTTAGTACGCCTATTCCTGTGGAGGAAGCACAACCAGCTAGTCGTAGTTTAGCATCTATCGCATTTGATGTTGTTAAATCGTATGTGCGTATCTTCCCATCTTGGAAATATTATAATGAAGATGAAGGAAAATACCAGTTGCAGGTGTTTGTCTAGGAGTTATGTGTAAGTAATGTTATTCATGGCATTTACTTTGCTTCGTCCCATACATCCTACCTCCATGATGGTTATAATACAGCAAATTTTCCCATTTTTCTCTATAGAGAAGGACCGATTTGGAAACTCAGGATGAGGTAATCTGTGCTAATACCTCTGCTATCTTCAAGAATGCTTGGTGGCAGTATCGGAATTACCTGAAGAAAACATACTTCACCGGCAAAGAAACTCATCAAATTCCCTTACATTCTCCTGACACACATTTACTTGACGATGACTGGGAACGCCTTGTTCTATACTGGTCCTGAACCAAGAATGTGGTAAGGTCTATGAGCTCATTTTCTATTTTTAAGTATTATATTCTTGCATCTTACTGTACTCTGTTCATGTAGAACAAGTGCCTAAACCTGAAGAACAACTGTTCTAATTTAAGATTTGATTGCTACCATAGGACATAGAGATATGTTTGTTTGATGCTTTTATTATGTACTAGTACTGGGCAATAGAAGACTTGGTAGTTTAATCCTGTCCACCTTACTAATGAACTGGTTCACCGAAATGAGTTTCATATACTAGTACATGCTAAACTTGTTATGTGTCTGCTTGTTTCTTCTTTTAGAATGCTGACAAAATATTGGGGAAGAGTGCCTTATTAAGCAACGGTAAAGGAAGTAATGCAGATAAGGTTCAGGATAGTGACACATCCTGTCTTGGTTTAGTGTTGGAGTTACTGGCCACTACCGCTTGCACAATCTATTCAAACTCACTATCTGAATTAGTTCGGTTTCTTGAGTCTCAACTACAAGCTGAAAGACATCGACAACTTTGCTGCGACAAGAAGCGGAAGGACTGCGGAAGTCCCTAGAGCATTCAGATGCATACTTTCTGGTGCAACAGCAAGCGTTGGAGGATTTTAGTGCCAAAAAGGACAAAGCTAATCAGCTTGCTAAGCTTATTGCCAGCATGGTGGATACCTAGGATAACGTTTCTTGAGCTCTTCTGAAGTTGTTTCAGTTATGCTCTTGTTTTGCTGCCACGTTTATTTGCACTGGTGGCCAATTTTGACGGCCAGTGTATATGATATGCTGCTTTGTTCCCTATATTTGCACTGGTGGCGAACTTTGATGCCCAGTGGATGTAATATGTGTAATAGCCGTGATAGCCTAGCGTTAGTTGCTTGCTTATTTGCTTCCTTGTTGTCTTGTTTATTTGTTTGCTTGTAGTCATTGCAGTTCTTTTTCCTCGGTTAACTAGTGGCTGCAATAACCTATTTTTTAAAACTAGGCCAAAATAACCATGGGCTAATATTTACTGTAGTGACACTGGGCCCCCTACGGGCCGTAGAAACAGTGGGCCTTCTACGGGCCGTAGAAACAGTAGGCCTTCTATGGGCCGTATCATCAATGGGCCTTATACGGGCCGTATGATCGATTGGCCAAACATGAGCCAATAACAGGCCGCATTATGGCCGTAAACGGGCTAGAGTTGGAATCGTCCGTTCATGGGCTGACCGTAACGGGCCATCATTAATAGGTCGTATTTGATGACGCTATGAAAACGGCCCAACGTATTAACGGACCACAAACGGGCCGACTGTAACCACGGGCTGAATTTGGCCCACAAGAAGAAAATGACAGTAATGGGCTGTAAGTAAAAGAATGCTGGAAATGAGCCCAAGAATAAATGGGCTCTAAGAAGGCCAAAAGATAAGATGGGCTGGAAACGGCCCAATGGAATAACAGGCCGTTAATGGGTATAAAGTGATACATTTTTCATTACGGGCCAGTTTCACCACGGGCCGTTAATGGGTGTAAAGTGATACATTTTTCATTACGGGCCAGTTTCACCACGGGCCGTTAATAGGCCAAGAGTTACATAGGGCCTCATATGGGCCGAAAGACGTCATGGGCCAGAAGTGAAAACGGGCTGGAATCATATTGGATGGCCCAGATGACGCTACTGGGCCTAATTCGGATAGGGCGTAACGGGCCTTGGGTTAGCGGGCTGTAAATGGGCTATATGCGAACATGCCGTTAATAGGCTTTCCATGGGTCGGCCCGCCACCTTTTGACCAAGTCAAACAGGCCGGCCTTTTCACAGGAATGGGCCTCTGTTGGGCCATGCCACGTGTCGACATATCATAGGCGCCTTCCGTCCAATGAGTGGTTGACATCTGTCCCAACGATGAGCCGACACGTGTTTCCTCCAGCCAATGATGATTTTACACGTGGAAAATCCTCATTGGTCGGGGCTATTAACGGGTTATCGGATCCAAAACCCGACCCGATAGGTTAACGGCGTTCCGTTACGGTGGATGCCACGTGTCGGTCACCCTTGACGAAAGCACTTCTGTGACGCATGATTTATCGTCATGGAAGTGGACACTTTCGTGATGATAATTTTGGTAATGTCATGGAACACTTCTACGACAGCACAGGTATGACTATCTTGATTCTGTCATAAATTTGTCATGGATGTACATGCATGACAAAAAAAGCGACTTGATGTGACAAACACGTATCATCACGGAAGTGTATTTTTTTGTAGTGACCGTACCCGGCTTAAACTCATTTCTTTAGCCATTCGAAGACCATGTAGTAAGGACTCATACTCAGCTGCGTTGTTAGTACAAGGAAACATCAATCGCAACACATAACAAAATTTGTCACCTCGAGGAGAAGTTAAAACAACTCCAGCCACCGAGCCTTCCAATTGTTTGGACCCATCAAAATGAATCGTCCAATATATGTTGTTTGGATTATCTTCAGGTATCTGCAACTCCGTCCAATCATTAATGAAGTCCACCAGTGCTTGAGATTTGATGGCAGTACGTGGCACATACTTTAAACCATGAGACCCAAGTTCAATGGCCCACTTGGCGACTCATCCCGTGGCTTCTCTATTTTGAATAATATCTCCTAAGGGAGCAGAGCTAACCACAGTGATAGGATGACCCTGTAAGTAATGCTTAAGCTTCCGGCTCGCCATGAACACCCCATAAATAGTTTCTGCCAATGTGGATATCTCTGTTTGGACTCAATGAGCACCTCACTGACGTAGTAAACCGACCATTGAACCGGATATTCCTTGCCAACCTCTTTGCGCTCTACAACAATGGCCACACTAACAGCACATGTGTTAGCAGCCACATATAACAATAGTGGCTCCTTATCAATGGGAGCAGCAAGAACCAGCGGCTCAGCGAGCTGCCTTTTCAGATCTTTAAAGGCGGAGTTAGCAGCATCACTCTAGACAAAATCATCCGTCTTCTTAATCATTTGATATAACGACATAGGCACAAAATCAATCATCTTGGTATCGTCAGCTGACTTAAACTTGAGCGCCGACTCATGCTCCATAGTTGGCTTCTTCAAAGATGTCATGTCTGCCGGGTCAACGTTGTCGTTGTAGAATTTTAACTCCTCCGTCGCACAAACAGATTCTGCATAAGCAGCATCACCTTCCTCACACTCTAAGGCTATCTTCCGACTTCCATGTACTGTGATGGTACCTTTATAACCCGACATCTTGAGCTGTAGATAAACATAACACGGCAGTGCCATGAATTTTGCATAAGCTGGTCGTCCAAACAGGACATGATACGGGCTCTTGATTTTGACCACCTCAAAGGTTAATTTCTCAGCCCTGGAATCATGCTCATCTCCAAAAGCTACCTCCATCTCAATCTTACCCACTGGATATGCCGACTTACCAGGCACCACTCCTTGAAAAACAGTGTTGGACATCTTAAGACTTTTGTGAGTCAACCCCATGCGATAGAATGTCTCATAATAGAAGATGTTGATGCTACTGCCTCCGTCCATGAGTACTTTATTGAATTTATATCCACCAACCTGAGTCGCCACCACCAAAGCCAGAAGACCCAGATTGTCAACCCGGGGCGGGTGATCCTCCCTACTCCACAGAATAGGCTGCTCAGACCATCTCAAATAACAAGGAACCACCGGCTCAACAGCATTGACCGGTCTCTTATGAAGTTTTTGGTACCTTTTGCGTAAACTGGTGGTGAACACATGATACTGCCCACTACTTAGCTACTTTGGGTTACTCTAAAACCCGGATTCCTGCTGCTGCTGACCTCCTTGGCCAGACTGTTGATTATAACCACCCTAATTACCTTGAGGGCCCTAGCCATGAAAACCGTGACCGCCTGTGCCGCCGCCAGGTCCATGATTACCGTCGAACATGTTAGAATTCCATAGATGGGTGGTCGGCTTCTCCCGAGTGCCGTGTCTTGGACAGGGTTCATTTAGCAACTTCTCGAGGGTGGGACCTGACCCGCCTGACCGAGGAGGTGGACTCCCCTTACGCCGTTGATTGTTGCCTTGCGCATTCGCCACAAACTCCGAGGTGTCGTCAACCTTACATTTGTTATTACCTCCTTGATTTGTCAGGTTATGCTGAAGGCCCTTAGCGTTGCCATTCTTCTTTCCCATCCTTGTCTTCTCTTCATCAGACGCATGATCTTTGGTACTATCTGAATCGGCATATTTGACGAGAGCCGCCATCAGCTGGCCCATGTCATTACAATCGCACTTGAGCCGCCCTAGCTTCTATTTTAGAGGTTCAAAACGACAATTTTTCTCCAACATTAAGACCACAGAGCCAGCATCCATTTTATTATATGAATGTATTATTTCCTTTACCCGGCGCACCCAACGGGTCGTGGACTCACCTTCCACTTGCTTGCAATTAGTCAAGTCCACAATTGACATGGGCTGCTTGCATGTATCTTTAAAGTTCTAAATAAACCGGGCCTTTAACTCGGCCCAGGAACCAATGGAATTAGGTGGCACTCTCTTTAACCAAGTGCGGTCCGTTCCATCCAGCATCATAGTGAAGTATTTAGCCATTGCTGCATCACTGACCTCCAGAAATTCCATGGCCATCTCATAACTTTCAATCCATCCCCCGGGCTATAAGTCGGCTGTGTAATTAGGCACCTTCCGAGGCTCCTTGAAATCCTTTGGCAAACGCTCATTACGTAGAGCCGACAACAAGCAAGGGACACCTCCTGTCCTTGTGGCCACACCTGCTTCAACAGAGGTCGTCGGATAAATCGGAAAAGCTTGGTGAGCCGCCTGCTCAGCTGCCTGTTGAACCGCCCGCTCAGCCTCTTGGCGGATCCTATCCTGGTCGACCAAGTTAAGAGCTTCATCACGCGCCAGGTCATGCCTGCGCGGCTGGTTTCGGCGCTGGGCGTTGCTTGACATGGCTGCGGAATCCATATGCCTGCTATAGCTCGGGCTTCGGCTTGGGTGATGGGTTGAATGAATCCTGTCTCGATTATAAGAGTATGCCTCCTGCCATGCCAGATCCATCTGAAGAAGTTCTCTGACCCTTCGCGTTTCAATCGCCGTCCGAGAGTCGCCCTCCATTGGGAGAGCCGCCAAATGCGCCGATGCAGTGATCAGATTCTCCAAAGGGTTAGAAAAATGACCCGGTGGTGTCGGTGTATAACAA
Source organism: Triticum urartu (assembly GCF_003073215.2). Classification (NCBI taxonomy): domain Eukaryota; kingdom Viridiplantae; phylum Streptophyta; class Magnoliopsida; order Poales; family Poaceae; genus Triticum; species Triticum urartu. Next base: position 600,955,440 of record NC_053024.1, on the reverse strand, counting down.
GGCAGACCAGTATTCACACGAGGCGGTTCCATAGTTTGTGGCTAAACCAGCGCCCCAGCCCCGGGTGTTGCAATCCGGTTCACCTCTGGCGGGTTGCTGGGACCTGCCCCGGGTGTGTGGAAGAGGTTCCTAGGATCGTAAGTCAGAGGCAGACGTTATTGAGTCTTCTAATGCCTTCTCCTCATGACCTCATTTGATGCGTTCAGATCCATCGTGAGCCGAAAGGCCTTTGATTGAAGCTGCTGAGCCCGAGCATCCAAAACTGCCAGCTCTATAGCCATCCCGACGTCCTCCGCCGCCAAGTTTTCCTTGGCCTGTGCTACCTCCGCACGTAATCGTGCCAGCTCTGCATCATGCTGAGCCTGATCCGCCGGTTCAACCACGGTAGTCAAAAGGGTCGTCATCCTATCCATGAGATCCATGAGTACCTGAGCCGGTGCGTGATACGTCTCCAACGTATCTACCATTTTTGATTGCTCCATGCTATATTATCTACTGTTTTAGACATTATTCGGCTTTATTATACACTTTTATATTATTTTTGGGACTAACCTATTAACCGGAGGCCCAGCCCAGAATTGTTGTTTTTTGCCTGTTTTAGGGTTTTGAAGAAAAGGAATATCAAACGGAGTCCAAACGGAATGAAACCTTCAGAAACGTGATTTTCTCATCAGATAAGATCCAGGAGACTTGGACCCTCCGTCAAGAAAGCCATGAGGTGGTCACGAGGGTGGAGGGTGCCCCCCTAGGGCGCGCCCTTGCCTCATGGGCCCCTCGAAGCTTCACCAACGTACTTGTTCCTCCTATATCTATATATCCATGTACCCCCAAACGATCGGGGACGGAACCAAAAACCAAATTCCACCGCCGCAACTTTTTGTATCCACGAGATCCCATCTTGGGGCCTATTCCGGAGACCGCCGGAGGGGGCATCGATCACGGAGGGCTTCTACATCATCATCCAAGCCCCTCCGATGAAGTGTGAGTAGTTTACTTCAGACCTACAGGTCCATAGCTAGTAGCTAGATGGCTTCTTCTCTCTTTTTGGATCTCAATACAATGCTCTCCCCCTCTCTCGTGGAGATATATTCGATGTAATCTTCTTTTTGCGGTGTGTTTGTTGAGACCGATGAACTGTGGGTTTATGATCCAGTCTATCTATGAATAATATTTGAATCTTCTCTGAATTCTTTTATGTATGATTGGTTATCTTTGCAAGTCTCTTCGAATTATCAGTTTGGTTTGGCCTACTAGATTGGTTTTTCTTGCCATGGGAGAAGTGCTTAGCTTTGGGTTCAATCTTGCAGTGTCCTTTCCCAGTGACAGAAGGGGCAGCAAGGCACGTATTGTATTGTTGCCATCAAGGATAACAAGATGGTTTTTTATCATATTGCATGAAACTATCCCTCTACATCATGTCATCTTGCTTAAGGCATTACTCTGTTTTTAACTTAATACTCTAGATGAACGCTGGATAGCGGTCGATGAGTGGAGTAATAGTAGTAGATGCAGAATCGTTTCGGTCTACTTGTCTCAGACGTGATGCCTATATACATGATCATACCTAGATATTCTCATAACTATGCTCAACTCTGTCAATTGCTCAACAGTAATTTGTTCACCCACCATAGAATACTTATGCTCTTGAGAGAAGCCACTAGTGAAACCTATGGCCCCCGGGTCTCTTTCTCATCATATCAATCTCCATCACTTTATTATTGCTTTGCTTTTACTTTGCTTTTATTTTTTACTTTGCATCTCTATACCAAAAATACCAAAAATATTATTTATCATCTCTATCAGATCTCACTTTCGTAAGTGACCATGAAGGGATTGACAACCCCTAAGCGCGTTGGTTGCGTTGAGCTATTGTTTTTGTGTAGGTACGAGGGACTCGAGCGTAGCCTCCTACTGGATTGATACCTTGGTTCTTAAAAACTGAGGGGAATACTTACGCTACTTTGCTGCATCATCCCTTCCTCTTCGGGGAAATCCAACGCAGTTCTCAAGAGGTAGCAGTGCGCGCGGGAGGCCTCCTGTCCCGGCCGCTACTGACCTGGTGGTTATTGCTGCCGCAGCCATAGAGTTTTGAGCGGGCTGCGTGACAGTCATGAAGATCCCCGCTCTTCTCGGTGGCTCGAAGGGGTCCGGAATACTGCTACCATCGGAACAGCCCACAAGCCCACCATCTTGCAGTTGATACAACTAATCTGTCTCACCCGTGGATGACTCGCCATCAGATTGGACGACCGTCTCGCCACCAGACATAGATCCTTCAGAAAATTCCCCTCCATGGATGCATCCCATGAAGGCACGCTTCATAGTCGGCTGAGCCTGGGCGGGTCTCGCGCGCTGAGCCGTCTTGATGATGTCGGTGGAGATGTCCAGCTCGGGACCCGGCTCACTGATCCGGCCGATGAAGACGTGGATCCCACCGAAGGGGACCCGGTACCCATAGTCAATTGAGTCGGCGTTGGGGGCCCAGCCTGCATCGTCGATGTAGAGCTTGCGGTGACGACTCTTGGTCATCCGGCCCACAATGTATCCCTTGAGCCCTTCGAAGCCGCCCTTCAAGAACTCAAATCCACCGTGCGCTGGCCCCACAGTGGGCGCCAACTGTCATGGAATTGTCACGGCAGATGTCCTAGTGAAAGGACTTAGTCATGGAGCCATCACAACTAGGAAGCTTAAAGGGGTTAATTGGGACAAAGGACACGAGATATTTATACTGGTTCGACCCCTTGCGGTGAAGGTAAAGCCTAGTCTAGTTGATGTGGTATTGCTAGGTTTCGATGACCAAGGAGCTAATACGCTAGCTTGGCTCTCGATCTGTTGTTTTTTGCCCTAAGCCGCCGCTAGGTCGTCCCCTTATATACACGGGTTGACGCCCTACGGCCTACAGAGTCTTGACCGGCTCATACAACGTGTCCGGGTCGGTGACATCTCTTACATGCCTTACTTCACAAGTCTTATTCATACATGGCGGTTTATACTTACAGGCCTTAAGCCGCCTTTGGGCTTGGGCCAATCATAAGCCTTATCGTAAACCGTCACCCAGTATACTCTTCGGGCTTCACTTAAGTAACCCGCCTTTGTGGCTGACCCGGCCCCTCCTGGGCGGGTCATATCTGGTAGTCATCTCCCCAACACAGACCCATTTCCTACAGGAGAAACCATAAATGGTTGACCACCATGAGATATCGATAGTTGTTTAGTATTGGCGCCAGACCCGTTAGCTAAGAAGACCCAGTCACAGAAGAAGCGTACCAAGAATGTAATATTAAATAGATAGTTTTGATAGATTTTTTGATTGCTTGAGTGAAATTGAGTGAAATTTGAAACTTTTGAAAGTTGAATGAGAGGGAATAAAAGGACTTTCCCAAACTTTCATTTTTGCATTTCTGATCTCCATGAATTCAAATACTTTTCAAATACAAAACCCTGGAGTGAAGATAATATGACTTCTTCCATTTAATTAAATGAAAAAGGGTTTTGAAAAGATTTGAATTTCATTTGGAAATATTTCAAATTCAGAAACTTCAAGCAACTCAATGATTTTCATGAGAGAAGATAAAATGACTTCTTCAAAACATATGAAATATGAGTTGGAAGTTTCAAAGGATCAAATTTAAAATCCTTGTAGAAATTATTTCAATTTCGAGTTATTTGGGTTTTATTCAAACTATTTTTCTCCAAAAATAAAATATATGAAAATAGGGTAACATGATTCCCTACAAATAGAAAATTGGAGAGAAATAAATTTGAAATCATTTTGGTATTTTTAAAATGATTTTTTATTGGGTTTTATTGTAGCAGTAGCACTGTTTGAATTATTTGAATTTTTGTGGATTTTATTTGATGCTAGAAAAATGTTCACGTTGCAGAAAATCTATTTCTGAAAATTTTGACATATTATATGCCTATATAATTTTTTTAATTTTTGTTTTTATTAGTTTTATTTGTCTGAAAAATGTTTAAAAAAAACTTCTTCTCCGTACCGGGCCAACTGAGCCGAAGCCCAGCCAGCCGGCCCAAGCCACCACCGCCTTTCTTCCCCATGCGCGACCGGGACTCCTCCCGGATTCCAGCGCCGATCCGCCGCCGTTCGCCCCTCGGCCAACGCAGGCCTCGCCTCCCGTGCTCTTTATAAGAAGCCGGAGCGCCGCATCGTGCAACACCGCCTCGCCGCTCCTCTCCGTCGCTAGTGCCTCGCCGCCGCTGCCCGTCCTACCCCGCGCCGCTAGTTGCTGCTGCCGTCGCCGCCAAGCACCGCCGCCGGTGCCTCGCGCCGGAGCCGTAGCCCCGCGCCACCGCCGCCGTTGCCGCACCTCGCCGGAGCCGCCGCGCCACCGATCCGATCCACCGCCGACCCTCCAAAACCGGTAGGAACCGCCCGGTTCACCTGGTTTTTTCTTTATTTTTTTGTTGTCTTAGTTTTGGTTTTCGTTTTAAAACCGGTTTTGTCTAGGTTTATTTATTTAGAGAACGTTCGTCGGTTAGTTTATTTTAACGAACGAATCCGTTCATTAGGTTCTGTTAGCGAGCGTTCGCTCGATTGTTTTTTCATTTTCTTTTTAATTTCGGCCAGGGACCCATCCGTGAATATTTTCTTTATAGATTAGTCCTTGTTCTTCAAACGATCACTACTTTTTGCTCGTTAGTCGGAATTAGATGAAACCAACGCCCACTTCTTCGTCTTGATCCCCTCTATCCGGTAAAAAAAACTTAAACATATTTTTGAAAGTTTAAAATTTTGATTTCAAACAGATTTGTATTTGAACTTCGTTAGATCGTAAGTTGAGTTTTATAACTCCGTTTGAGTTGATTCTTTTTGTAAATCGAAGCTCTTGACCTAAACTTTCTGATAAGGCCAAATTCACATAATTTTGGTACTGTTAGAAATTGTTTTATGTTGCAAGAATTATTTGCTTGGTTTTGATGTTTTCTGAATTGTCTTCTTTGTTCTTTCCGATCTTTTGAGTGCTTGCTTATGTGTGGTTACTATTGTTAGCTTACGATAGATTGACCAGAGTGTGACGAGTAGAACTATCAGGAGTTATGTGTGCGAATCATCTTCATCAATAGTACAAGGCAAGTTCACACTTTGATCATACTCTTCATACCCAATTTTTATGCATTAGTTTCAACCCTCAAACATTGCATGGTTAGGATTTGATAACATGTGCGTATTGGGAAGTAGTTGATGAGGTAGGAACCTATTGTCCTGCATTCAAACCTTGGGAGTTACTTCTACGTTATGCTCATACTGGTCTGCTAAGCTCGTAGACGTGGATTGGTTGAGTGATTCATGACAGATGTGAGAGTTTTTATTTAATGGTTAACTTAAAGTGGCTACTTTAATACACATCTGGGTGGAATGGTAGGGGCACCCTGGAGCACCCAGTGGTCTGCCCGGGCACCTGGAGAACCCAGTGCTTGCCCAAGGGGATCCCGGAGGACCCGTGTGATCACCCTATGGAATGCCACCCAGGCTCAAATGGATCATAAGATTATTCATGCTATAAACTTCCGTGTGCAGCCACAAGCTATTATGGGCTCTAGCATAGTTGAGTATGTTACATGACCTCTTTCAGTGGTGGGCTAGCAGATGTAGGGGAAGTAGGTGTAACTGTCCACCGAGAGTAAAGAGTTAATGTTTCTGAAAGACTGTGTCTCGGTCATCCGTTTCTCAAACACCATGTAGTGCGAGAAATCCAACGGAGGAGATCGAGTGTTGTGGGGAAAAGTGCACAGACCTCTGCAGAGTGTACAAACTAATCATGATTAGCCGTGTCCCCGGTTATGGACATCTTGATTATCTGGTTCTTGGATTATCATATTGATCTCATCACTCTATAAATTATTTTGTTGGGATGTTAACTTTTAACTGGGATTGAGTTGGAGGAACCTTCTCAATATTTTCAACAAAACTTTGTAGTTAAATAAAAGTGCACAAACCTCTGCAGAGTGTACAAACTAATCATGATTAGCCGTGTCCCCGGTTATGGATTTCTTGAGTATCTTGTTCTTGTATTATCATATTGATCTCATCACTCTACTAAATTAATTTGTTGGGATGTTAACTTTTAATTGGGATTGAGTTGGAGGAACCTTCTTGTCGGTGTCAAAACCGGCGGATCTCGGGTAGGGGGTCCCGAACTGTGCATCAAGGCCGGATGGTAACAGGAGACAAGGGACAAGATGTTTTTTACCCAGGTTCGGGCCCTCTCGATGGAGGTAATACCCTACTCCTGCTTGATTAATATTGATGATATGGGTAGTACAAGAGTAGATCTACCACGAGATCAAGGAGGCTAAACCCTAGAATCTAGCCTATGGTATGATTGTTGTGTATGGAGTTGATTGCCTACGAACTACAACCCTCCGGTTTATATAGACACCGGATAGGGTTAGGGTTACATAAAGTCAGTTACAATGGTAGGAGATCTTGAATATCCGCATCGCCAAGCTTGCCTTCCACGCCAAGGAAAGTCTCATCCGGACACGGGGCGAAGTCTTCAATCTTGTATCTTCATAGTCCAGGAGTCCGGCTGAAGGTATAGTCCGGCTACCCGAACACCCCCTAATCCAGGACTCCCTTAGTAGCCCCTGAACCAGGCTTCAATGACGACGAGTCCGGCGCGCAAATTGTCTTCGGCTTTGCAAGGCGGGTTCCTCCTCCAAGTCCTTCGTAGAAGATTGTAAACACCAAGAGTAGTGTCCGACTCTGCAAAATAAGTTTCCACATATTGCCATAGAGAGAATAATATTGACACAAATCAAATCTTCCGATGTATTCTGCAGTGCGTCATCACACTACGGCCAAGTCCTTTACTCGAATCGTTTTTACTTTTCCACCTCAGCATGTTTTGCGAGGCGGTTTCCTTGGCACGTCTTGTCAAAGCAGAGATCGTGTACCCCCTTTACGGGATTCTCATTAATACGGACGTGGGTAACCCAACCGCGCCATTTATCACGGCGCTTGGGAGGCAAGCGCGTTTTACTAGGCTGGTGGGGACGCACAACTGCATCCGCCCATATAAGGGGATAAGGATCCACCCTTTTACCTACGCCTTTTTCATCTTTTGCCTATCCATCTCCTGCGCACTCGAGCTCCAGCGCCCAAGCCCGCACTTCCCACCTCAACCTTCTCCAGCAATGTCCGGAGCGGTAGGCAAGTGGATGGTCTCCTCCGTCACGGAGGGCCATGTCAAAAAGCTAAGGAAGGCTGGATACTTGTCCAAAGACATCGCGCACCGGCTTCCCGAGGAGGGGCAGCTTCTCCCCACCCCAAGGCCACATGAGAGGGTAGTATTCCTTCCCCACTTCCTCCGCGGACTGGGTTTTCCACTCCACCCATTTGTCCGGGGGCTCATATTTTACTATGGCCTGGATTTCCACGATCTGGCCCCGAACTTCGTCCTCAACATCTCGGCGTTCATCGTCGTGTGCGAGGCCTTCCTCCGCATCCGCCCCCATTTCGGCCTCTAGCTCAAGACCTTCAACGTCAAGCCCAAGGTGGTGCGTGGCAGCCAGGCGGAATGCAGAGGCGCCATGGCGGGTAAGATGGCCAACGTCCTATGGCTCGAGGGCTCCTTCGTGGAGACCCTGAAGGGGTGGCAATCGTGGTGGTTTTACATCACCGAGCCGCGCGATCCGAAATGGATCGCAACCCCCGAGTTCCGATTCGGACCCCCCACGCGGCTTATGTCCTGGAAAGAGACGGGCCTGTCGTGGGGCGACGAAAAAGAGGTGACTGGACTGCAGACATGCATCCAGTCCCTGGTGAGCAAGCCGATCAAGCTCGTCAATGTAGTCCAGGTTATGCTCGTCCACCGGATCCTCCCGTGTCAACAACGGGGCTTTAATCTGTGGGAGTTCAACCCGGCGCAACACCAAACCATTAACAGGCTCTTCGACACGACGTGTGAAGATGTCTGGAAGGTGCTAACCAAAGGCGCCGAGGCTCCCACATCCGCTTCCGAGGACCGCGGATACAGCTCGCAGCGTCACGCTAGCGAGGTAAGCTATTTTCACCTTTTACAGGATGTTAAGTTTTTTCATAGTTCCACTCTATGCGGGATCTAAGCTCCCTTATCTTTGATAGGCTTGGCGGGCGAAGTCCGGATCGATTAACTGTCCGGCTCCCTTGCCCGAAGACCCAGCCCCCGCTCTACTAGCGAAGATGCTGGTTCCGGCACCTTATGTGGTGCCGGAGAAGAAGGCCAAGAAGAAGAAGGCCACGGGGACTTGAAAGAGTTCCCAGCATATGGTGGTGTCGGACTCGTCGTCCGACGAGTCCGAGATGCACTCCCCCCGTGAAGTTGAGGAGGAGGAAGAAGAAACCTCCCCCCCCAGCGGGGGGAGGAGAGAAGAGGAAGGCCGCCCCAACGGGGGAGGCCGAGGGGTCTAGGAAAAGGAAGACCCCTCCGTCGGACTACGCCCCCAACGCCGAAGAGGGCAAAGAGGAGTGGCCAAACAGGGCCAAGCGTCCGGCAAAATCGTAAGTTCGGATATCAGAATAACTCATGATGTTCCTTTGTTGCACAGCTTTCCCTAATGTCGAACATAATTATGCAGCCCGCCCCGGGCCAAACTCAACGAGCCGTCGAGCGGCTCCCTGGATTCATCGGACGTGAACTCAGTTCCGCCCGATGTCTCCCCCCGCACTGCGGACGACGCCGAAGTGGCGTCGCAACGAGCTCCGGGGCAGGAGGAGGTGGTCCTGGAGGAGCCGCAGGGCGACCTCCCGGACCACAGGAGTAAAGGGGACAAGACCCCCCAGGGCTCTAAGTCCGGCTTTGTGTCGGACACCGCACCGGAATCTTCAACAGTTCTGGACCGCGGTAGGCGAACTCCTTCCAAGAGGAGCAAGCCTTCTGAGCCGGCAGCCTCTGTCAAACCGGAGGTGCCGGACAATCTGCTCGAGGTGCTTGACGGCGCCTCCATCAACGAGGAGCACCGTACTATTATGAGTACGGTGATCCAGAAGGTTCAGTCCACCAAGAGTGGACTGAGTGAAGCTTGCGCTAGCCTCCTAACGGGCTTCGAGGTAAGTAAAAATATGTAAAAATATAACCGCATAGACAGTAGCCCATGATGCTCTGTTTGGCGTTCGGAAAGAAAAGCCAAATAGAGGATCTAGTAAATTTCGCAGGAGTCTAACAATAAAGAGTCAATATGCGTGTGCAGGCTTCGCTGCTATCCACCGCCGCACTGACTGCGAAGGTGGGTGTCCTGAAACAGGACCTCAAGCGGACCGAGCAAGAGCTCGGCCTTGCCAAGCGGCAGCTCGAGGAAAAAGAAGGTAGGAAATACCTTACAGAAAAAGTGCCTATAGAGAGGCGTGATTGCAAAAAATAACAGGATTGCACTGCTTATTATAGGGGCCACGACTGAGGTGGCGACCCTCAAGCAGGCGTTGTCCGAGGCCGAAAAGAAAACGGTCGCGGAGCGCACCGAGCGAGAGAAACTTGGGGCTCTGGTCGGCGAGGTGCAGCAAGAGCTTCAGGCTCTCATGAAAAAACATGAGAGTTTGGAGCTTGAGTCAAAGACCCAAGCGTCCGAGCTCACGGCGGCCCTTGAGACTGCCAAGTCTGCCAAGACCGAAGCCCAAAAGGCCCTCCAAGAGTTGGAGGAGATTAAGAAGATAGCAGCGGGTAAGGCATTCTTTATGCAAAGCAGAAATATAAAAGTAAACTACTTGTTACTTACCCGAATCCGGAGTTCTCCAGGGGTCGCAGATCTTCCCCGCAGCGTATCCGACGCCGCCGCATTCTACCGAGTTGAAGAGGGCAGCTCGACAGAGAAGGTGTTTTGGTCTCAATATGCTGAGGCCAGACACCCTGTGCCCTTGAGCGACCAGCTGAAATAGCTGGTCGAGCTCCACAAGGCGGCCGAACAAGCCATGAAGGGCTTCATAGTTCGGCTGTGGCCCGGGGAGGCCCTGCCTGGGAGCAACTTCGGGCTGGTGCGGTGGCTGGTGGAGGCCAGACCAAGGCTCGAGGTCATCAAGCGCTCCGTCTGCATCGAAGGTGCCCGTCGGGCCCTTGCCCGTGCAAAGGTGCACTGGGGTAAGCTAGACGGTGAGAAGCTTGTGAAGGATGGGCCGCCGCCGAGGAAGGAGCATCGCAAGCCCGAGAACTATTACAAGGATGTTCTTGCTGGTGCGGCCTTGTGGCGGATGAATGTACCAAGGATGTAATTTTTGAATAAACTCGCTCGTTTTTATCCTGTGCGCTGAAAACTTGTTCATAGGCGCTTAAGCAATGCTTGTTGAATTTAAAATATTATTTTCTGTGCGGCCGTTTATCAAAAAATTGAGAGATGGCCAGTCGTCGGCTTCTGCCCCCATGCCACTAGTGCTGGGGTGTTCAGGATAAACTTGAGCGCTCTTTTTCCCGTAGTTGGGTCCTTCGAGGGAGGCGCTCAGCACAACGAACTAGGCAATCGGACTATAATGCTTGAACACTCTCACTTAGCCACAGAACTTTATAAATTTAAATTTCAGCGAAGCCCCTAGTTCGGAAGACCGAGTTCGGGGCGCTATCCACGCCTTGGCCGGACAAATCCGGCTCCTCGCTCGAAGCGGCATAAGTCTTTAGGGACTCGAAAAAACCTCTCGAACAGCGATCGGTCTCTCGCCTCATCATGACAGTCAGTTTTAGCTTTCTCCACTGAGGTGCTTAACCCAGCTCAACTGGGGCACAATAACAGTGGTTCTCCTAGTGCTACCTTAGCCGATATAGCAGAACGTAAGGCACCAAAACATAGGAGCCGGGCAAACCCAACTATTGACCCAAATCATGATTCGGAGCCGATGCATATAGTGCTATAAGTTCGGGGTGCCGCACTTGTGAAAGTGCACGGACTTCTCACACCATATTAAAGGGTACTGAAGCCCCTGGCGTACTTGCCGTACCACAGTGTACGGGTGCAACATGTCATTAATGAACATATATAAAAGAGAGTAATGCAGAAAATAGACAAAAGCTATGCATTGTTTATATAAAGGCTATTTATCAAAGCGGAACGATACAAATAGTGCGGTAAGCAAAAGATATTGGACTATTCAGTATGTCCTGACCGGGGGCAGGCCGCGGAATTGTATTTAAAACAGGTATACCGCTCGTAACAGAGACCACCTGGGAGTTCCATAGTGCGGCATGGCTTGTCTGCCTCCCTGGATCTTGCATCGTTTGTGCGGCAGTCGAATTGCCGAACAGGTCGTCCGAAGTATGGAGTCCTGAAGGGAAGAAAAAATTAAAAAGAGAATCCGGCAGCCCCTAGTACGTTTTAAGCCGTATTCTGGGCGTGCCGTTATTGTGCCCCTTCCCCTGTGCCCATGGTATTTCAAGGGCGTAGTTATGTACGCGAGGTACTGGTTTCGCTATGTCGCGATAGCTGGTGTTGGGGCCGCATTGCTACGCTTGCTCAAAGTGTGCCAGGCGGTCCTGCTGTGGGTTACTCCGGGCGCGCTTGGCAGTGTCTGGCTTTTTAATGGCCGGACTGGAGACTTGCCTGAGAAGGCTACTTCGTACCTCCGCTGCGAGAGCCGCCGTATGCTCCTCCGTACGGAGGGAGCGTTCGGTGTTTCCGTTGACCGTAATTACTCCTCGAGGGCCTAGCATCTTGATCTTGAGATATGCGTAGTGCGGCACCGCATTGAACTTTGCAAATGCGGTTCGTCTGAGCAGGGAGTGATAGCCACTGCGAAACGGGACTATATCGAAGATTAACTCTTCGCTTCGGAAATTGTCCAGGGATCCGAAGACCACGTCAAGTGTTACTGAGCCTGTACAGTTGGCTTCTACACCTGGAATAACGCCTTTAAAGGTCGTTCTTGTGGGCTTAATCCTTGAGGGATCTATGCCCATTTTCTGCACTGTATCCTGATAAAGCAGGTTCAGGCTACTGCCGCCGTCCATGAGGACTCTTGTGAGATGAAATCCGTCGATGATTGGGTCGAGAACCAATGCGGCGAAGCCACCATGACGGATGCTAGTGGGATGGTCCCTTCGATCAAAAGTGATCGGGCAGGAGGACCATGGGTTGAACTTTGGGGCGACTGGCTCTATCGCGTATACGTCCCATAGCGCACGCTTCCGCTCCCGCTTGGGAATGTGGGTTGCGTATATCATGTTCACCGTCCGCACTTGTGGGGGAAAGCCCTTCTGTCCATTGTTGTTCGGCGGCTTGGGCTCCTCGTCGTCGCTGTGCAGCCCCTTGTCTCTGTTTTCGGCCCTTAACTTGCCTGCCTGCTTGAACACCCAACAATCCTTGTTAGTGTGATTGGCTGGCCTTTCGGTGGTGCCATGTATCTGGAACAAGCGATCGAGTATTCGGTCCAAACTGGACGGGCCCTGAGTATTCTTTTTGAATGGCTTTTTCCGCTGACCGGATTTATAGCCTTTGAATCCGGCATTGACTGCCGTGTCTTCATTGTTGTCGCTGTTAACGCGGCGTTTTTGCTTATTCCGACGTGTCCTGCCACTTTTGTCCTTGGTATCCGAATCACCAGGGTTCTTTGATAAGTTGTTACTGCGAGCTAGCCAGCTGTCTTCTCCCGCGCAAAAGCGGGTCATGAGTGTCGTGAGGGCAAGCCACTCGTCGCGGATGTTATGCCTGAAGGCTGCTAGGGCCTCTGCATCCAGACAGTCGACTATTTGGTTTTTCTTTGTTAGGAACCGTGTCCACAATTGTCTGGCCGATTCCTCTGGCTGCTGAATTATGTGGCTTAAGTCATCAGCATCCGGCGGTCGCACGTAAGTGCCCTGGAAGTTGTCGAAGAATGCGGCTTCCAGGTCCTCCCAAGAATCGATTGATCTGCTGGCAAGCTGTTAAGCCAATGTCGGGCCGGTCCTTTAAGTTTGAGTGGGAGGTATTTGATGGCGTGTAGATCATCGCCGCGTGCCATGTGGATGTGAAGGAGATAATCCTCGATCCATACCGCTGGGTCTGTTGTGCCATTGTATGATTCGATGTTTACGGGTTTGAAACCCTCTGGGATTTTATGATCCATTACTTCATTCGTGAAGCATAGCGGGTGTGCGGCGCCTCTGTACTGGGCTATATCACGACGTAGCTCGGAAGCGCTATGTCTGTTGTGTTCGGCCCGGCTGGATTTGTTGTATCCCGAGTGAAGATCATTGTCACATGCCGTAGGGCGCCTGCGCGATCCATAGATCGATCTTGTTTGTCTTGCCTTATCCTCCAGTATGTCTCGCAGGTCGGGCGCATTTTCCCGTGCCTTAGTTGAGCGGCGTCGGGGCATGGCTTGGGTGGAGGGCCGAGGGGCCTCTCTGTCGTGGCCGCGATGTGGCCGGTCTGCCATGTCATGCGCTGGTGATGTAGGTGCTTCCTCCTCTGATCGGGGTAGCGGCCTGCGCTTCGGGTAACTCTTGGAGGGGCGTTCGAGTTCATACTCTTCGGCCGTAAGGACTTCACTCCATCTGTCAGCTAGCAAATCTTGGGCAGCTTTAAGCTGTTGCTGCTTTTCCTTGAGGCTGCTTGCCGTGGCTAAAAGCCTGCGTTTAAAACACTCTTGTTTGGCGGGGTCTGATGGTATGACGAATTCGTCGTCATCGAGGCTTGCCTCGTCTTCAGAGGGAGGCGTATAGTTATCATCCTCGAACTCTCGGTCTACCGCTCTCTCATGAGGGCTGGCTTCTCCATCTTCCTGTGCCGAATCTTGCTGAGGTGGGTGCTCTTTGGCGTTATCCGGGGTAGTATTATCTCCCGTGCCGGAATCACCATTTTTGCTTTGGCGGGATTTAGAGCGGCGCCGTTGACGCCGGCGCTTTGGCTGTTTCTTGGGGGCGTCATCCCCCACTGTTCCATCGCCATCTCCATCTTTTGGAGTATCCACCATATATATGTCATATGACGAGGTGGCCTTCCAGCGCCCTACAGGTGCTGGTTCCTGTTCGTCTCCTACATCGTCATCCATGCCGTCGATATCTTCAGAGCTGAAGTCAAGCATGTCGGTTAGATCGTCGACAGTGGCTGCAAAGTGGGTGGTGGGTGGGCTTTGAATTTCCTTATCGTCCGTATCCCACCCTCGCTGACCGTAGTCCGGCCGGGGCTCTCCTGATAAAGAGAGAGACTTAAGAGAGTTCAGGATGTCGCCAAAAGGCGAATGCTGAAAGATGTCTACGGCGGTGAACTCCATTATCGGCGCCCAATCGGATTCGATTGGCAGGGGCGCGGGGGGTTCGGAGTTCGGGGAGGAGTCCGGATCCTCGGAATCACGGGCCATGCGGAGTGCGCGGCTGGAGTTCGGCTCGATCGCCTGTGAGATCGCAGCCCCTGAGGCAGCGTCTAATCGCTGATCCTCGATCGGCGCAATATGCTCCGAATCAATGGTCGAAACCGATGCGTATGCGGCCTCCAAGGCGCTATTCGGCGGCAGAGCTATATCATGCCCATCGAGACAGTGCGGCGCGCTTGGCTGTGGCTCGAATCCATCGAAGATCAAGTCCCCGTGGATGTCAGCCGTGTAGTTTAGGCTTCCAAACCTGACCTGATGGCCAGGGGCGTAGCTTTCTATCTGCTCCAGGTGGCCGAGTGAATTGGCCCGCAGAGCGAAGCCGCCGAAGACGAAGATCTGTCCGGGGAGAAAAGTTTCACCCTGGACCGTATCGTCGTTGATGATCAAAGGAGCCATCGGGCCTAAAGGCGACGACACAGAGGAACTCTCAATGAAAGCACCAATGTCGGTGTCAAAACCGGCGGATCTCGGGTAGGGGGTCCCGAACTGTGCGTCAAGGCTGGATAGTAACAGGAGACAAGGGACAAGATGTTTTTTACCCAGGTTTGGGCCCTCTCGATGGAGGTAATACCCTACTCCTGCTTGATTAATATTGATGATATGGGTAGTACAAGAGTAGATCTACCACGAGATCAAGGAGGCTAAACCCTAGAATCTAGCCTATGGTATGATTGTTGTGTATGGAGTTGATTGCCTACGAACTACAACCCTCCGGTTTATATAGACACCGGATAGGGTTAGGGTTACATAAAGTCGGTTACAATGGTAGGAGATCTTGAATATCCGCATCGCCAAGCTTGCCTTCCACGCCAAGGAAAGTCCCATCCGGACACGGGACGAAGTCTTCAATCTTGTATCTTCATAGTCCAGGAGTCCAGCTGAAGGTATAGTCCGGCTACCCGAACACCCCATAATCCAGGACTCCCTCACTTCTCAACATTTTCAAAAAAAACTTTGTAGTTAAATAAAATATATTCCTTTGCAATAGGGAAAAATTGACTTTTCGCAAAAACATGATAACCATAGAGCCTCCACCAGCCAAATATGCATGTAGTGATAGATATTATTCATCATTGCTCAACAGTGTGAAATTGCCAGTACATTCAATGTACTGACCTACATGGCTACAACGTCTCATGTTGCAGGATTCTTACGACGAGTAAGTAATACGTTAGGGTTACGATTTCTACACTCAACTTTGCCGTTGGTGTTGATGGGAATCCACAACCTTGTTGTTACTTCCGCTATTTGGATTGAGGTAATAGTATTTACGTTACTTTATACATGTGATTTACCTCTGTTATAAATCCTCGAGTATTGTGTGTGTCAGCATACCGATCCAGGGATGATAGCTATGCACAGAGACTTGACCGTTTGAGGTCAGGTCGCTATAAGATGGTATCAGAGCACATGTTGACTGTAGGACATAACCCCTAGAAACTAGCAAGCCCATAGGAAAGATTATTCTCTACAACTTCTTTTCAAAAGGATCTTTTACCTCTCTTCTCTTGTGAGCTTATTCAAATATTCCCTTTTAGTGAGACTATACCCCTTTCCCTTTTTGACCACACGAAGATACAACTGATGACACCAATCCAAGAAGGACAAGATATCAGACAACAAAGACCACTTTGGAATGAAGGGGATTTTACGGAGCATTATAATAATGGAAACTACATCGTTTGAAGACTCCGAAGACTAGGAGAAATTTGAAGGCTCTGGAGAATTTATAGATTGGTATGACCTAGGAAGGCTACCATTATGGAACGGGTCAGACCATAGAAGCTGACAATACCCGAGATCAAGGTGTGTCAGAGAAAGACCGGAACATGGAGAGCTAAAAACTTGAAGTTTTTGTAAAAAAACGCTAAGGTAAGAGATATCAATTATTGAAGGATAGCTCATGGCATTGACAAGGGTAGAAACACGGTTATCCATGATGTTATCGCCCGCTTATGCTATTGACAACATGCTGAGTTAAGCATGCATTTTCTTTGGAAGAATTGGATGGTAGAAGGGTAATGGAGCACCAATCAGTAAAAGATGAAGTTTTAACCTTAGCTGGTGTATCACCAGGATCTAGAGAATTACATCAAGAAGTTTAAGATTGACCTTCAGGAAGCTGTATTTGACAAGGAAGCATTTCGTGAAAAAAAACTTAGGACCCAGAAGCTGAAGTGGCCAAACTGGAGGAACAAAACCTCGAGATACCGGAGATTAGTCAGGAACTGAAGGACAGTAGGACCATGGTTCACGCCAAGGATGTTGAAACCCAAAAGTTTGGAACGCAACTCCAGTAATATTAAAGGACGCCACGAGAGACTTCGTGTCAACAGAGATGATCTGGCAAAAGAACTTGAGAAGGACAAGCACGATCAGAAGAAGCCATTGGAGACATGAACAAGACTTGAAGAGTTTGGCGACCTTGAAGATTTATTGACCTTTAGAAGACAAAACCCCTGTTATATACCTAAGTTAGATGCGGCGATTGCTAGCTGTCATTTTCTTTGATGTTTTTCCGACAGCCACAAAATAAAAATCCGTCTTTTCAAAACTATAGTTTGCATTGTGTGTATCCCTCTCTATCTCTCTCTCACCCCAAAACCCATGGACCCAATAGAGGATGAATGGAGATGAGCTTGTATTTTCTGGACCGACGAGTCAGTTGGAGACAGACCGATGGATTCATAACATGGAGGATCACATGGAGAATAACCCAATAGCCGGAAATGATATGACCAAGCATGCTCTTCAGTGCTTTGAAAGAAGTGCTGCTACTTGGTGGAGGATGTACCAAACCTTCAATGGATGACAAAGAGTAACCACTTGGAAAGAATTTAAGTTGACTCTGCTAAAGTCTCATTTTGTGTCCCAGAAATTGAAGCCTTATGGAAGTGATGTGAAGAATCCTTGTGCATGCAAGCTCTGTGGAGAAATAGTACACACCCATAAAGAACACAAGGGTGAATGCCCAAATTGTGAAGGAAGTCACCCAGCTGAAGAATGCCCAACTAGGAAGATTACTTGTTTCTTGTGTGAAGGGACTACCCACTACTTTGCTCAATGTCACATTTACCCCATGGTACAAAGAACCGTACAGCAGAAGAAAGAAGCAATGAAAGGAGTCCTCATGGAAAGTTTATAAGAACCTGTGATAAAGGAAGAGGTGGAGGACACACCC
This sequence comes from Triticum urartu, assembly GCF_003073215.2. Taxonomy (NCBI): domain Eukaryota; kingdom Viridiplantae; phylum Streptophyta; class Magnoliopsida; order Poales; family Poaceae; genus Triticum; species Triticum urartu. The sequence continues at coordinate 600,937,990 of NC_053024.1, read as the reverse complement.
AAAGTGGACCCAATTAAACCCTGCACCAAGTCGTGCTATTCATGTGGAGAAAAAGGACACATCTCCCAGGATTGTCTGAATGGGGATTTAGTAGAATTCCCGACGGAGGAAGTGGAGTTTGATCCACATGAAATGGAAGTATTGATCGGAACGAAGAAATCCAGGAGGAAGAAGAGAAAGTTTACCGGGAAGAACCAAATCTCTGCAGAGAAGGACCTGAGTTACATCACCTGTTTCAAGTGCAGAACCTTGGGTCACTATGCCAATATGTGCCCAAGAAAGGAGCCAAGAAACCAAGGAATAGGCACAATCACAAATAAGCCTCGAGATTTGTCGAAAGTCATTTGTTTACGTTGCAAAGAAGTAGAACATGGTGCTAGGCAATGTCTAGAACACAAGGAAGCATGAGCAGAGTACTTCAGAATTTTGATACTGGAGTAAGGAATGTAATAAATAGAGTAGTAAGCACCCTTACTTTCAGGAGAAGTTAAATTATGTAAAGGAAGTGCAGGAGATTGTAATACTTTGAGAATCAATAAAGTCTTCTGTCATGAGTTCGTACGCTGAATTTTTATGAGTTGTTACTCTATGAAGAAAAGATTTTCGACCATTTTTGAGGTTATGAGAAATATGGTCTATGGAAGATTTGTTCATTTTAAGGGTGGTGGTACCCTGTGAGGAAACTTGACCCCTGGAAAAAGATAATGATATTCCATGGAGTGGATGTTGGACAAGATAAGTACGAGTTTTACCTCGATATGTGGGGTACCCCCAGGAAGCTATAATGTTGACAATATGGAGCAATTGTAATTCCATGATGAGTTTGACAATTACAATCTTAGATTGGCACCAATAGAAGGAAGAAGCAAATTACAATTGGATGGATTTAAGAAATGCTAGGAAGCTGGATGTTGGAATAATGATCAGTTGTCCGATGATGATTTCAAGTTTGCAGGTGACGAGATGGGCCATGACCCACAGGCCCCAGGACCCGCCAAGAAGCAAGCACACTCTTGCTAAAGGAAAAATACTGGAAAGAGATTACGACCTTACCCACCAACGATCTTATAGGAGTAACGCAAAACCTGAGAGTTGTGAAGAAACTGTAGCGACCAGACCTCAAACAGTCTGATCTCTGTGCATCAGTGTCATCCCTGGATCGGTAATGTTGACACGCACAATACTTGAGGATTTATAACAAAGTAGCAATCACACACTTATTACATAGAATGTCTCAAAAGAGAACTTATTACAATAAATATGGCTTAAGGCCATGTAATACGATAACAGCGGAAGGCTTGGAAGATAAAGTGAGTCCATCAACTCCAACGGCATCACTGAGTGAAAGGCAACAACCTAAGGCTCCTTACTCGACGTCTGAAAAGTCTACAACATGAACATTGCAGCCCGAAACGGGTCAACACATGGAATATGCTGGCAAGGTAACACAAGAGTAATGAACAGAATAAATGCTATCACTACATGCATATTTGGCTGGTGGAGGCTGTATGGTTAATATGTTTTTGCGAAAAGCCAATTTTTCCCTAAAACAAAGGAATAACTTTTAATTAACTATCATTAGTAGTTGTTAAACATTGAGAATGTTCCTCCAACTCAATCCCAATTAAACATCATCATTAAACCCCATCAAATTATATTAAGAGTGTTGAGATCAACATGATAATCCAAGAACCAGATACTCAAGATGTCCATAACCGGGGACACGGCTAACCGATTAATTTATACACTTTGCAGAGGTTTGCGCACTTTTCCCCACAAGACTCGATCTCCTCCATTGGATTTCTTGCACTACATGGTGTTTGAGAAACGGATGACCAAGACACAGTCTTTCAGAAGCATTAACTCTCTACTCTGGATAGACTGTACCACCTACATCCCACTACATCTACTAGTCCACCTCTTCAAGAGCTTCACGCAACTTACTCAACTATGCCAGAGCCCATAATGGCTTGTGGCTTCACACGGAAGTTTCTAGCATGAATGATCCCTTTGAGCCTGGGTGGCGGGCCGTAGGATGATCACACGGGTCCTCCGGGATATCCTAGGACAACATTGGATTCTCCAGGTGCCCACAAGAAATCCACCCAGTTGTGTATTTGAGTTGCCACCTTAAGTTGAACCATTAATTAACAACTCACATCAGTCATGAAAACACTCAAACCCAAACCACGTCTACGGGCATAGCATAGCAATATATGCAACATAGAAGTAACTCCCATAGGTTTGAAAAATAAACAGGTGAATAGGTACTACCTCATCTACTTCCAAAAACCCGCAATTTAATCAGATCCTAACCATGGAATTGTTTGAGGATTGATCTAATGTAGTAAAACTAGGTAGTAAAAGGGTATGATCAAAGTGTTACTTGCCTTGCTGATGATCCGTGAAACCTAGAGACTCGTAGTAGCACGCTTCACACTTCGGGTACTCTATCGCAAAAAAACAAGCATACAATAAGAACTCAACTGGAAGCATGGGTAAAACTCAAATAATAAGTCTAACCAGAAAGTTCAACTTAAGAACTCCGGTTGGCAAAAAGAATCAAACCAAACGAAGCAACGAAACTCAAACTGCGAAAGAAACAAGATCCGTTTACTAATCTGGACTTAAGTCAAATTCTTACAGTAGCAAAAACTTGTTCAAGTTGGTTAAATAGAAAGAGGGCTTCGAAATGAAGATCTAGGCGCTTGAATCACCTGATTCCGATAAACGAGTGAAAAGTTATACTAGAACGAAGATTAGGGCAGGAATCGCGTGTAACGCCCTCGATGCGGCTATATCTCCCACGTGTCGAAGCACGACTTAGAGGCATAACCGCATTGAAAGAAATGTTGCAAGTGAGGTAATCTTCGCAAACAACCCATGTAATACATAATGGAAAGAGATACATAGTTGGCTTACAATCGCCACTTCACACAATTACATGAATAAAGCATTCCAACATCCAAATACAATCAAGGGCCGACTACGGAACCAAAATAAAAGAAGAACCCCAAATGCGACAAGGTCCCCAATCGACCCCAACTGGGATCCACTACTGATCAACTAGAACAAAACAACACAAAGGGCAAAATCTTCATCGAGCTCCTCCTTGAGCATGGTTGCGTCAACTGCACGGTCCAACGGCACCTGCAAGCTGGTTTTGGAAGTATCTGTGAGCCACGGGGGCTCAGCAATCTCGCACCCTCGCGATCAAGACTATTTACGCTTATGGGTAAGGTAAAGGTAAGAGGTGGAGCTGCAGCAAGCGACTAGCATATATGGTGGCTAACATACACAAATGAGAGCGAGAAGAGAAGGCAAAGCACGATCGATAAAAGTATGATCAAGAAGTGATCCTAGAACAACCTATGTCAAGCATAACTCCAACACCATGTTCACTTCCCGGACTCCGCCGGAAAGAGACCATCACGGTTACACACGCAGTTGACTCATTTTAATTAAGTTAAGGTTCAAGTTATCTACAACCGGACATTAACAAATTCCCATCTGCCCATAACCGCGGGCACGGCTTTCGAAAGTTCAAATCCCTGCAGGGGAGTCCCAACTTAGCCCATGACAAGATCTCACAGTCAACGAAGGATATTCCTTCTAGCGAGAAGACCCGATCAGACTCGGAATCCCGGTTACAAGACATTTCGACAATGGTAAAACAAGTCCAGCAAGACCACCCGCTGTGCCGACAAATCCCGATAGAAGCTGCACATATCTCGTTCTCAGGGCACACCGGATAAGCTAAGCGTACAGAAGCCGACGTAACCCAAGTTGCCAAGGGATGGCCCTGCACGGTGCTCTGGGTTGGACCAACACTTAGACAAGCACTGGCCCGGGGGTTTAAAATAAAGATGACCCTCGGGATGCGCGACTCCCAAGGGAAAAAGGCTAGGTGGCAAATGGTAAAACCAAGGTTGGGCCTTGCTGGAGGAGTTTTATTCAAGGCGAACTATCAAGGGGTTCCCATTATAACCCAACCGTGTAAGGAACGCAAAATCCGGGAACATAACACCGATATGACGGAAACTAGGGCGGCAAGAGTGGAACAAAACACCAGGCATAAGGCCGAGCCTTCCACCCTTTACCAAGTATATAGATGCATTAATTAAATAAGAGATATAGTGATATCCCAACAAGTAACCATGTTCCAACAAGGAACGATCTCCATGTTCCAATAAGGAACAAACTTCAATCTTCACCTGCAACTAACAACGCTATAAGAGGGGCTGAGCAAAGCGGTAACATAGCCAATCAACGGTTTGCTAGGACAAGGTGGGTTAGAGGCTTGGTTCAACAATATGGGAGGCATGATAAGCAAGTGGTAGGTATCGCAGCATAGGCATAGCAAAAGAGCGAGCAACTAGCAAGCAAAGATAGAAGTGATTTCGAGGGTATGATCATCTTGCCTGAAATCCCGCAAGGAAGAAGAACGAGTCCATGAAGAAGACAACCGGACGTAGACGAACGGGTCCTCACAAACGCGACGTTACTGGAACCAACCCGAAGAAGCAAACACCGGAAAGAAGCACATAACATAGTAAACAACCAACACATGAACATGATATGGTATGCGGGATGCGGTATGCGATGCATATGCATGATTTTCAAAGGAATGATGGAACCTGGCCTCAACTTGGGAATCCAAGTGTGCCAATGGAAAGGTGAGATGAAATCTCTTGAAAACGATATAAAGAACGCCGGAATCGGAGTCACGGTTTGGAAATGGCAAGCAATTCAAATATGGCACCGGTCTGCGATATACAGCAAGTAGCCATCTAAATGCAACAAGATGAACATGCTACAGCACTCAAACATGCCAGGGATCTATTCATGGTGCTTAACAAAAGATGAACACTGAGCTACGGCCAATTCATCCATTAAGAGGTTCAAACAAGCATGGCAAAAATGCAAACGATAAACATATTTCAGACTTAGTGAAAAACTGGAGCATGCAAATCAGATATCAAGTAGGCATGTTTACGAGCTCGATGCACTCAGTACAGAGCATGTCATGACAATCTAAGCATACAACCATCAAGAATACACATTATACAAGCTAGACATGGCAAGAACAATAACATAGCATGCACGGATTAACTACAACATCCTCGACAAAATCGCTAACAAGTAGACAATCTGCCCAGATTCACGAAATGACAAAAGTAGAGCTCGATTGACTCAAGCTAGGGTGCTCCATAATTGCAAACAAAGACATGGATGGATAGAGCACTACGAGAATAACAAAACATCCTTACTGATCATCCTCAAAAGAGGCACGGATCACTAGGAAACAACATGAACATATGGCATATTGAGATAAACAGGTCAAGGACTTAGTGGAATTGCTAAGTCCCTGAAATCAGCATTAACGAATGCTCCACTTTGCAAGCTTGTGCTAGTCACCACACACATCAAAAAAATACATGGGTTGCACCTCTGGAAAGATGGCAAAGCATATAACAAAACTCATGAAGAGCTCAGGGGCATATCATGCACACATTAATCATGGCAAAAATGACAAATATCTAATTGGAGCAGCAGATCTGACAATTATCTCAAATAGCACTCTTCCAACAGCATTTCGGGCATCAACATGAACTCAAATGAAAATGATGCAATGAGATGAAATGATGTGCTCTTTGAGACGAACATTTTGATATGCTACACGCATGAATCGGAGCTATCGATGCAAAGTTACGACATGATGAACATGGGAATTTGAATCTGGAAATCTCGGGGACTTTGTGGAATTTATACCTCCGCGAAAAGTCAACGGGACGAGGATATCCGGGACGAGGAGATCCGGGGATGCGGGACACCATTTGGTTGGAGGGATGGGTGGATCTGATCCAACCCGACCCAGACCTGGCCAGACTTGGACTCCGGCGAGTCTTCGCGGACTCCGGCGAGCAGGGAGGTGGCCGGCGGCGAGGAAGAAGCGACGGGGCCTGCGTGCAGCGTTGGGGCGGCGCGTGGTGCTGGCGCTGGCGGTGCGCGGCGGCAAGGGGCGGCGTGGTCGGCTCGGTCGGCTCCGGCGAGCTGCTGGCCGGCGGCGGCCGGAGACGAAGCCGGCGTGGAACTCCGGTAACGCGGGGACGTCGGCGGAGGCACGGGCCTCCTCGGGCCCGGCGCGGCCCGGGGCGGGTCCGATTCGGGCCTCATGGGTCTGCGGCGAAGTGGGGCAGCGCAGGCGCTGATGTGGCGCGATCTGATTGGACGAGGGGCGGAGGTGGACATGTCCGGCAGCGGAGTGGACATGTCCGGCGCGCGAAGGAGGAAGATCTAGGGTTAGACCGCGAATTTGGAAGGGTTGCACATATTTATAGGTAGAGGGAGCTAGGAGAGTTCAAATGAGGTGTGGTTTTCGGCCACGCGATCATGATCGAACGCTCTAGATGATGGAGAGGGTTTTGGTGGGTTTTGGGCCAAAATGGAGGGGTGTTGGGCTGCAACACACACGAGGCTTTTTCGGTCCCTCGGTTAACCGTTGGAGCATCAAACGAAGTCCAAATGGTACGAAACTTGACAGGCGGTCTACAGGTAGTAAACCAAGGCCGCTTGGCAAGTATCGGTCCAATCCGGAAATGTTTAACCCCCACACACGAAAGAAAGGTAGAAAGGGACACCAGAGGATATAGGAGCGCCGGAATGCAAAACGGACAACGGGAAAAAGGCTCGGATGCATGAGACGAACATGTATGCAAATAAAATGCACATGATGACATGATATGCAATGCATGACACTCAAGCAATGACAAGGCGACAACAGCGAAAAACGGGACGACACCTGGCACATCGGTCTCGGGGCGTTACATCGCGATAGAAAATAATCGCGGAAAAAATCCTGGAAAAAGAAAACTGACGAACAGGCTAACGAATGAATGTTTGTTGTCTGCGGCTAACGGATGAAAACCGTTCGTTAAAATGACGGTACGAACGGGCGTTCGCTAAATAAATAAACCGACGGAAAAACTGAACCGATCTAAACAAAAAACGAATCTAGGTTTTCGAAATAAAACCGATCATTTTTTTAAAACCGGCGGCTACCTCGGCGTTCGTGACGACGGCGGCGGTGGAAACTACGGCGGGCGGGGCGGCGACTCCGGTGGGCGGCGGGGCGGCGGCGCAGCTTGGCGGCGGGCTCCGGCGGCGGGCAGCAGCGGCGCGGCAGCGGCAGCGGCGGCGGCTGCGCGTGGTGGCGGCAGCTGGCGGCGGCGTCGGCTAGCGTTTGGGACTAGGGCGGCTCGGGCCTCGCGGCTTTAAAGGCCGGACGGTCTAGTGTCCCAGGCGGACATGGCCTGGTTAGGTCGGTTAACTTTAAAAAAAATCTGCGCAAAAAAAGTAAGAAAAGAAATACTAAACAGACTCCAAAAATCCTGAAATAAATTTTCTCCGTTCTCTAAAAATCTAACGGACAAGGTGAACATTTATTTGGGCCTCTAATGCAATTTTGGAAAATGCAAATTTTCCCTAATTCAAATAAAATAGCGATAAAACTCCGAATAAAATCTTATTTGATTTTAATATTAAATCTCCAATATTTCTTTATTTCGGGAAAGTCATTTTATCCCCTCTCTTTTATTTTCATAAAAGAAATATTCGAAGAGAAAATAATTAAAATCAAACGATCCTCTTTTTCAAAATTTGAGAAAACTCAAATATGAAAATAACGAAATCCCCAACTCTCTCCGTTGGTCCTTGAGTTGCGTAGAATTTCTAGGATCAAACCAAAATGCAATAAAATATGATATGCAATGACCATGTAGTGTATAACATTCCAAATTGTAAATTTGGGATGTTACAAACCTACCCCCCTTAAGATGAATCTCGCCCTCGAGATTCGGGTTGGCTAGAAAATAGGTGAGGGTGAACTTTCTATAGGTCTTCCTCTCTTTCCCAGGTGGCTTCCTCCTCAGTATGGTGGCTCCACTGAACTTTGCAAAACTTAATAACCTTACTGCATGTGACACGGCTTGCAAACTCAAGAATCTTGACTGGTTTCTCCTCGTAGGTCAAATCGGTATCCAACTGAATCGCTTCCAGTGGCACTGTATCCCTCACAGGAATATCAGCCATCTCTGCGTAGCACTTCTTCAACTAAGAAACGTGGAACACATCGTGAACTCTTGACAATCCTTCGGGCAATTCCAACTTTTAAGCAACTTCTCCCATACGTCCCAAAACTTTGTATGGTCCCACAAAACGTGGCGCTAACTTTCTCTTAACTCCAAAACGCTTCACTCCTCGAAGTGGTGATACTCGAAGATACACTATGTCTCCGACTTCATAAACTGTCTCCTTGCGTTTAGAATCTGCATAGCTCTTCTGCCTGGACTGGGCTACCTTGAGTCTGTCGTGTATCAGTTTAACCTTCTCTTCATAATCTTTGATCAAATCTGGACCAAACAACTGACGGTCTCCAACTTCATCCCACAACAATGGTGTCCTGCACCTCCTTCCGTACAATGCTTCGAAAGGGGCCATCTTCAATCTGGCTTGATAGCTGTTGTTGTAGGAGAACTCTGCATAAGGCAAATTGTCATCCCAACTAGATCCATAGTCTAGCACACAAGCTCTCAACATGTCCTCCAGAATCTGGTTGACTCTCTCGGTCTGTCCATCTGTCTGCGGGTGAAATGATGTACTGAACTCCAATCTCGTTCCAAAGTCTAGTGCAACTGGTGCCAAAACTTTGAGGTAAACTGTGTTCCTCTATCTGATACAATGGTCCTCGAAACTACATGTAGACATACGATCCTGGTCATGTATATCTTCGCCAACTTAGCACTGGTGTAGGTGGTCTTCACTGGGATGAAATGAGCCACCTTCGTCAAACGATCAACTACAACCCATATTGAGTCATAGCCTGAACGAGTCCTGGGTAATCCCGTGATAAAGTCCATGCCTAGTTTATCCCACTTCCATTCGGGTATCGGCAATGGCTGTAACAATCCAGCTGGCTTCTGATGTTACTCTCTGACATACATCACAAACTGCTACATACTCCGCAATGTCCTTGTTCATTCCGGTCGACCAGAAACTATTTTTCAAATCCAGATAAATCTTGGTATTTCCTAGGTGAATCGAATACGGCGAATCATGGGCCTCTTGCAAAATCAACTTCCTGATCTTCGGATCATTTGGCACATAAACGCGGTCCTCAAACCATAAGGTATCGTGCTCGTCCTCACGAAATCCCTTAGCTTTTCCTTTGCTCATCCTCTCTTTTATCTCAGCAATCTCCTTGTCCATCTTTTGAGCTTCCTTGATCTTATCCATCAAAGTAGACTGAATCTCTAATGCTGCTACATAACCCCTCGGAACTATTTCCAAACATAGCTCATGAAGATCCATTGCTAACACCTTGGGTAACTCTCCGGTCATGAGTGTATTGACATGACTCTTGCGGCTCAACGCATCGGCTACTATGTTAGCCTTTTCGGGATGATAATGCAACTTCATATCATAATCCTTGATGAGCTCCAACCATCTCCTTTGCCTAAGATTCAACTCCTTCTGTGTGAAGATATACTTCAAAATCTTGTGATTCGTGTACACCTCACAATGGTTTCCAATGAGAAAATGTCTCCATGTCTTCAACGCATGCACTACGGCTGCTAACTCCAAGTCATGGGTAGCATAATTCAACTCATGGGGTATAAGCTGTCATGAGGCATATGAAACAACTCTTCCTTCCTGCATAAGCACCGCTCCAAGTCCTCGACGAGAAGCGTCGCAATACACCTGGTAATCCTTGCATTGATCTAGAAGAATCAACACTGGGGCTGTAACCAAGCGTTTCTTTAATTCTTGAAAGCTGGCCTAACATTCCCCAGTCCATTTAAACTTAGTGTCTTTCTTCAACAACTCCGTCATAGGCTTTGCAATCTTCGAGAAATTCTCGATGAACCTTCTGTAGTATCCTGTGAGTCCAAGAAAACTCTGGATCTCTCCAACTGACGTGGGTGCTTCCCAATTTGTCACAGTGATAACCTTGGTAGGGTGTCGGGGATATACCCCGCGGTACGACCCGGCCGGACTTGGCAACTCACTAGAGACCCGGCTGGAGCTTGGCGACTCACTGGCGATCCGCCCGGACATGGCGGTTCACATGTAACCCGCTTGGACATTATGACTCACTGGAAACCGGGCGGGCCGATCAGACGGATGACAAGGCCCAAGGCCTAGAAGGCCGGCTCATGCTATGGTGGGCCGGTTTACGAGGAAAGACACAAGGAGTTATCTCTAAAAGGGGCAGACTAGGATTCCACTTGTTATAGAATAGTCCAAGTCCTACTAGGACTCCATATGTAACCCGCCCCTCCAACTTATATAAGGAGGGGCAGGGCACCCCCAGAGGGACAAGCAAGAACAAACAATCTCTAGGGCTAGACACAAAGGGGGAGCCGGCTTATGTGGCGGCTCTCTCATGAGCATAATGAGATCTAGCCACAAACAACATGTAGGGCTATTACCGGATGATGTTTCTCGGGGCCCGAAGCTGTCTAAATCCTTGTCTTGTGTTGCGTCCCTCGATTCCGATCAACCCCTCTCAAGCTACTACAAAGATGCGCTGGCCTCACGACTAACTCCTCACACTAGGACATCTGCCGTGACAATTCCACGACAGTTGGCGCCCACTGTGGGGCTTGCCCACGGTGGTGTTGAGTTCTTGGAGGGATCTTTCACAAGATCGAGAAGCTCACGAATTGATGGATGAAGAAGAGCCGACGCGAAACAATTGCGCAAGGTAACTTGAGGTACAAATTGTGATCCAGAGAAAGCTAGGGTTACGGTCCGCTCCGCTAGTGCTGTCCGAAAAAATCGCGGAGACCGCGATCTAACTTTCCACTGGAGTTTTCCTTCTCGGTTTATGCAACGCGCGTAGCCACCAAGGCTGACATGAAGCAATCCTGCCCTGTGGTCAAATCGCCACAGTCCTCGGTTTCCTCGGACCGACCAAACTAGGCACACGCGCATGCATGCAAGGGATCGGCTCCTGTGTCTATATGAGAAGCCTGCAAAGCAACTGGAAGACGCCTCCATTAAGTACTCTGCCACGTGATGGTCAAGTTAATCTACAACTCCAGATATTCTAACTAGCCAAAATGGCTATATGAGGAGGCGATTGGATCTACCTTGGCAAAGTCATACAAAAAATATATGTACTGAAGCTCTCACATGGTCAGGAAAAAGACAGTCCATCACATCAAGCCAACATAGTACCACATGTTGTTACTAGTACGCAAGGGGTCAAAGGGCAAAAGACTATGAATCAATGGCAGTCATCTGCGTCTAGAACACGCTCACACACACACACAAAGGGGAAAAAGGCCCACGACCCGGAAACAGAGCCGGCCACGACCCGGACTGGTCCATCGCCTGCGCCTGTGTCCTTGCCTCGAGGCGCCCGTCTCCGCCGCCGTTCCGGCCCCGAGCCGGCCTCGCCTCGCTTCGCCAAGGAATTTTTGAGCATCGTCCCTGGGCCGTTTCCAAGTCGATTTGCTACAGCCACCTCGCCAAGTGGCCCCGACTCATCGAGTCGCTCGACCTCTCCTTGCTTGACCATCGTTGTTGCCCGCCGTTGAGCTGCCTAAAATTGCCGCCATGGCTGCACGAAGACCCCGTCACTGCTGAGTCCACAACCGCTGCCGTGGCCATTGTCGCGAGCTGCCCTACCGGCTGATTCCAAAGTGCAAGACGGCATCTACTTCAAACCGCCCTACTCTGTTTCAGCCGTGAGTCACATTGACCCACCACCTCGCCGTGGTCTGTAGCCGTTACCCGTTGCTGCTGCTGCTGGTGTCTCGAGCCTGCTCTGAAACGCCTCTGACCCGCCTACCTCCGCCGTCTCAATGCACTGCCGCTGCAGCTCTTGAGCCGCTGTACTACCTCTGACGTCGTGCCACGTCACCCGCTGCTGAGTTCTTGAGCCGTCGTTTGCCCCGCGCGGAGGCGCAGGCATGGAAAAGTTGTGACAGTTTTCTTGACGGACACTTGTGCTGTGGGCTACTTCTCTGGTGCATTAGCATGTGAACAAGGGACAAGCCAAGGGATACAGGATACTGGGTCAATTTTTCATTGCTGTGCCCGGATAAGTGACTCCGATGATCAGTCTGATACACTGCAAGAAAACCATTATTCAGCAGTAGTGGTAGCGATGCTATCCACATGCATCAATTACTAGTGAACACTTGCTATGCGTCAAGCACATCGACTTGGATCTCAAGGCATTCAAAGCTGATTGTTATTCAGAAAAGGGGGACAGAGGAAGACCCATGTGGGTGCTGGTGCTATAGTAGACGTGCATAGGTCTGCCTATTTTTTGATCCAAGCACGACCAGCATTATCTACACCAGCATCCATGATCATCCGAAAAAAAAATACCAGGTGATATCCATCTAAGTTTATTTTATTAAACATATTGTTTTCATCAAGAACAATTACTTTGGTCTGTATATTTTTATGTGCAGCAAAGGTGGTGCCATGTTATGCCTATAAAGTGTACGTCAGCACCATCACACACCGGGTCTGCGCCCGCTTACTGATGGAAGAGGTGTGTGCAAGTCACCCGTGCAGCTTAATTTACATCAACCCACCGGAGTCGTGTTGACCCACCCTTGCCGCTTTGAGCCGCCGGGGTTATATTAAGTCGCTGGTCTGCCTGAGCTGCCGGAACTATATTGAGTAGCTGGTCTACCTGAGCCACCTCTGTCACGATAAACGGCTCATTCGTCGTCCAAACAAATCAGGTGTTATCCATCCAAGATTGTTTTATTAGCACATGTCGTTTTGTCAAAGAACAAATTTATCTTTGACTTGGTCTGCAATATTGTTTATGCAGGGCAATTATTTATGACAAAGAGTGATATTATACTGCGGAGATGGAGGCACGCCAACATCTTTTGGCACAGGTGGTCTTCGTTATTCAACGAACTCCTGCACCGGCTTACAACGCCGTGGCCGTCTCTCGCGACCGCGCCGGCTTACCACGCCGTGACCGTCTCTTGCGACCACACCGGCTTACAACAAGGAGGACAACTTGCCCGTCCGCACCGGCTTACAACACCGCGGCCGACTCATCTATCGGCTCCCGCGGCCGGCTCGGCCGTGATTGATTTCAGCTTCACCATGGTGATCATCAACTCCGCTGTGATAATTACTAACCTGACGCATCAAGTGAAATTCATCCAGTATATTTTATATTATATATTGCTTCCTTTAAAAGAGCAATTACTCTAGCTTGCAAGTTCTCCAGTGCAGGACAAGTTATATCACTGAGACGTTGAATGATTCGTACCGGTTTATATCACGATCAAATGTGGAGAATCTCAAGACAACTCCTCGAGTCATCTTAAGACTCAGGGGATACAATGACATGACTTGGGAACTCCGGGTCATTGGAAGGAATGATAACCCGGTTCTGGAGGACACCGCCATATTGATGAAAATTTAAATTCCATCAGAAAATTGTCAGTTCAAAATAAAGATTTTGGATTAAAATCCGGTTCAAGAGACATCTCTCTCCCGCAAAGGTTTGAAGCTCTCAAATTCGGTTCAAACATCCGGCTCAAGGTAAATTTGTCTTTTACAAAGTTTTTAAGCTCTCAAATCCGGTTCAAACATCCGGCTCAAGGACAATCTGTCTCCCACAAAGTTTTGAAGCTTTCAAATCCGGTTTAAAGTTTCGGTTCAAAAAGAATTAATCTCTCAAAAGATTCGAGTTCTCAGAAAAATTAAAGGTTGCCCAAGAGAACTTGCTGCCATGATGCGCGGTTCAAACATGGGTATCCTGCCTTACGGCTTACCTTATTATGGTCACTTGGGGGCTTCCTGCTCATCGAGCATAGCTGTCAGTACCCTCTTGATCGGCGCGATGCCAAAATTTATATGGTCACTTGGGGGCTTCCTGTTCAAACATAGGTCATATTCGAACCAAGAGAACATAGCTGTCGGTACCCTCTTGATCGGCACACTGCCAAACTCACTAGGGGGCTTCTTGATCGTATTCGAATCATAGCTTAACCCCTTTTGGGTCCAACTTGGATCGTATTCAAATCAGGGTCGCTAAAAACCTCTGAAGTTCATTTGGGGGCTTCCTGTTCAAACATAGGTCGTATTCGAACCAAAGAGAACATAGCTGTCGGTACCCTCTTGATCGGCGCAACGCCAAAGCCACCGGAGGCTACATGATCGTATTTGAATCCTAGCTTAACCCCTTTGGAACGGTTTACTGATCGTATTCGAATCAGAAACCTCGATTTTTATTTGGTTTAAGTTTTTGCAAACAATCTTTGGTTTTGTCTTGAGACTTTTTTGTTCAGATCTAAGTATAAGTGTGGTTTCGTTTAAACCCGGCTTGGCTTTGAACGATAAGTCGCTAGCATGTGACAATCATCATATATTTGGAAGTATTGGCTTCTAAGGATTGGGTTATCACCCTTACTGCACAGGTCGTGTAAACCGGCAGTACAAATTCAATATCACAATGGTTATATGTGGGATATTATGACCCGCCCTGGCTTTTGACGTTAAGTCGCCAGGGCATATGTTGTTTAAACTCTGTGCAGGATTTACAGAGCTATGACTTACATAAATGATTAAGTTCCATCCCATCATCAAAGATTGAAATTGGTGTATCAAAAGGGTTATCAATTCTTGATTTTCTCAAAGGCTATAAGCCGCCGGGTTACAAAACTTCCGGTTTACAATGGAGACGTATTAAATCGTCATCGGCCAAGAGCCGCCGGGTATTTAAACTCCAGGTTTACTTATCAAAAGATGAGGTATTCAAAGTCGCTTTGGCGCAATGGCTATTACTTTATCAATGGATATGATTTATTCTACAATGGAAGGAATAGTCCCGAGTCGCTGCAGGCTTACAACCCAGCACTTGGGGGCTACATTATTTAAATTGAGATTACATCAAATATGCAAGTCCCATGTCACTGCCAGGATGCACCATGGCATTTGGGGGCTAATGTAAAGTCACTTTTTGTTCAATTTATTGAAGACCCGACTCATCACATTGTAATGAGCCGACCCTTGGGGGCTACCAATTGCTCATGTCAAAAATTCAAGGTACACAAGCATTAATCTATTATATTGAATGATCCACTATTCAGTTGGTAGAGTACAAAGCTCTTAACCTTGTGGACGTGGTTTCAAGCCCCATGGTGGAGATTATATTATATGATGTTATTATCAATAAATTATATACAAAGTCCCAGCTCAGTATTATCTTACTAAGCCGGCCCTTGGGGGCTACACGTTGATGTTCAAGTTTACATGGTTATATCTACAAAGTCCCTGCTCATTATTGCATAATGACCCGGCCCTTGGGGGCTACAGTGGTTGAAGTTTTCATGATCATAAGGCAATTACAAGTCCCAGATTGCTGCAAGCATGACAACCCGGCACTTGGGGGCTATAGGTGATATGCATATAAGGGAGAAAAAATCTTGAAATTCTCAGTTTGGAGTAGACCAGATTAACCCGGTGTCTGCAACAATCATGACCCCGCATCATTTATTTATAACCCGGCAATTTTGGCAAACATAAATCGGCAAGATCTACATCTTTAAGCCGAATGTTTATCAGTTGAATATTTCAAGACCAATATTTTTGTCAAGTCAGAGCATTGAAGGCCGACTCAAATGGATTATTTCTTATAATATTTCTCTACAAGAGCCAATGTCAGCAAATGGATTATGAAGCTGGCCTATTGACCCAGATTTCCCAGGAGAAAATGTCGAGGACTTAAAGATGATCAGGTGCCGGCTTACAAGAATTTTTAACCCGGAGCACAACCTGTCAAAGTTGTTCTGGTGTTTATTTTGCAGGATCAGTTTAACATGGATAAATCCAAATTAAACTGGGGGCTAATGTCGGGGATATACCCCGCGGTATGACCCAGCCGGACTTGGTGACTCACCAGAGACCCGGCTGGAGCTTGGCGACTCACTGGCGATCCGCTCGGACATGGCGGTTTACATGTAACCCGCCTGGACATTGTGACTCACTGGAAACCGGGCGGACGGATTAGACGGATGACAAGGCCCAAGGCTTAGAAGGCCGGCTCATGCTATGGTGGGCCGGTTTACGAGGAAAGACACAAGGAGTTATCCCTAAAAGGGGCAGACTAGGATTCCACTTGTTATAGAATAGTCCAAGTCCTACTAGGACTCCATATGTAACCCGCCCCTCCAACTTATATAAGGAGGGGCAGGGCACCCCAAGAGGGACAAGCAGGAACAAACAATCTCTATGGCTAGACACAAAGGGGGAGCCGGCTTATGCGGCGGCTCTCTCATGAGCATAATGAGATCTAGCCACAAACAGCATGTAGGGCTCTTATCGGATGATGTTTCCCGGGGCCCGAAGCTGTCTAAATCCTTGTCTTGTGTTGGTCTCTTGATTCCGCTCAACCCCTCTCAAGCTACTACAAATATGCGCTAGCCTCACGACTAAGTCCTCACACTAGGACATCTGCCGTGACAATTCCACGACATAGGGTCTACGGCTATTCCTTCTCCGGATATAACATGTCCGAGGAATCCAAGTTCCTTCAACCAAAACACACACTTGCTGAACTTGGCATATAGCTGATGTTCTCTAAGCTTCCCAAGTACCAAACACAATTGTTCCTTATGCTCCTCTTCATTCTTCGAGTAGACTAGAATATCATCAGTGAACACCATGACAAACTTATCCAAAAACTCCATAAACACCTTGTTCATCCTGGTCATAAAATAGGCAGGTGCGTTAATCAAACCAAATGACATAAAGGTATACTCATATAGCCCGTACCTTGTGGTGAAAGCCGTCTTTGGTATATCCTACTCTCGAATCTTCAGCTGGTGGTACCCTGATCGCAGATCGATCTCGGAAAACACCTTAGCTCCTTGTAGTTGGTCAAACAAGTCATTTATCATCGGCAGTGGGTACTTGTTCTTGATCGTCACTTCATTCAATCCTCGACAATCAACAACCATCCTCAACGATCCATCCTTCTTCTCCACTAGAAGCATTGGTGATCCCCAAGGTGACGAGCTTGGGCGAATATAGCCTTTATCCAGTAACTCCTTAATCTGCTTCTTAATTTCCTCTAAATATTTAGAAGGCATCCTATATGGTCTCTTAGATATTGGCCCTGTGCCTGGCAAAAGCTCGATCGAAAACTCAATGTCTCTATCCGCTGGCATGACTGGGAACTTTCTGGAAATACATCCGGGAAATCCTTCACCACTGGTACTTCCTCCTGTACAACTCCTGATAAGGTATTCACTTGAGTCCTATTCAGCACATGCCAGGATACATACTTGATCCTTCTTCCTTCTGGAGTGGTAAGCAAAATCGACTTACTGATGCAGTCAATGTTCCCTCCATACTTTGATAACCAATCCATGTC
Organism: Triticum urartu; assembly: GCF_003073215.2. Taxonomy (NCBI): domain Eukaryota; kingdom Viridiplantae; phylum Streptophyta; class Magnoliopsida; order Poales; family Poaceae; genus Triticum; species Triticum urartu. Next base: position 600,920,565 of record NC_053024.1, on the reverse strand, counting down.
TAATATCACATCCAGTCCTTGTGACTCCAATACTATTAGGTCTGAGGGGAACACATAGCTACCAATCCTTAATGGTAACCGATCACACCATAGGCTAGCCATATACTCCGCTCCTGGCGAGGTTACTAACATGGGTGTCCTAAGGGCTTGGCTTGGCAGTTTAAACTTTTCCAAAAATCCCCTTGATATGTATGAATGCGATGTGCCAGTACAAAAAAGAACAATTGTAGTAAATGACTTAATCATAAACTTACCTATTACTGCATCTGGTTGTGCTTCAACCTCCTCCACGTTCACGTGGTTCACTTGTCCCCTGTTAAAATGGTTGGGCTTCTTCCCAGATCTTCCATTGCCATTCCCATTCTTTTCTTCAGAACATTCCGTGGCATAATGTCCAGTCTTCCCGCACTTGAAGCAAGTACTGTGACTTAGATCCTTCTTGGCGGGCGTTGTTGGGTTGGAACGGTTCTGTCCGTTGCTTCCTCCATTACCATTAACATTCCTGGGGCCACTATGGTTGTGAGGAATCCCTCCATTGTGGTTGTGACCTCCATGGTTATGCTGAAGAGGTCCTCCCGAGTTCGGGGTAAAACGGGGTCTCTGCTGAGCTCCATAATTGTACTTCCCTTGTCCATAATTCCTCTTGCGGTTGTCAAACAGCTGCTGCTTCCCTTCAATCATGAGAGCTCTATCTACTAACTCCTCGTAGTTAGTGAAAGTTGCTACCATCAACTGCATGCTCAGCTCATCATTCAGTCCTTCCAGAAACTTCTCCTGCTTCGCGGCATCTGTTGCAACGTCATCTGGGGCGTAACGTGCTAGCATACTAAAGTCATCCACATACTGGCCAACGGTGCATCCTCCTTGGCGTAAGTTGCAAAACTTGCACTTCTTCATGGCCATAGCTCCTGCTGATACATGGGCGGTACAGAATGCTTGCTGAAACTGCTCCCAAGTGACATTGGCTATAGGAAAAGTGGCTGTGTAATTCTCCCACCATGAGGCTGCTGGTCCATCCAATTGGTGCGTGGCAAAACACACCTTCTCAGCATCTATGCATCCTGCAGTGGTCAACTCCCTTCCAATCCTGCGAAGCCAATCATCTACAACTATCGGCTCGGTGCTACTGGAGAACACTGGCGGCTGCAACCTCAGAAAATGGGCTAAGTTGTCAACTGGGGGTGGTGGTGGTGGGTTATTGTTGTTGTTGCCTTGGTTTTGAACTAACAACTGCATCAAGGCATTCTGCTGCTGGATAAACTGAGTGAGCTCCGGTGGGAAAGTAAATCTGGGGTCACGTCTCGGAGGCATCTGAGGGTTTAGAGGGAAGATAATAGAATAGAATGAGGTCTAGTGAGAAAGCACTACCCATATGCTCATGAGACAAACACAATCATATCACTTCAATCAATTCAAACAAGGGCATACAATCGGTCTAATCTATATACACGGGGGACAACTACTACTGATATGGTGGTCGACTAGAAAAATTGATCAGTGGAAGACTCCATAATATCTGCTCCAGCTTCGTCAACAAAGTCATCATCGCTATCATCGGGGTCCGAGTCGGTGTCGTCGATGATGATGTAGTTCTCCGGGAAAATGGAATCACCGTCTTCTCCTCCTGGCGCGGGGTCTCCCATGAATACTCCTAGCTTCCTTGTCAGATCGTCATTCATCTCCACTAGTGTCGTCATTTCCTCCTCGTATCCATCGCGTGTAGACTTGAGTTCTTCCTCCAGCTCTGTGATCCTAGTCATTGCCTTCTTCAGATCTATCATGCCTGCGCATATCTGGTTCTCCTGGCGACGAATGTGCTGGTTTTACTCCTGGATGGAAGCGGCAATAGATCTATCCTTCCTGGTGCTGATCATCTCCCATTGCTCATCTCGGCACCCACAAATCTGGTAGATAGTATCCTTGAGATCCTTGTGGTAAACTTCTCCAATGCGTCCCATGGTGATGTGGGCTGCCATGCTCTTGCCTAAACTCCAGGTTGGTGCATCAAAGGAAAACTCTATGGGCTTAGTGACTGGCGCGAGCGTCCTTCCTGGAATTTGAACTCGAATCATCCAGCGCTCATCTTGTAGTAAAGTGGCGTTGTAGTTCCCGGTGAAGCTTGGTATTCCGATGTTCAGGTATCTAGAACTTCCTTCAAGTGTCGTCCAAAAGGTGTATCTTCATCCGGTTGAGTGAACTTGTTCCTTGCATCCGCCATCCCAAAGGCCAGTAAAGGGAGAGGAGTCAGAAATGAGAAGAGAGTAGTGATATAGGGTTTTAGCTTAGTGGTCGTGTCCTACAGTCAGTGTGTGCTCTGATACCATCTTGTAGCGACCAGACCTCAACCAGTCTGATCTCTGTGCATCAGTGTCATCTCTCGATCGATAATGCAGACATGCACAGTACTTGAGGATTTGTAACAGAGTAGCAATCACACACTTATTACATCGAATGTCTCAAAAGAGAACTTATTAAAACAAATATGGCTTAAGGTCATCTAATACGATAACAGCGGAAGGCTTGGAAGATAAAGTGAGTCCATCAACTCCAACGGCATCATTGAGTGAAAGACAACGACCTAAGGCTCCTTACTCGACGTGTGAAAAGTCTGCAACATGAACGTTGCAGCCCGAAACAGGTCAGCACATGGAATATGCTCGCAAGGTAACACAAGAGTAATGAACAGAATAAATGCTATCACTACATGCATATTTGGCTGGTGGAGGATGTATGGTTAATATATTTTTGCAAAAAGCCATTTTTCCTACAACAAAGGAATAACTTTTATTTAACTATCATGGTAGTTGTTAAACATTGAGAAGGTTCCTCCAACTCAATCCCAATTAAACATCATCATTAAACCAATCAAATTATATTAAGAGTGTTGAGATCAACATGATAATCCAAGAACCAGATACACAAGATGTCCATAACCGGGGACACGACTAACCATGATTAGTTTATACAATCTGCAGAGGTTTGTGCACTTTTCCCCACAAGACTCAATCTCCTCCGTTGGATTTCTCACACTACATGGTGTTTGAGAAACAGATGACCGAGACACAGTCTTTCAGAAGCATTAACTCTCTACTCTGGAAAAAGAACTTGAGAAGGACAAGAACGATCAGAAGAAGCCATTGGAGACATGAACAAGACTTGAAGAGTTTGGCAACCTTGAAGATTTATTGACCTATAGAAGACCAAACCCATGTTATATACCCACGTTAGATGCGACGATTGTGAGCTGTCATTTTGTTTGATGTTTTTCCGACAGCCACAAAATAAAAAATCTGTCTTTTCAAAACTATTGTTTGCATTGTGTGTATCCCTCTCTATATCTCTCTGTCTCACCCCAAAACCCATGGACCCAATAGAGGATGAATGGAGATGATCTTGTATTTTCTGGACCGATGAGTCAGTTGGAGACAGACCGATGGATTCAGAACATGGAGGATCACATGGAGAATAACCCTATAGCCGGAAATGATATGACCAAGCATGCTCTTCAGTGCTTTGAAAGAGGTGCTGCTACTTGGTGGAGGATGTACGAAACCATCAATGGATGACAAAGATTAACCACTTGGAAAGAATTTAAGTTGACTCTGCTAAAGTCTCATTTTGTGTCCCAGAAATTGAAGCCCTATGGAAGTGATGTGATGAATCCTTGTGCATGCAAGCTCTATGGAGAAATAGGACACACCCATAAAGAACACAAGGGTGAATGCCCAAATTGTGAAGGAAGTCACCCAGCTGAAGAATGCCCAACTAGGCAGATTACTTGTTTCTTGTGTGAAGGGACTACCCACTACCCTGCTCAGTGTCACATTTACCCCATGGTACAAACAACCGTACAACAGACGAAAGAAGCAATGAAAGGAGTCCTCATGGAAAGTTTAGAAGAACCTGTGATGAAGGAAGAGGTGGAGGACACACCCAAAGTGGACCCAATTAAACCCTGCACCATGTCGTGTTATTCATGTGGAGAAAAAGGACACATCTTCCAGGATTGTCTGAATGGGTATTTAGTATAATTCTCGACGGAGGAAGTGGAGTTTGATCCACATGAAATGGAAGTATTGGTTGGAACAAAGAAATCCAGGAGGAAGAAGAGAAAGTTTACCAGGAAGAACCAAATCTCTGCAGAGAAGGACCTGAGTTACATCACCTGTTTCAAGTGCAGAACCTTGGGCACTATGCCAATATGCCCAGGAAAGGAGCCAAGAAATCAGGGAATAGGCACAATCACAAATAAGCCCCGAGATTTGTCAAAAGTCATTTGTTTACGTTGCAAATAAGTATAACATGGTGCTAGGCAATGTCCAGAACGCAAGGAAGCATGAGCAGAGTACTTCAGAATTTTGATACTGGAGTAAGGAATGTAATAAATAGAGAAGTAAGCACCCTTACTTTCAGGAGAAGTTAAATTATGTAAAGGAAGTGCAGGAGATTGTAATACTTTGAGAATCAATAAAGTCTTCTGTCATGAGTTCGTACGCTGAATTTTTATGAGTTGTTACTCTATGAAGAAAAGATTTTCGACCATTTTTGAGGTTATGAGAAATATGGTCTATGGAAGATTTGTTCATTTTAAGGGTGGTAGTACCCTGTGAGGAAACTTGACCCCTAGAAAAGATAATGATATTCCACGGAGTGGACGTTGGACAAGATAAGTACGAGTTTTACCTCGATATGAGGGATACCCCTAGGAATATGAAGGGATGAAGTGATACTGGATATAAAGGAGGTATAATGTTGACAATATGGAGCAATTGTAATTCCACGATGAGTTTGAGTAATCACAATCTGAGATTGGCAACAATAGAAGGAAGAAGGAAAGTACAATTGGATGGATTTAAGAAATGCTAGGAAGCTGGATGTTGGAATAATGACCAGTTGCCCGATGATGATTTCAAGGTTTGCAAGTGATGAGATGGGCCATGACCCATAGGCCCCAGGACCTGCCAAGAAGCAAGCACATTCTTGCTTAAGGAAATACCCTAGAAAGAGATTACGACCTTACCCACCAACGATCTTATAGGAGTAACGCAAAACCTGAGAGTTGTGAAGAAACTGTAGCGACCAGACCTCAAACAGTCTGATGTCTGTGCATCAGTGGCATCCCTGGATCGGTAATGCTGACACACATAGTACTTGAGGATTTATAACAGAGTAGCAATCACACACTTATTACATCGAATGTCTCAAAAGAGAACTTATTACAATAAATATGGCTTAAGGCCATCTAATACGATAACAGCGGAAGGCTTGGAAGATAAAGTGAGTCCATCAACTCCAACGGCATCACCGAGTGAAAGAAAACGACCTAAGGCTCCTTACTCGACGTCTGAAAAGTCTGCAACATGAACATTGCAGCCCGAAACGGGTCAACACATGGAATATGCTGGCAAGGTAACACAAGAGTAATGAACAGAATAAATGCTATCATTACATGCATATTTGGCTGGTGGAGGCTGTATGGTTAATATGTTTTTGCGAAAAGCCAATTTTTCCCTACAACAAAGGAATAACTTTTAATTAACTATCATTAGTAGTTATTAAACATTGAGAAGGTTCCTCAAACTCAATCCCAATTAAACATCATCATTAAACCCAATCAAATTATATTAAGAGTGTCGAGATCAACATGATAATCCAAGAACCAGATACTCAAGATGTCCATAACCGGGGACACGGCTAACCATGATTAGTTTATACACTCTGTAGAGGTTTGCGCACTTTTCCCCATGAGACTCGATCTCCTCCGTTGGATTTCCCACACTACATGGTGTTTGAGAAACGGATGATCGAGACACAGTCTTTCAGAAGCATTAACTGTCTACTCTGGATAGACCATACCACCTACAACCCACTACATCTGCTAGTCCACCTCTTCGAGAGCTTCACGCAACTTACTCAACTATGCCAGAGCCCATAATGGCTTGTGGCTGCACACAGAAGTTTCTAGCATGAATAATGTTATGATCCCTTTGAGCCTGGCTGGCGGGCCGTAGGATGATCACACGGGTCCTCTGGGATATCCTAGGACAACATTTGATTCTCCAGCTGCCCACAAGCAATCCACCCAGATGTGTATTTGAGTTGCCACCTTAAGTTGAACCATTAATTAACAACTCACATCTGTCATGAAAACACTCAAACCCAAACCACATCTACGAGCATAGTATAGAAATATAAGCAACGTAGAAGTAACTCCCATAGGTTTGAAAAACAAACAGGTGAATAGGTACTACCTCATCTACTTCCCGAAACCCACAATTTAATCAGATCCTAACCATGCAATTGTTTGAGGATTGATCTAATGCAGTAAAACTGGGTAGTAAAAGGGTATGATCAAAGTGTTACTTTCCTTGCTGATGATCCGTGAAACCTAGAGACTCGTAGTTGCACGCTTCGCACTCCGGGCACTCTATCGCAAACAAACAAGCATACAATAAGCACTCAACTAGAGGCACAAGTAAAACTCAAATAGAAGTCTAACCAGAAAGTTCAACTTAAGAACTCCGGTTGGCAAAAAGAATCAAACCAAACGAAGCAATGAAACTCAAACTGTGAAAGAAACAAGATCCGTTTACTAATCTGGACTTAAGTCAAATTCTCACAGTAGCAAAAACTTGTTCAAGTTGGTTAAACAGAAAGAGGGCTTCAAAACGAAGATCTAGGCGCTTGAATCGCCTGATTCCGATGAACGAGCGAAAAGTCCTAGAAAAAGAAAATTGGCGAACATGCTAACGAACAAATGTTCGTTGTCTGCGGCTAACGGGTGAAAACCGTTCATTAAAACGAGCGTACGAACGGGCGTTCGCTAAATAAATGAACCGACGGAAAAACTAAACCGATAAAAACAAAAAAATGAATCTAGGTTTTCGAAAAAAAAACCGGCAGCTACCTCGGCGTTTGTGACGACGGCGGCTAGCTCAGCGTTTGTGACGACGGCGGCGGCAGAAACTTCGGAGGGCGGGGCGACGACTCCGGTGGGCGGCGGGCCGGCAGTGCGGCTCGGCGGCGGGCTCCAGTGGTGGGCAGCAGCGGCGGCGGCGTGTGGCGGCGCATCGACTAGGGTTTGGGACTGGGGCGGCTCGGGCGTCGCGGCTTTAAAGGCCGGCTGGGCTAGTGTCCCAGGCGGACACAGCCCGGTTAGGTCAGTTGACTTTCTTTTTAAATAAATTCCACGCAGAAAAACGAAGAAAAGAAATACTAAACGGACTCCAAAAATCCTGAAATAAATTTTCCCCGTCCTCTAAAAATCTAACGAACAAGGTGAACATTTATTTGGGCCTCTAATACAATTTTGAAAAACACAAAATTTTCCTAATTCAAATAAAATAGAGATAAAACTTCGAGTAAAGTCTTATTTGATTTTAATATTAAATCTCCAATATTTCTTTATTTTGGGGAATTCATTTTATCCCCTCTCTTTTATTTTCATAAAAGAAATATTTGAAGAGAAAATAATTAAAATCAAACGATCCTCTTTTTCAAAATTTTAGAAAACTCAAATATGAAAATAACGAAATCCCCAACTCTCTCCGTGGGTCCTCGAGTTGTGTAGAATTTCTAGGATCAAACCAAAATGCAATAAAATATGATATGCAACGATGATCTAATGTATAACATTCCAAATTGAAAATGTGGGATGTTACATAAACGATAGATGTTTTTTGCTTGCAGAATCAATGGATTTATCCGAACTTAGTTCGTCGACAAGAGAAATTCTGCAATGCTTGTGAGGATGACCGAGTGTTAGAATGCAAGATTCGCTAAACCATATACAAGATAATGATTTGGGTGCGGGATGGATTGATCACCATACCGACTTACTCTTATTATTCGCCTTGCTATACGGGATGGTAAGTCTGAGTGACTTACCTATAGTAGAGAGACGACGATCAAAACTTTGTTTAAACCTTAGAATGGTATGGAAATTTTCCCTTGTACAAGGCAGCTGTTGCCAAACGTAGGTCATACGGTGATGTTCAACCCAGACCCATTTCTTGCAGGAGAAACCATAAATGGTTGACCACCATGAGATATCGATAGTTGTTTAGTATTGGCGACAGACCAGTTAGCTAAGAGGAAGCAGTCACAGAAGAACCATACCAAGATGAAAGGCCACAAGGATTGAGTAAAAATGGTTGTACCACTACCGGAAGAGCCAGAGTATGAAATTTCCCAAGAATCGAGGAGACTGACACTTTCAACAATAAGGATGGAGTATATAAGTTTTGATGGAACCGTAGCCATGCTTCTAAGGGTGGTAGCACCCCAAACCCCCTGTAATGATCGATGGATTTTGAGAAGACCCCCGAACCTAACCTATTTCTTTCTAGCCTCTCCGAATCTTGAGGACGAAATTCATTTTAAGGGTGGTAGGTTTGTAACATCCCAAAATTCTAAATTTTGGAATGTTATATTAAATAGATAGTTTTGATTGATCGTTTGATTTCTTGAGTAAAATTGAGTGAAATTTGAAACTTTTGAAAGTTGAATGAGAGGGAATAAAAGGACTTTCCCAAACTTTCATTTTTGCATTTCTGATATCCATGAATTCAAATACTTTTCAAATAAAAAACCCTGGAGTGAAGATAATATGACTTCCTCCATTTAATTAAATGAAAAAGGGTTTTGAAAATATTTGAATTTCATCTGCAAATATTTCAAATTCAGAAACTTCAAGCAACTCAATGATTTTCATGAGAGAAGATAAAATGAATCTTCAAAACATATGAAATATGAGTTGGAAGTTTAAAAGGATCAAATTTAAAATCCTTTTAGAAATTTCAATTTCGAGTTATTTGAGTTTTATTCAAATTATTTTTCTCCAAAAATAAAATATGTGGAAAATAGGGTAACGTGATTCCCTAAAATATATGAAGGTGGTTTTTGCCTCTGTGAGCCCCGGCAGGACCCGCCGGGGTGTCTTGGTTGCTTTCCTCAGGCTGTGGCCCTGCCCCTTGCCGGGCTCGCCTGCCCGGCAAGGAAGGCCCTTCTCTTGTTGATATTCTACTTTCTTGGCTTAATCTTGGTCTGTCTGGTCTGCACGCTGGTCCTTTGAAACTCTTGGTCCTTTTACTCTGACTTGGGCTGGTGCTCCGATCTTGTTCCTGTGCCTGTGCACAGTCTAGGCAACAGACCTAGGGTTTGCTGCACAGACAGAAGCCCCCGGGCCTGCCCCGAACGCGCTGCCGAGCATCGTCGAGGTAGGGCCTAATAAGTGCACAGGCAAGGGTTACTGAAGAAGTTGGTCTCTTGGAGTCTCCTCTTGCTTCTTGATTAGCCTTGATTCCGGGCAGGTTTTCGGTTTCTCCGTGCGTCATGCGCGACGTTGTGGAAGAATTTCGATCGTGGCCCGTCGATTCTCCTCGCCCCACGATCACGGGGCGGAAACTACCATCCCACTTGCCTCCCGTTCCGCACACACCAGCCACATGTCCCACATGCATTGGGTGTGGTAGGTGTTGGATGCGGAGGACACGGGCAGAAGTGCCATGGCTGAAACCTAGCGTCGATGGTCGGAGCATGGGGTCGGCCTCGGCACTCAGAGCTGTAGTGGGTGGGGAGAGTGGGTGGAGAGAGGCCGCAATGGAGGTGCATGGTAGCCGCTTCTCGTATGAGGAGCCAGCACCCTACCTAGTTTCCCTATAAAGTAGGGTGTAGGAGTGGCACTTCTCCCCCTTCTTCTCCGCAACTCTTCCCTTCAAGCGATGGCGGGAGGGCGAGGGCGCCGTGGAGTCTTCGCGGCGGCGATGAGGGCTTCTGCTCGACAGTGTGTCCCTCCTCCCCTAGACCCCGGGGAAAATGGACAAGGGCGAAGGCGTAACGGGGCACTTATCTTTTTCAATCTTAAATCTGTAGGCAATTGCCAAATTTCAATCTCAAGTCCATGTTTGTGTTCTGTAATTCTTGCACTTGTATTAGCATATGAATGAAAAATATGAACCTTGCTAGGAACTCGTGCATTTGTATGTCCTTGTAGAGGTGAAGTGCTTCTTTAATGTAAATAAACGAGTTTTCCCCAGCAGGCTATCCTGCCGGTATCCTTTTCGTTTGCCGGAGAAATGTGTCTGCCGGGGAACAAACAAAGGGAACAGCCCCCCGCCAACTTCTTTTTCCCCAAAGGCCACTACGACCATCCTGACCGAAGCAGCATTCGAGTCATGGACGGGAGCACCTAAGTTTCAAAAGATAGGCGAGGCATTCTAATGCACAAGTTATAGCCGACAGAACACTAACGGATAGGGAGAAAAACTTATTTGTTTGGCTTGCCGGGGACTGCTGTGCCAGGCAATCTTCTCAACTCCTTGACGAAGTCAAGTTCATGGCAGGAACCTGAAACTTCATGCTGATGAGAATGAATGCAAGATGCGATCCTATCTATATGCATATGCAGATGCTCATGAAATGCTTATGCAGTGATCTTGGTGTGCTCATGCATGCATGCAATCTTAGTTGGGGGCCCCCTACAGCGCTTCTTTATTTTCTCTTGCACAGGGTCATCACCCCGGCTTTGTACAAGGGGTTACATGCAACTGAGGCAAGGCTTGTAAAAAAGGGTGGCTATCGGGTAGGGCCCGACAGCCGCGCCTTACGGTAGAACTTGCGGAGATGCTCAATATTCCATGAGTTTTGCAACTGAGTGTCGTCTTTGGTCTCTAGACGGACAGCGCCAGGTCTGGTGACTCATACTACCCGGTATGGGCCTTCCCACTCTGGTGACAACTTGTGTGTACCCTTGGCAGACTGAACGCGCCTAAAGACAAGGTCACCTTCCTTAAAACACTGGGCACATACCCTGTGGCTATGACAAGGTCACCTTCCTTAAAACACTGGGCACGTACCCTTGGCAGACTGAACGCAGGGATTGTTGGCATTGTGCAACACGCGTAGCGGCCCGGAGATAGTTCTCCTCGAGTAGCACAGCGTTGTCACACCAGTGTTGATCTTGCACTACTTCATCGTAGGCAAGCAGTCGAGGCAACTCGTAAATGAGTTCCATGGGGATAACTGCTTCTACCCCGTAGACCAGGGAGAAGGGAGTCTGCCCAGTAGCTCGGTTTGGAGTCGTTCTGAGGGACCATATAACTATTGGCAGCTCCTCGATCCACCGCCTGTCGTGCTTCTGCAGCGTATCAAAAGTTCTTGTCTTGAGTCCATGTAGCACTTCAGTGTTCGCCCTCTTAGCTTGTCCATTACTCCGGGGGGGTGCCACAGAGGCGAATGAGATCTTGCATCTGAGGGCATGAACATATTGCATGAAGGCGTGGCTCGTGAACTGGGTGCTGTTGTTGGTGATGATCCTTGCCGGAACTCCAAAACGACACACCAATTCTTTCAAGAACTTGATAGCTGATTGAGCAGTCACCTTTATCACGACAGTCACTTCTGGCCACTTTGTAAACTTGTCGATGGCAACGAACAAGAATTCAAATCCCCCGATTGGTCGGGGGTTGGGGCCGAGGATGTCGAGCCCCTAGACCAAAAATGGCCTTGATAGAGGGATTGTTTGAAGAGCTTGGGCAGGCAGGTGTGTTTTCTTGGAATGGAACTGACAAGCTTCACATGTCGTGACGAGCTCGACAGCATCTTGGAGGGCTGTGGGCCAATAGAATCCATGCTGGAATGCTTTCCCAACTAATACCCTTGATCCAATGCGGGAGTCACACATTCCTCTATGAATCTCAGCCTGCAGTTCATTTCCTTCTTCTCAACAGACACACTTCAATTTCACACCGTTGGGCCGCCTTCTCTACAGAGTGTCATCGACAAACTGATACATATTGGCCCTCCGGGCTACTTTTTCAGCTTCATCTTGGTCGCCCGGAAGCTCTCCGGTTGGAGAAAGCGGACAATGTGCCTTGCCCAGGTTGGAGCCTGGGGCTCGGCAACAAGGACTAGCGGCACCTCCTCTGCGTGGGAGCACCAGCCTCATCCGCGGGGTTCATGGACCCGGCTGGAGGGGGTGGTCCGGCAGGCTGTGAGGAGTTGTTTCCGACAGGGAACCTGCCGGGAGCGGACGGCTCGACCGGGAGAGGCTTTCCGGTGTCCAACTTTCTCCTCTTCCAGGCCATTGTTGTTGGGGATACGGAGGGCTGAGTGAGATGGAGAACAAAAGTTCCTATTTCCACTAGAAGATTCTGCACAACACACTTTGACAAATGATCAGCTATGCTGTTTTTTGCATGGGGTATGTGCTCTGTTTGCAATCCGTCAGAGTGCTCCTCTAATATCCTCACTTCCTCGACGTATGCCTCCATCAATGGACTTTGGTAATCCTTGTTGACTTGTCTCACCACAAGATGTGAATCTACTCGAATGATCATCCTCTGAATTCCCAATTCTGCTGCAATCCTGAGCCTGACAAGGAGTCCTTCATACTCAGTTGTATTGTTGGTTGCTTCTTCCCAGGCAAAATGCATTTGCACGATGTACTTCAAGTGTTCCTCGGAGGGAGCAACAAGAATCACGCTAGCCCCTGCACCTTGCAGGGAAAAAGCACCATCAAAATACATAATCCATTCTTGGGGCAATTCCTGAAGGAAATATGCCCTAGAGGCAATAATAAAGTTATTATTTATTTCCTTATATCATGATAAATGTTTATTATTCATGCTAGAATTGTACTAACCAGAAACATAATACATGTGTGAATACATAGACAAACAGAGTGTCACTAGTATGCCTCTACTTGACTAGCTCGTTGATCAAAGATGGTTATGTTTCCTAACCATATACATGAGTTGTCATTTTATTAACGGGATCACATCATTAGGAGAATGATGTGATTGACTTGACCCATTCCGTTGGCTTAGCACTTGATCGTTTAGTTTGTTGCTATTGCTTTCTTCATGACTTATACATGTTCCTATGACTATGAGATTATGCAACTCCCGTTTACCGGAGGAACACTTTGTGTGCTACTAAACGTCACAACGTAACTGGGTGATCATAAAGGTGCTCTACAGGTGTCTCCGAAGGTACTTGTTGGGTTGGCGTATTTCGAGATTAGGATTTGTCACTCTGATTGTCGGAGAGGTATCTCTGGGCCCACTCGGTAATGCACATCACTATAAGCCTTGCAAGCATTGCAACTAATGAGTTAGTTGCGGGATGATGTATTACAGAACGAGTAAAGAGACTTGTCGGTAACGAGATTGAACTAGGTATTGAGATACCGATGATCAAATCTCGGGCAAGTAACATACCGATGACAAAGAGAACAACGTATGTTGTTATGCGGTCGGACCGATAAAGATCTTCGTAGAAGATGTAGGAGCCAATATGGGCATCCAGGTCCCACTATTGGTTATTGACCAGAGAGGTGTCTCGGTCATGTCTACATAGTTCTCGAACCCGTAGGGTCCGCACGCTTAACGTTCTTTGACGATATAGTACTATATGAGTTATGTATGTTGATGACTGAATGTTGTTCGGAGTCCGGGATGAGATCACGGACATGACGAGGAACTCCGGAATGGTCCGAAGATAAAGTTTGATATATGGGATAGTAGTGTTTGATCTCCGAAAGGGGTTCCGGATGTTCCCCGAAATGTTTGGGCATGAGAACACTTTATCTTGGCCAAAGGGGAAAGCCCACGAGGCTTTTGGAAAGTGCAAAAGGAAGTTTTGCGGAGACCAGAGGCTAGGGGGTAGACGCCGGGAACCCTGGCGTCTAGCCCTGGAGTCCGAGAAGGACTCTTGCCTTTCGGGTGAAACCGACTTTGAGGAGGCTTTTACTCCAAGTTTCGACCCCAGGGCACAACATATAAATAGAGGGGTAGGGCTAGCACCAAAGACACATCAAGAAACACCAAGCCGTGTGCCGGCAACCCCGTCCCCTCTAGTTTATCCTCCGTCATAGTTTTCGTAGTGCTTAGGCGAAGCCCTGCGGAGATTGTTCTTCACCAACACCGTCACCACGCCGTCGTGCCGCCGGAACTCATCTAGTACTTCGCCCCTCTTGCTGGATCGAGAAGGTGAGGACGTCACCGAGCCGAACGTGTGCAGAACTCGGAGGTGCCGTGCTTTCGGTACTTGGATTGGTCGGATCGTGAAGACGTACGACTACATCAACCGCGTTGATATAACGCTTCCGCGAACGGTCTACGAGGGTACGTAGACAACACTCTCCCCTCTCGTTGCTATGCATCACCATGATCTTGCGTGTGCGTAGGAAATTTTTGAAATTACTACGTTCCCCAACAGTGGCATCCGAGCCTAGGCTTTATGCGTTGATGTTGTGCATGAGTAGAACACAAGTGAGTTGTGGGCGATATAAGTCAGACTGCTTACTAGCATGTCATACTTTGGTTCGGCGGTATTGTTGGATGAAGCGGCCCGGACCGACATTACGCGTATGCTTACGCGAGACTGGTTCTACCGACGTGCTTTGCACACAGGTGGCTGGCGGGTGTCAGTTTCTCCAACTTTAGTTGAACCAAGTGTGGCTACTCCCGGTCCTTGCGAAGGTTAAAACAGCACCAACTTGACAAACTATTGTTGTGGTTTTGATGCATAGGTAAGAACGGTTCTTGCTTAAGCCCGTAGCAGCCACGTAAAACTTGCAACAACAAAGTAGAGGACGTCTAACTTGTTTTTGCAGGGCATGTTGTGATGTGATATGGTCAAGACATGATGCTAATTTTATTGTATGATATGATCTTGTTTTGTAACCGAGTTATCGGCAACTGGCAGGAGCCATATGGTTGTCGCTTTATTGTATGCAATGCAATTGCGTTGTAATGCTTTACTTTATCACTAAGCGGTAGCGATATTCGTGGAAGCATAAGATTGGCGAGACAACAATGATGCTACGATGGTGATCAAGGTGTCGTGCCGGTGATGATGGTGATCATGACGGTGCTTCGGAGATGAAGATCACAAGCACAAGATGATGATGGCTATATCATATCACTTATATTGATTGCATGTGATGTTTATGTTTTATGTGTCTTATCTTGCTTTGATTGACGGTAGCATTATAAGATGATCTCTCACTAAATTTCAAGATAAAAGTGTTCTCCCTGAGTATGCACTGTTGGCAAAGTTCGTCGTGCCCAGACACCACGTGATGATCGGGTGTGATAAGCTCTACGTCCATCTACAACAGGTGCAAGCCAGTTTTGCACACGCGGAATACTCAGGTTAAACTTGCTAAGCCTAGCATATGCAGATATGGCCTCAGAACACTGAGACCGAAAGGTCGGGCATGAATCATATAGTAGATATGATCAACATAATGATGTTCACCATTGAAAGCTATTCCATTTCTCTTGATGATCGGTTATGGTTTAGTTGATTTGGATCACGTGATCACTTAGATGATTAGAGGGATGTCTATCTAAGTGGGGGTTCTTAAGTAATATGATTAATTGAACTTTAATTTATCACGAACTTAGTCCTGGTAGTATTAGCATATCTATGTTGTAGATCAATATCTCGCGATGTTGCTCCCCGTTTAATTTTTATATGTTCCTAGAGAAAACTAAGTTGAAAAATGTTAGTAGCAATGATACGGATTGGATCCGTGATCTGAGGATTTTCCTCATTGCTGCACAGAAGAATTATGTCCTTGATGCACCACTAGGTGACAGACCTATTGCAGGAGCAGATGCAGACGTTCTGAACGTTTGGCTAGCTCAATATGATGACTACTTGATAGTTTAGTGCACCATGCTTAATGGCTTAGAATCGGGACTTCAAAGAACGTCATGGAACATATGAGATGTTACATGAGTTGAAGTTAATATTTCAAGCAAATACCCGAGTTGAGAGATATGAAGTCTCCAACAAGTTCTATAGCTAAAAGATGGAGGAGAATAGCTCAAGCAGTGAGCATGTGGTCAGATTATATGGGTACTACAATTGCTTGAATCAAGTGGGAGTTAATCTTCCAGATAAAATAGTGATTGACAGAATTCTCTAGTCACCATCACCAAGTTAGTAGAACTTCGTGATGAACTATAATATCCAAGGGATAACGGAAACGATTCCCAAGCTCTTCGCGATGCTGAAATCGACGAAGGTAGAAATCAAGAAAAGCATCAAGTGTTGATGGTAAACAAAACCACTAGTTTCAAGTAAAGGGACAAAGGGAAGAAGGGGAACTTCAAGAAGAACGACAAGCAAGTTGCTGCTCAAGTGAAGAAGCCCAAGTCTGGTCCTAAGCCTGAGACTAAGTGCTTCTACTGCAAAGGGACAGGTCAGTGGAAGCGGAACTGCCCCAAGTATTTGGCGGATAAGAAGGATGGCAAAGTGAACAAAGGTATATTTGATATACGGATTATTGATGTGTATTTTACTAGTGTTCGTATCAACCCCCCAGTATTTGATACTGGTTCAGTTACTAAGAGTAGTAACTCAAAACGGGAGTTGCAGAATGAACAGAGACTAGTTAAGGGTGAAGTGACGATGTGTGTTGGAAGTGGTTCCAAGATTGATATGATCATCATCGCACACTCCCTATACTTTCGGGATTAGTGTTGAACCTAAATAAGTGTTATTTGGTGTTTGCATTGAGCATGAATATGATTTGATCATGTTTATTGCAATACGGTTATTCATTTAAGTAAGAGAATAAATTGTTGTTCTGTTTACATATATGGTTACACACCCAATGAAAATGGTTCGTTGGATCTCGATCGTAGTGATACACATATTCATAATATTGAAACCAAAAGATGCAAATTTAATAATGATAGTGCAACTTATTTGTGGCACTGCCGTTCAGGTCATATTGGTGTAAAGCGCATGAAGAAACTCCATGCTGATGGACTTTTGGAATCACTTGATTATGAATCAGTTGATGCTTGCGAACCATGCCTCATGGGCAAGATGACTAAGACTCCGTTCTCCGGAACAATACAGCAAGCAACAGATTTGTTGGAAATCATCCATACTGATGTATGTGGTCCGATGAATATTGAAGCTCACGGCAGGTATCATTATTTTCTGATCTTCACAGATGATTTGAGCAGATATGAGTATATCTACTTGATGAAACACAAGTCTGAAACATTTGAAAAGTTCAAAGAATTTCAGAGTAAAGTGGAGAATCATCGTAAGAAAATAAAAGTTTCTACGATATGATCGCAGAAGTAAAATATTTGAGTTACGATTTTGGCCTTTAGTTAAAACAATGTGAAATAGTTTCACTACTCATGCCACCTGGAACACCACAGTGTAAGGGTGTGCCCGAACGTCGTAACCGTGATTTATTAGATATGGTGCGATCTATGATGTCTCTTACTGATTTACCGCTATCGTTTTGGGGTTATGCATTAGAGACAGCTACATTCACGTTAAATAGGGCACCATCTAAATCCGTTGAGACGACACCGTATGAACTATGGTTCGGCAAGAAACCTAAGCTGTCATTTCTTAAAGTTTGAGGTTGCAATGCTTATGTGAAAAAGTTTCAACCTGATAAGCTCAAACCCAAATCGGAGAAGTGCGTCTTCATGGGATACCCATAAGAAAATGTTGGGTACACCTTCTATCACAGATCCGAAGGCAAGATATTCATTGCCAAGAATGGATCCTTTCTAGAGAAGGAGTTTCTCTCGAAAGAAGTGATTAGGAGGAAAGTAGAACTTGATGAGGTAACTGTACCTGCTCCCTTATTGGAAAGTAGTTCATCATAGAAATCTGTTCCTGTGACTACTACACCAATTAGTGAGGAAGCTAATGATGATGATCATGTAACTCCAGATCAAGTTACTACTGAACCTCGTAGGTAAACCAGAGTGAGATATGCACCAGAGTGGTACGGTAATCCTATTCTGGAGGTCATGTTACTTGACCATGACGAACCTACGAACTATGAGGAAGCGATGATGAACCCAGATTCCGTGAAATGGCTTGAGGCCATGACATCTGAGATGAGATCCTTGTATAAGAACAAAGTATGGACTTTGATTGACTTGCCCAAAGATCGGCGAGCATTGAGATTAAATGGATCTTCAAGAGGAAGATGGATGCTGATAGTAGTGTTACTATCTACAAAGCTAGAATTGTCGCAAAAAGGTTTTCGACAAGTTCAAGGTGTTGACCACGATGAGAATTTCTCACTCGTATCTATGCTTAAGTCTGTCCAAATCATGTTAGCTATTGCCGTGTTTTATGAAATATGGCAAATGGATAAACAAAACTGCATTCCTTAATAGGATTTATTAAAGAAGAGTTGTATATGATGCATCCAGAAGGTTTTGTCAATCCTAAAGGTACTAACAAAATATGCAAGCTCCAGCGATCCATCTATGGACTGGTGCATGCATCTCGGAGTTGGAATATACCCTTTGATAAGTTGATCAAAGCATATAGTTTTATACAGACTTGCAGTGAAGCCTATATTTACAAGAAAGTGAGTGGGAGCACTACAACATTTCTGTTAAGTATATGTGAATGACATATTGTTGATCGGAGATAATGTAGAATTATTCTGCAAAGCATAAAGGAGTGTTTGAAAGGAGTTTTTCAAAGAAAGACCTCGATGAAGCTGCTTACATATTAAGCATCAAGATCTATAGAGATAGATCAAGACGCTTGATAAGTTTTTTCAATGAGTACATACCTTCACAAGATTTTGAAATAGTTCAAAATGGAACAGTCAAAGAAAGAGTTCTTGCCTGTGTTACAAGGTGTGAAATTGAGTAAGACTCAAAGCCCGACCACGGCAGAAGATAGAAAGAGAATGAAAGTCATTCCCTATGCCTCAGCCATAGGTTCTATAACGTATGCCATGCTGTGTACCAGACCTATTGTATACCCTACCCTGAGTTTGGCAAGGGAGTACAATAGTGATCCAGGAGTAGATCACTGGACATTGGTCAAAATTATCCTTACTTGAGTAAGGATATGTTTCTCGATTATGGAGGTGACAAAAGGTTTGTCGTAAAGGGTTACGTCGATGCAAGTTTTGACACTGATCCAGATGACTCTAAGTCTCAATCTGGATACATATTGAAAGTGGGAGCAATTAGCTAGAGTAGCTCCGTGCAGAGCATTGTTGACATAGAAATTTGCAAAATACATACGGATCTGAATGTGACAGACCCGTTGACTAAACTTCTCTCACAAGCAAAACATGATCACACCTTAGTACTCTTTGGGTGGTAATCACATAGCGATGTGAACTAGATTATTGACTCTAGTGAACCCTTTGGGTATTGGTCACATGTCGATGTGAACTATGGGTGTTAATCACATGGTGATGTGAACTATTGGTATTAAATCACATGGCGATGTGAACTAGATTATTGACTCTAGTGCAAGTGGGAGACTGAAGGAAATATGCCCTAGAGGCAATAATAAAGTTATTATTTATTTCCTTATATCATGATAAATGTTTATTATTCATGCTAGAATTGTATTAACCGGAAACATAATACATGTGTGAATACATAGACAAACAGAGTGTCACTAGTATGCCTCTACTTGACTAGCTCGTTGATCAAAGATGGTTATGTTTCCTAACCATAGACATGAGTTGTCATTTGATTAACGGGATCACATCATTAGGAGAATGATGTGATTGAGTTTACCCATTCCGTTGGCTTAGCACTTGATCGTTTAGTTTGTTGCTATTGCTTTCTTCATGACTTATACATGTTCCTATGACTATGAGATTATGCAACTCCCGTTTACCGGAGGAACACTTTGTGTGCTACCAAACGTCACAACGTAACTGGGTGATCATCAAGGTGCTCTACAGGTGTCTCCGAAGGTGATTGTTGGGTTGGCGTATTTCGAGATTAGGATTTGTCACTCCGATTGTCGGAGAGGTATCTCTGGGCCCACTCGGTAATGCACATCAGTATAAGCCTTGCAAGCATTGCAACTAATGAGTTAGTTGCGGGATGATGTATTACGGAACAAGTAAAGAGACTTTCCGGCAACGAGATTGAACTAGGTATTGAGATACCGATGATCGAATCTCGGGCAAGTAACATACCGATGACAAAGAGAACAATGTATGTTGTTATGCGGTCTGACCGATAAAGATCTTCGTAGAATATGTAGGAGCCAATATGGGCATCCAGGCCCCGCTATTGGTTATTGACCAGAGAGGTGTCTCGGTCATGTCTACATAGTTCTCGAACCCATAGAGTCCGCACGCTTAACGTTCGTTGACGATATAGTACTATATGAGTTATGTATGTTGATGACCAAATGTTGTTCGGAGTGCGGGATGAGATCACGGACATGACGAGGAACTCCGGAATGGTCCGGAGATAAAGTTTGATATATGGGATAGTAGTGTTTGATCTCCGGAAGGGTTCCGGAATTCACCGGAAGGGGTTCTGGATATTTCCCGAAATGTTTGGGCACAAGAACACTTTATCTGGGCCAAAGGGGAAAGCCCACGAGGCTTATGGAAAGTGCAAAAGGAAGTTTTGCGGAGACCAAAGGCTAGACGCCAGGAACCCTGGCATCTAGGGGGTAGACGCCGGGAACCCTGGCGTCTAGCCCTGGAGTCCGAGAAGGACTCTTGCCTTTCGGGTGAAACCGACTTTGAGGAGGCTTTTACTCCAAGTTTCGACCCCAGGGCTCAAAATATAAATAGAGGGGTAGGGCTAGCACCAAAGACACATCAAGAAGCACCAAGCCGTGTGCCGGCAACCCCGTCCCCTCTAGTTTATCCTCCGTCATAGTTTTCGTAGTGCTTAGGTGAAGCCCTGTGGAGATTGTTCTTAACCAACACCGTCACCACTCCGTCGTGCTGCCGGAACTCATCTACTACTTCACCCCTCTTGCTGGATTGAGAAGACGAGGACGTCACTGAGCCGAACGTGTGCAGAACTCGAAGGTGCCGTGCTTTCGGTACTTGGATCAGTCGGATCATGAAGACGTACGACTACATCAACCGCATTGATATAACACTTTCGTGAACGGTCTACGAGGGTACGTAGAAAACACTCTCCCCTCTCGTTGCTATGCATCACCATGATCTTGCGTGTGCGTACGAAATTTTTTGAAATTACTACGTTCCCCAACAATTCCTTGCCGGGGATAACTATCTCTAACACTTCCTCATCAAGGGTTGGTGCCCATTCAGCGGTGAACTCTGTCAATACCCTGCTCTGAATAGTTGATGCGCTCTCAAACTTCAAACCAAAGCTGGATAACTCCAAAGCCCACTCCACTATTCTGCCGGTAGCCTCAGGGTTTCGGAGTATCCTTTGTAATGGAAAACGAGTAAAACCATGATCTCATGGGCTTGGAAGTAGTGGCGAAGTTTCCTTGAGGCCATGATGAGACCAAAGATCAACTTCTACACGCCAGAGTAGCTCGATCTAGCCCCCTGTAGCAAGGAGCTGGCAAAGTACACTGGGCACTGCACCACTTTCTTCCTTGTCGTGTCCTTGGCGTTGCTATCGTTGCCATGCTCATTGACGTCCTGATCCTTCTCTGATTCTATTATTTTTTGCTCACTTTCTGCCTCATCCACTTCTCTCTGTGCTACCAGAGCCGCACTGACCACTTGGTTGGTTGCCGCCAAGTATAGCAACAACGGCTCCTGGGGTTTGGGAGTACTACAAGAAATATGTCAACTAGTGACCTTCTGTCAGTGACCCTGGAAGAATTGGTCATAGATCTACGACCATTTGAGACCAATTGGTCAAAATCTGCTCGGGGGGCTCCAAACCCTCAACAATATCGACCATTTTGGCCATAAAGGTGGTAATTTGCTTACACGAAATGGTGAAAAAAGCAGACAACACTTATCCGCTGCCTTATTTCTAGCTGATCACGACCAACATAGATGGTCATAACCTTGTAAGTTGTGGTGGATTGCTATGACTAGGCGCCACCTCATCAGTTTTGCCTATGTGTCATGTCCACGTGTCATTTTTTGCCCTAGGTTGTGAAGCATCCTATATTTATGTTATTCCCAAAATTCCCCAAAAAACTGGGCATTCTTTACTATCCAAATCATTGCCTCATGACAATATTCAACTCCATTTGCCTGGTAAATCTTCTTCGGAAAATTTCCAATGTTTTTGTTCAACTCAAACTGTTGTGAAGGAAGTACTAGCTAGGCATATCCTAATGAGCTGAATTTTTGCCACATCTTCTATAATCCCAATTCATTGCTCTCCACAAAACTTGAGCCCCATCTAACAATACATGTGACTGTGGCATCAACATTCATATTTATGTCTAGTGTGGTACGTTGCAAAGCAAGTGACACCTAGGCTCCTCCATTTGAGCTGCACATTTTCTAATATAGTGTCCTTAGTAGATGATCATCCTCGGCCAAAACTTAGGCCCATTGGCCATGTGCATTTCCCATACAACTAATCAAACACTTGGGTGCTAGTTCATGTTTGAGCATTGTTCAGTCTCCTTGTGAGATTCCTTTGTTGTTATTTTCTTCCAAGCATCTACCTGGGGGTGCCAAACCTACTAGACATGCCTAGGCTTCCCAGAATGCATGGCAACGCCATGGTCACCCGGTGACCACACGACGGGCATGCGAGTCTACGCGCTTTGGAGTTGGGGCCCTGGGCCACCGTACAAACCTCAACATATCACCACCAAACCATGTATTTATGCTTAAATAGATACTTATGTACCTAGAAATGATTTTTGGAAAAAATAAAGAGCAAACTATAAGGCAGCTGCAGCTCAAATTTGACCCGCTTCCTACCAAATCGGCGGAAATTTGTCTTTTTCACCAGAGGTGGATAATTTTTTACACCCAACCATTTTCTCAATTGTGCATTAAGCATGGCCTAGTATTTTATAATATTTATTTGGTCCGTTTTTGCAACAATTATTTGGTAGTTCCTTCACAAAAAAACGTCATTTCGGGCACTCAAAAAATGGAAAATGAATTTTCTGTGCAAAGAAAATGAAAACTCCCTTAGGCAACATTGTTTCGAATTCCAAGATGCACCGTTGTGCACAATATAAGATCACTTGAACAAATTATGCCATGAATGTGGCCATAAGATTGATCATTTGGCTTGAAAGCCATGAATCTTCACGCATGATAGCTCATTTCTGAGAACACTTTTTTAAAATAATTTCCTTATTACAAGTTTATTATTTTTCCTAGAAACCTGGTCACATATGAAAACACAATGCGAAGGTTTTCCAATTTTTTCATTTTTTGAATTTTTTATGCCCGTTTCAAAATGCGGTCAAAACTGAGGGCTTGACCGTTCCTAGCTAGTGGTTGAATCTTGGAATTTTTTTGATGTTTCTCTAATTAAATAGATACTTATATACCTAGAAATGGTTTTTGGAAAAAATAAATAGCAAACTATGAGGCAGCTGCAGTTCAAATTCGATCCGCTTCCTACTGATTCGGCGGAAATTTGTCTTTTTTCACCATAGATGGATCAAAGCTTTTGAAACCCAACCATTTTGTCAATTGTGCATTAAATATGACCTAGTATTTTATAAAATTGATTTGGTCCAATTTTGCAGCAAATATATGGTAGGTCCTTCACAAAAAAACTCATTTCGCACACTCAAAAAATGGAAAATGAACTTTCCCTACAAAGAAAATGAAAACTCCCTTAGGCAACATTGTTTGGAATTCCAAGATGCACCCTTGTGCACAATATGAGATCATTTGAACAAACAATGCTATGAATGTGGCCATAAGATTGATCATTTGGCTTGAAAGCCACGAATCTTCACGCATGATAGCTCATTTCTAAGAACACTTTTTAAAAATAATTGCCGTATTACAAGTTTATTATTTTTCCTGGAAACCTGGTCACATATGATGACACAATGCGAAGGTTTTCCAATTTATTGATTTTTTTAAAATTATGCCGTTTCAAAATGCGGCCAAAACGGCGGGCTTGACCGTTCCTAGCTAGTGGTTGAATCTTGGAAATTTTTTGATGTTTCTCTGATTAAATAGATACTTATGTACCTACAAATGATTTTTGGAAAAAATAAATAGCAAACTATGAGGCAGCTACAATTCAAACTTGACCCGCTTCCTCCTGAATCGGCAGAAATTTGTCCTTTTCACTAGAGATGGATCAAAGCTTTTGACACCCAACCATTTTGTCAATTTTGGATTAAATATGGCCTAGTATTTTATAAAATTGATTTGGTCCAATTTTGCAACAAATATATGGTAGGTCCTTAACAAAAAAACTCATTTCACGCACTCAAAAAATGGAAAATGAATTTTCCGTGCAACGAAAATGAAAACTCCCTTAGGAAACATTGTTTGGAATTCCAAGATGCACCCTTGTGCACAATATGAGATCATTTGAACAAACAATGCTATGAATGTGGACATAAGATTGATCATTTGGCTTGAAAGCCACGATTCTTCACGCATGATAGCTCATTTCTAAGAACACTTTTTAAAAATAATTGTTGTATTACAAGTTTATTATTTTTCCTGGAAACTTGGTCACATATGATGACACAATGCGAAGGTTTTCCAATTTATTGATTTTTTTCTAAAAAAATTATGCCCGTTTCAAAATGCGGTCAAAACGGTGGGCTTGACCGTTCCTAGCTAGTGGTTGAATCTTGGAATTTTTTTGATGTTTCTCTGATTAAATAGATACTTATGTACCTACAAATTATTTTTGGAAAAAATAAATAGCAAACTATGAGGCAGCTACAGTTCAAATTTGACCCGCTTCCTACTGAATCGGCACAAATTTGTCTTTTTCACCAGAGATGGATCAAAGCTTTTGACACCGAACCATTTTGTCAATTGTTCATTAAATATGGCCTAGTATTTTATAAAATTGATTTGGTTCAATTTTACAACAAATATATGGTAGGTCATTCAAAAAAACTCATTTCGAGCACTCAAAAAATGGTTAAAATAGCTAGAGAGATAAAAAATGCATAAAATTAGTCCTCATCCATAAAATATGGTCTAACTCTAGTGAAAATTTGTGTGGTGCCATTTTTCAAAATATTTTTGGTAGTTGCTTCACAAAATCCCTCTATTTTTAGTACCTAAAAACTATTTTAAATCACTGATTTTCCGAACCAAACAGAACTCTTCCCACGGATCGATGTCATGGTGCCCATCCATCCATCCATCCATCTCTCCATCCCACATCCATCCATCCATCTATCAACAGAAAAAAGAGATACCCCACCCACAACCCAAACCCTAGCTTAGATCCCCCCATCGCACCCCTCCTCCCTCGTCCCCATCTCCTCGCCGCCGCTGCTGCCCCCTCCTCCTCGTCCCCCTCCCGGTCCAGTCCTCTCCCCGCCGCTCCCACCCATTGCCGTCCTTCTCACCCACAGCCGCCGACCTCGTTCCTCCCTCCCCTCACCATCTTTCCCTACCCTAGCTTAGATCGAGTCGAGCAGGTCGGCATCCCATCTCCTCGCGGCATCCCATCGATCCACAGCCAGATCCGCCGCTCACCCCGACTCACTCCTTGTCCCATCCACCCACCGCTGTTGGCCTCCTGCGTCACCCGCATCCAGCCGCACAGTGCTGTGTCGCTTCGTCTCGTTGCGGGTGGAGCTCGAGAAGTGCCATCTTCATCGTCATCCAAGGGAAGAAGCACAGGGGACCAAGCGAGCCGCGCGTCCCGTGCCGTGGTCCGGTTCCGGGGCCCCGAGGCGGCGCGCTTCCTCAACTCGCTCCTCACCAATGACGTCCTCTCCCACGCCTCGTCATCCCAGCTGTAGAGGTACGCTCCCATGCCGAACCTGCCCGCGTGGGCGCCGCCGCCGCGGTACGCCGTGCTGCTCACGCCGCAGGGGCGGTTCCTATATGAGCTCTTCCTCTACCGCCCCGCGCTCCCAAATGCTCGACCACACCGGGTCCGTGCTGCAGACCGGGGAGAGGTCCGACGGGGAGGAGGATGGGGACGGGGAGGTGCTCGCGGATGTTGACGCCGCTGAGGTCGATGAGCTCCTCGCCTGCTTCAAGAGGCGAGAGTTTGCACCGCTGGCTTGTTTATTCCATTCTATAACGTGGCTTGCAGTCATTGGTCTATCAGTGGTCAAACTGCGATTGGAAAAGTAAGATTAATTTGGGAAAGAAACAGTACGAGCTAATCAACCCATGGGGGAAACCGTTAACCAACCACTTCAGGAAATGGAGCTTCTGTAATCAAAGGAGTTGCTGGTTGATTAGCTGTTTCCTTGGGTAGTCAGTGTCAGGTTACAATTTGCAGATGATCGATTGTGTTCCCATTACAGTTGGACATTTTAGTGCCATAACTGAGAACATAACTTTTACTCCATGCCTTGGTTCATATGCTGCAGAAAACTGCGACTCTGTGTCTAATTTATTTCTTATACATCTCTATAAATTAGTAATAGTAGTTTGGATTGCTCTGTCTTCACAGTGCTTAAATGGACTAAATTTACAAATCAATGGTGAACACTAATCTATTGAACGAAATAATGGAACAAAAACATGTCCCCTTTTTCTTTAGATGACATACTGAAGTAAAATCCAACTGAAGCTGAACTGTTCATGTCGAGGGATTAAACACAGCACGCGCAGTTTTCTGCTCCATTTAATATACTTGTGCATCTTGCGCTTATACTACCATTTGCTTGGTTCTTAACATAGGTGAAGTGTCCAGCTATACTTCTCACTGACCAGTCACACTGGCAAGTCGAACGCGCAGGGAGAGTCGACCCTGGTTACCACTCTGTACACTGATCCTGATTCGTGGTATGGCTAATGTTTCCCCTCCCTGTTCCCAGTTCATCCTTGGATCTTGTGTTTGTGTGATGATTTTTCGAATCTCTTGCAGACTGGGGTGTGTAGTACGTCAGCAGGTGCCACCGATCCGGAGCCTGATGTTGCTGCTGAAGAGCAGAGTGAGCAAGCTCCCCCAAAGGGACATCTAGAGGTCCTTACGCAACAGGTGAGCTGATGTTTGCCCGAGCGCTTTGACTAGTCATGCTTTTTTCTGAGAGAGAGAGAGAAGTGATATTGATGTTGTGGTTGTTGTTTCGTGCTTCGTGAGATGGTAGTTGGTAGTGGGATAGGCTGCTATCCTCGTTGGGTAGAATGCCTGCCTCACCCTAATTTGATCTTTGTGTCATGCCTGTGTTTTGGTGCTGGTAAGATTGCCAGAATCTGGCAACAGATGTGAGTCTTGCCACTGAATAATGTTGTTGGCCAACTTTTTTATAAACCGAACACCAGTAAGAAAAGGCCTATGTAGTATAGCTTAGTCTATACTTAATACTGTATAGATTTTACAACATGATATGATCAGCAGAGAATAAAATAGTGCAAGTGCCTGCCAGTAGCACCATGATCAACTTTGCATACTAGTAGCTGCTATACACGTCCAGATTTCACCATGAGTAGTTATTCTAGGGCATAGCAGCTGAACCCATCTTCAACAATTATTCTAAACACATATTTTGATGTGTGACCTATTAATGAAGTATTGGTTGGTTGTGATTCCAAGCATAGATCTCTTGACATTACTACTTTTTACTGCAAGCATGTTGTCTTGACATACTGCATTTCGATCTGAATATATTGGCAAGAGCATCTAAATTAATTTAGTATATATGCACATTTCATCTTAGTCTCTCAGTATGGTTGGATGCGTGCTTCAGGGGGATAAACTGCTATCTGTGCTCGTTATTGGCTCTGAAGTTTTATGTCTGTCCAGTGTGTAAGGAGCTCTAATTTTTTTCTAGCGCCTTAATTATGCCATGTGCCCCCTTCAATCAAAAAAGAACAACTAAAGCCATCAAGAACAAGGTGGAAGCATTACTATTAAGAACACACATTACTATTAAGTTTAAAAGTTCTATTGAAACAAGGTGGAAGCATGTTCTTTCTTGCAAATGTTCTGTTAGCTAATATGAAGATAGAGCATTGAGTTCAATCCATTACCGGGATTCTTGTTTTTTGTCTTTGAACAATGCTTGCATTTTAGCTACTGCCACTTTGAGTTGCTGTAGCTTGTAGTTATCAATTCTAGCTGGGTTTATATATTGCATTTCTGGAGAAGTCGATCGACTTGTATGAGTTTTTTTTGTTATATAAGATGAACAAATGTTATGTTTACAGTGTGAGCTGACTAGTAATCCTAGAGAGAACAAGCTCCATTTGTGCAAATGTTATGGTACATTATATGGTTTCTTTAGCTATGCAATGCCACACTTATATTTTAATTTTCTGTTTAATGTAAATTTTGGTCTCGTTCTCTATTTTGGTGCCTCTGGTTGATGCAGGTGCACATGAGTGTTATGGATGACATGGTATCCTTTTCGGCATGTGCAAGTGTCGGGTGGGGCTTGCTTACATGGTTTACCGGCAAGCTGCAGTTCAGGTGGGCGCTCCAGCTCTCCCTTCTCATGCTATACATCCAGGTACACCCTTCCATCAGTACCTACACATAACAATGCCCGCTGGCTAGATCTCATCGGATCATATCTTTTGGCTTAATTTTACTTCAGGAATTGTGTCCCTTGGCTACAAGGGAATAGTCAAATACTTCACTGGATTGTTCCTTCTGTGTAATCATCGTTGTTTCGTTAGTTCCTTGTCTAATCACTGGCCGAGGGGGGGGTACCTTATGATGCAAATCATACTATCTGGAACTTGATTAATACTGTTGCTTGCTTGCATCATTAAATGAACTTGCACTAAATGGACACAAATAAAGGAGCTGACTATTAAATGAACTTGTACTAACTGGAAACAATTTCTGTATGGTGTACATAAATATCAAGTTGATAGCTGATCTGTGGCAAATATAGCTGCGTGTAACTTGTTTACTTGGTTCGTCTTTTACAGGAGCAGCTGCGTGTAACTAATTTACTTGGTTCCTATTTTACAGGAGCTCAAGGCCTAAGAAAGTTGGAAGCGCGAAGGTGTGAAGAAAAGTGCGAAGCCTTGAACTGCTACTCAGCAAAGAGTTGTCTGTTCTATTTGACTATAATATTGTAATATTGTAATACCTGGTATACCTGGGTTGTAATAGTCTACAGAAATAGTAATACACTAATTTAGTGTTATTTGATGAATTTCACATGTTCTCTTATTTGTTTGGAATATTTGATTATGGATGTGATTTGATAGTGTGTGAGATGGGAACCTGACCGGTGCAAGCCACTTATGAAATAATATGACTAGTTCATAACTTTCTGATGTGTGGGATCAATATATGAGATTAACATGACTAGTGGGATCAGCTTCAAAATATATTTTCCAAAAGTATATAATCAATAGATTGTAAAAGGCCAAAGCCCAGAAATAAAAAAGGCTGAAATATTGGGCTTGGCGCAGGTAGCCCAAAAGAATTCATAGGAAATATAACAATAGAAATATCAAATTTTTTAGGCTCAGCCCATGTAGAACACTGAATTGGACCAGGCTGAATCTTATCCATGTTAGATTGCCACGTCGGATCCGACGTGGACTGAGCAGACAACCAATGACCAAAAAATTGGTCATGGAATCAATGACCTTTCCCATTTCATAAAGAAGGTCGTTAATTTCAGTTTATGACCGCTGGCTTTTGACCATCTTTTTTTGGTCACAAAAAGGTCGCAAATGAAAAACAATGACCTTTCAGTGACCGATAGTGATGGTCGCAAGTTAACATATTTCTTGAAGTGGAGCAACCAAGGTAGGCATAGATGACAAGTATGCCTTCAACTCTTGCAAAGTTGCCTCTGCTTCTGGGGTCCACTTCATAGGGCCGGCCTTCTTCAAAATTTTGAAGAACGGCAGGGCACGCTCGGCAGACTTGGAGATGAATCTGCTTAGCGTGGCAACACATCCCATCATGCGCCTCACGTCCTTCGCAGTCCTTGGCGCTTGGATCTGCTCGATAGAATTGATCTTGTCGGGTTTGGCTTCGATCCCGCGGTGGGATACAAAGAATCCAAGCAGCTTGCTGGAGGGAACACAAAACACACACTTCTCATGGTTAAGCTTCAGATTGATCTTGCACAGATTATCAAACGTCTCTTCCAAATCCTGAATAAGGGTGGCCTTATCCTTGGTCTTGACCACAATATCATCCATATAGGCTTCTATGTTTCTGTGCAGCTGTTGCTCAAAACCAATCTGGATTGCCCTTGCAAAAGTGGATCCGACACTCTTTAATCCGAAAGGCACGCAGACAAAGCAGTATGTACCACATGTGGTGATGAATGACGTCTTCTCTTCATCCTCCTTGGACATGAAGATTTGGTGGTACCCAGAGTATGCGTCCAAAAAGGAGAGCAAATCACAACCTAAAGTGGAGTCCACAATCTAGTTGATGCGCGGCAAGGGAAATTGGTCCTCCGGGCAAGCCTTGTTGAGATCCATGAAATCTATGCAGAGCCTCCATTTCCCATTAGCCTTCCGGACTACCACTAGATTTTCCAACCACGTGGGATGCAATACTCCTCTGACCAAACCAGCTGCCTCAAGTTTCTTGATCTCTTCTGCAATGAACTGCTGCCTCTCCAAAGCCTACTTCCGTACTTTCTGCTTGATAGGTCGGGCATGTGGGAAGATAGCAAGGTGGTGCTTGATTACCTTCCGGGGAACACCGGGGATATCAGATGGTTGCTAGGCAAACACATCGATATTTGCCTGCAGGAAGGCAATGAGCGCGCTTTCCTATTTGTCATCGACGGTGGCGCTGATGGTAAAGGTACCATCAATGCCAGCCAGCCCTATCGGGACCTTCTTCACTTGGGGTGCAGCAACTTTGGATCTCTTGCTCTTAGAACACTCTAACACGTCGTCAATGGGTGTCGTGCACTCGGTGGGGGCATGCTTTCCGAACTCTTTGCCGGAGGTCCTACAACCTCTCTACTTTCCTTTGCTTTCCTTGGCGGGAGTTGCCGCAGCCGTGGCCTCTGCCACGACTGCATCCCGGTACAGCTTGTCCACACAAATAATGGCATCCTTCTCATCTGATGGGAAGGTGATGACTCCTAGTGGCCCAGGCATTTTCAAGGTGTTTTAGGCATAGTGAGTTGCTGCCATGAACTTAGCCAGGGTCGGGCGTCCCGGGATCCCATTGTATGGTAGGGGGAGATCAACCACATCAAACACAATCCTATCAGTCCGATAGTTCAGTTCTCCCTCGAACATTACTGGCAACATGATCTTTCCTTTAGGACGGCTCCTGCCGGGATTAACTCCTTGAAACATGCCGGTAACCTCTAGCTCTTCCTCTCCTATCTGAAGCTTGCTGATGACTGCCCGGGAAATCAGATTCAACCAGGCCCCGTCGTCCACCAGCATCTTTGTGGCCTTGAGGTTGCTGATTGTTGGAGAAACCAACAACGGCAAACATCTTACCAAAGTGGTACGGCTAGGATAGTCCTCCTCGTCAAAGATGATGGCCGTATGGGACCATTTGAGCGGCTTCGCTGCTTCTGGCGTTGGCTCCACGACATCGACCTCTCACGCCCACTGCTTGAGCTGGTGGTAAGCGTGCAAAGATGCACCTCTGTCAATGCATAGGGCGTCTGTAGCCTTCTGAAACTCCTTCTCACTAGTTTCCTCTTCATCCCCTCCATCACTCTCATCTTCACAGATTTCCTTCTCTCGACCTCTGGCGGGCTTTCCATGGTTCCAAAAGGGTTTGATAAGGCAATTTACTTCACCGCCTCGGCTCTTACCGCCAGCAACATTTTGACCTTTTTCCTTATCACACTTCTCATATTCTACATTGTGCTTCTTGACAAGCTGCTCAACTTGGTAACACTCTTGAAGGTTGTGGACCTTGGTCCAATGAATCTTGCAATACAACCCCTCACCTTTCCCGGCTTTCTCGGCAGTAGTGGCCTCCCGGTAGTCAGTGCACACGGCAGCTTCCTTGCCGAGGGCCTCAACTTTGGCCTTCTTGCGGGTATTAGGCGTACCAGATCCTTCAACAGTCATTACTGCCTTATCTCTTCGCTTCTTACTGCGCTTCTTGCTCTTCTTCAGACTAGTTGACTCATCCTCATCCTCTGAATCAACATTGATGCAATCTTCCTCTCCGTGCAATCTCCTTCCCTCCTCCATCCGAGCACATTTATCCACTAATGTGTAAAGCTCATGCACAGTCTTGGGCAACCACACATTCATCTTGGAATAGATACGATGGTTGCATACATTAGACTTGAAGGCTGCTATCACAACTTTCGGATGGATATTTGGGATATTTCTATGAACTTTGTTGAATCTCTGTAAATACTTATGGAGGGTTTCTCCTTCCTTCTGTGGAGAAGCTGTAAATTGCTGGGCCTGCGGGGTTCTTGATGACCGCTAGTGAAAGCGCCAATGAACTCGTGGCAGAGGTCGGCCCACGATGAAATGGAGTTCTCCAATAGGTGCATCAGCCAAGACCTCACATTGGACTTGACGGCCAAAGGGAAGTAGTTGGCAAAGACCTTCTCATCTCTTCCCCCTGCAGCCTGAACAACGATGGTGTAGATGCTCAGGAACTCTGCCGGGTTCATCCTCCCGTCGTACTTCTCGGGTATCTCTGGCTTGAACATGCGAACGGATGGCCTACGGACTTGCCGCAGCTCTCTTGTAAAGGAAGGGCAGCCAACCTCGAAAGGTAGGCACCCGCCAACACCGAGCATGGGCTGGTCGACGTTGAGGCCATCGCACCCGTCGGTCCGGTGAAGGTCGTCGCGGCGTTGCTCGACAACGTGCGTGTCTCCTCTCTGCCTGTCCTCCAGGGCTCGACGTCGGCCTGGACGTGCTCGAGGGTCAGAAGAATCGATCAATATGTCGTCATGGTCTTGATCCTGTTGCGCTCACGCTGGCTACCGCAGTGGGCACTTCACCGTGGGGATGGCCCCTTCCATACGGTCGGCATCGCGGGTGGTTGTTGTCGCTTGGGGAGGCCGCGACGGGTCAGCTTGCCACGAGCCCCCAGCTTCGGCGAAACCGATCAGACTCTGCATGGTGGTATGCCATCCGTCCATCTTCTCAGCCTCTGGCGGAAACCAAAGCAATAGCTGAGCTCGCGCCATGGCCTTAAAGGCCATGCTTGGCAGGGAGGTCAATGATGTCGATCGTACCGTCGCTCGACTCCTGATGGTGCCAGCGGCGGTAATACTGTGCCCCCGCTGTCCCTGCGGGGTGACCACCTGGGCGTGGTGCGGCGAGGGCGCTTGAGGGCCAGTGGCTCCGTCGAGGGCAGCGGCTTGGTCGGCCCGTCCCGGGGGAGGGGCACACGCAACGACCGCACCCGTGGCGGTTTGCCCCGGTCCGAGCGTCGTTGTTGTGGCTGTTCATGTCGGCGGGGGAGAGGGGCGCAGATGGAGTGGCTCCACCACATGTACCTTTGGGAATGCGACCATCTGGGTGTTGCTGATGCTGCTCTCCTCCGGTGCCTCCTGCTCCTGTGTCGGCCGCGGGAGAAGCGATGACGGTGCCGCCTGCTCCGACCACTTCCCCAGCAGCGTCCGCACTCTAGTGCAGCCCCGCATCCCCCGCAGCGTTGGAGGATGCGGGGGTGTGGAGCCTTCAAGGTGGATGGGTGAGCCGAAGGACCGGGCTTCTTCTTGGGCGCCATGGTCGACAGCGTCGTCGAAGAGGATGATGGTGATGAGGATGATGCGCTATGCACGCCTTCGGATTCACACAAGTGAGCCCCCTACCTGGCGTGCCAAAGATGTCGAGGGAAACCACGGCCACATATGGGACCAGTAGGTCCCTTGCTGGTTCGGCAGGGGGGCGACGCGTTGCAGAAAAAGCGGAGGGGCATGGGACAGCGCGACAGAGATCCCATAGGCAATTTGCCTAGGTTCGGGCCGCCACGAGGCGTAAAACCCTACTCCCGCTTTGGTGGATTGATGGTGGAAATGGCAGTGGTGGAGCGTAGGCACTACAAAAAAATGCACTTCCGTGATGATACGTGTTTGTCATAGTAGGTCACATTTTCTGTCATGCATGTACATGCATGACGATTTTATGACAGAATCAAGATAGTCATACCTGTGCTGTCGTAGATATCTTCCATGACGTTACAAAAACTATCATTACGGAAGTATCCACTTCCATGACGATAAATCCTGCGTCACAGAAGTGCTTTTGTCAAGGGTCACCCACACGTGGCATCCACTGTAACGGGTCGCCGTTAAGCTATCGGGTCCAGTTTTGGATCCGATAACCCCTTAACATCCCAGACCAATGGGAATTTTCCACGTGTAAAATTCTGATTGGCCGGAGGAAACACGTGTCGGCTCGTTAGTGGGTCAGATAGGCGCCTATGATATGTTGACACGTGCGACGGCCCACCATCGACCCATTTAGCTTAAAAAGGCTGGCCCATTGGACTTGGTCAAAAGTTTGCGGGCTGGCCCATGAAAAGCTTGTTAATGGTCTCTTCGCAAATAGCCCATTTAAAGGCCCGGTAACTCACGGCCCGTTAGGGCCTACCCGAAATCAGCCCAACAATGTCATGTGGGCCATCGAATATAACACCAGCCTGTTTCACTTTTGGCCCATGTATGGCCCACGACGTCTTTCGGCCCATATGAGGCCTTTCGTATCTTCAGGCCCTTTAATGGCCCACAATGACTCTAGCCCATAATGAACAGTAAATTTCTTTATACCCATTAACGGCCCATGATTCACATGGGCCGTTTCCAGCCTGTGTTAGCTTTCAGCCTACTGACGGCCCAAACATTCTCGGGCATCTTTACGGCCCCCGATTATTTCTGGCCTGTTACTGGGCTATTCCCCTAATAGGCCTGTGGCATGTTAACCCGTTGTGCTGTTTCCAGCCCGTCCTATATTTTGGCCCATTAACGACCCGTTATGCCTGTGACAGAATTAAGACTTTGTTGTCCTCCGACCTGTTAACGGCTCGTTACCATGTAGGGTCGATACCAATTATGCCCGCTTACGACCCATGTAGACCCATTTATCTGCCGGCCCGAGGCCCACCGATTCTACGGCCCTGTTGGAGGCCTATTTATCGATGGCCCGTAGGAGGCCCATGGATCCTATAGCCTGCAGCAGGGTCAAGGTTACCATGGTCCATATATGGCCCATGGTTGTTGCACCCACTAGCAAACCAGGGAAAACGAAGACTAGGAAATAAATATGCACGAAACTAACGCTAGGCAATTAAGGCGATTGCACAGATTACATCCACTCGGCATCAAAGATCGCCACCAGTGCAAATATAGGGAACACCCTACACTTACAAAGATGGCTTGATGTTTTCTTCAGCCGGTAGCTTCCTGTTAAGAACAAATTTTGTATTGCAACAAAACAAATTACAACTATAAAACAAAAGGTTGGCATAAAAGTTAACAGCCTGGCAGATAAATGCACCACCAGAAGTTCAGAAGCTCAGTTCATTTGACCTGACTGTTACGTTTTCATGTTGTATTATCTGATGGAGCACCATAACCTTCGCCTTCATTTCTCCTAGGCTCCTAAACAACATAGAAAATGTCTGATAGTCTGGTTTCAAAACCATGAATATCTTGACAACATCGAACAATGTCTGTCCTTGTTTCACAAAGGGTCTCTGTTAGGGAATGGACTTGTGTCTGGAGCGCAAATATAATATTGTTTTGAGCTTGCATATCTTGATCATGAGGTAGTTTGGACGAGATTGCCTTAACAACCAACCCAGTATTACACAGGAATGTGCTTTTGACACTGTTAGTGGACATGTACTGACCCACTGCAGCAAGAGCTAACATTGCAGTTATAGTTGCCTCGCCACCTTCAGAAGGTGGCGTTTCCACCATTTTTTCCACAGATTGCTGAAAAGTTGAGTTTTTACATTAGTAGTACCAGAACAAAACATATTAAGGAGGCAGCAAAACCAAACAAAATAGCTTTGGTCTATATACATAACTTATTCTGGTGAACCATGTAAAATATTAGTTTTATTTTACTGCAAAGTACATAATAAAACTAGGTTCCAAACATATGACCATGTATCATGGCTAATGTATTATCTATTTCTTCACATTGTATTGACAACTAAGGATACAGGGACAAAGTTTATAATACGGTAAGCATAGTATGACATCATTCATATCACAAAACAACTGAGAATAGACAAACATGCAATTGTAATGTTGTGTGGGCAAGTCCAGCATGGAACTAGATTACAAATCAAGATCAAAGGAACATCACTCCTCTCTTTTAAACCTTGGAAGGTGCAATGATACGCTAAGACAATTGTGTATAAAATTGAAAAGAGTAATAGACATTGGCTGCAAACCATGCAGTTCAAGACACAAGTCAGAGTAAGTAGTAGTTAAAAGGCATGAGGATTAAGGACTTACAACAGTGGCTTTGACTGGTGTAGTCATGCCCTTTGTCTTGCTGGTGTGACAATCCTTGAAGATTTCCACAGCATTTGGTTCAGGTACTTTTTGGTCCTTGCGGGCTTTCCTCTGCATTTGGAACAAGTCTATATAGATCTGATAATATGGTACATCAAAAAGAGTGAAACAGCAACTAATTACAAGAGCCTCGCAGTGTGCAATATAGCTACGAGATCCCGTCGTCTGTTGGAATTTCTCTTTCATACTATTGACCTTGTTCTTTGAACAGTTCTCCTACAAGAAGATAGATTGGTGAGGCACATGCGTAAATAGGACTTGAACATGTGATCTGATCACATATATACAATGTACCTGATACTTTGGATCAGACTAGTGTTTAATGAGGCCTCTCCAGTCTTCATCCGATATATTGTCCACCTAAGATGTTTTGGCAAGTTCACTGTTAGCCTTGCCTTCAAACTGAGTTTTCCTCAAGTTATACTGATACTGTCGCAGAGCAGACTTGAAAACATGGGTGCAGGCTTGTCTGGTTGCATCATCTTGGCTATCCAACTTGAACCTCGTCTGTTGAAAATTATGGGAGTCTCATTATCAGCAACCTAGATAGTATGGATTAGAGCAAGACGATATTACTAGTTTCCATACATAACCATACTTGCAGATAAATGGTCGAGAAAGGTGTTGAACTGGGTTTCGTCTTTATCATTCCTGTACTGAATCCATGTAGGGAGGATACATACATGACTCCTAATGGCAACCGCTGCCTCTGATACTAACTTGGCTGCCTCTGCAGCATCACGTGGCCTTTTTAAACCTGCCTCAAAACAACAAACATTATCGAGCATTATCCCTGATGTTTGTTTCCTCTAGCGCCTAGGTGCTAGTCCAACAACGATCATAGGAAGTGTTAGTGTACATCAAACTATGAGACTACATATAAAGAAGCATGTAAATGTAACTTGACTCCAGCAACTACCTTCCTGCTGTTGAAGCTCACAAAGTTCATCTGATCTTGCCAACTAGTCTTGTGTCAAGAGTTCCTCAGAAGTAGTGTCAGGTGGCTAGGGAGCTTGGGAACATGCTGCTAGCTGAGTTGACCAACGAGTAACTCGTGCAGCTAGTCGTACTGTGGAAGGTGTTGCAACAACTAGGGCTATCCCTGCTTGTTTGGTGGCAGCTATTGTTTTCTGTATGGCTTGTTCTATAGCTCGCGTAGCATGGGATACCCTGTTTGT
The DNA here is from genome assembly GCF_003073215.2 of Triticum urartu. Classification (NCBI taxonomy): domain Eukaryota; kingdom Viridiplantae; phylum Streptophyta; class Magnoliopsida; order Poales; family Poaceae; genus Triticum; species Triticum urartu. The sequence goes on along the minus strand of NC_053024.1, from coordinate 600,883,105 downwards.
ACAATTTTCCATTGGACTTTGACCTTCTATTGCACCATCAGCACCAGCAGAATCTGCAGGATTCTTCCGCTTCCTTTTCCCTGTCATTCTGTGTTCCTTCCTGTTTCTCTGTGCCATGTTAAGTCAAGCCGACAAGAAAAACAAATAAAAGTTTAGTTCTTCAGAACAAATTGATGCGTGATACAGACATACTAAACTTTGATGTTAGACAACCATATTATAGGAGGATGTATTATGTACGAAAAACAGGACGACATGAGATAACCAGAACTATGATGTGTAAACTAAGAAGAAAACATTTCACTAAATTAGAGGCAATGCAATGGAAGGTAGACACCATATGAAAGTGCTACAAATATCACTCTGACAAGTTAACTATGTCTCGTCGTAAATGGTGTTTAAACAAATGTGAAGCAGTACAAGAAATAAATCATATGCAAGATGCAAACAGCATCACACTACCAAGTTAAAGGTATCTCCTCATTAGTGCCATTGCATATTCACAGCATTGCATATTCACAGCTTATGATGTGTAAACTATGGAGAAGGCATTTAAACAAACTAGAAGCAATGAAAGCTAGACACCATATGAAAGATCCAATGAATATCACTCTACCAAGTTAAAATTGTCTCATCATAAGTGCCATTTCAACAAATTAGAAGTAGTACAAGCTAGAAAAGAATGCGAGATGTAACCTATATCACACTCCCAAGTCAAACGTGTCTTATGATAAGTGTTTTTTGAGGTTACACAATAGTAGTACTTTTGAGGTTACACAATATATTGTATGTTGTAGAAACAGGAACACGTGTCTTATTCACAAGTATAATGTGTAAAGTAAACAGATGGAATTCAACAAAATTAGAAGCAATACAAGCTAGACATCATACGTAACATGCAACCACATATAACAGTGCCAAGTTAGAGGGAGCACCTGTGATGGTGCACTAGGGAAGACATGCTCATCATCAACACAACTGCGTTGAGTGTCTATGCATGTGTTGTGTTGCAAATATTCTATAGAGGCCCTCCGTTTGGAAGGAGCACCTATATCCGCTGCCTTGCTACTTTCCTTTCGCTTTATTGATTTTGAATTGTCAAGTAAAACCGACAAGAAAAAGCAATAAGATTCACTCTTTAGAACTCATTCATGCATGGTACTGACAATCACTACTTTGATGTAAGGCAAACACATGATACCAAGATGGAATATGTATGAAAAATAGGATGGCATGGCATATTCACAACTGTTTGTGTAAACTAAGCAGAAGCCATTTCAACAAATAAGAAGCAATGCAAGCTAGACACCACATGAAAGATGCAACCAGTATGACTCTGCCAAGTTAAAAGTGTCCCATCATAAATGGTGTTTCAACAAATTAGAAGTAGCGCATGCTATAAATCATATGAAAGATGCAACTAATATCACACTGCATATACTAAAGATGTCTCGTCATATTGATTCATGCGGGATACAAAAAAAATATTTTTATGTAAGGCCATGCTTAATAGATAGATGTACTATGTACTAAAAGCAGGAAGGCATGTCACATTAACAGGTATAATGTATAAACTAAGTAGAATAGCACATGCAATTTAAAAAGATTGGAATAATTATAGTCTAGACACCATATGCAACATGCAACCACATACCACGCTGCCAAGTTAGAGAAAGCACCTGCGATGCTGGTGTAGGGGAAATGCGGTCATAAACTACAGAGCTACGTTCACTATCTTCATCTAGCCTTGCTGTTTCTCGAGAATCATGTGGCGAGGTTGACACTGCATTCTTCAAAAGAGGATTTTTTTTCTCAAAGTAACCCACTGGGGTGACTGTCTCATCATAAGTGATTGATGAGGGATACACAAGAATATTAGTTTGATGTAAGAAGATGGTTAGTAGACAAATATACTAGTATGTACCAGAAACAGGAAGGCATGTCATATTCAAAGGTATAATGTGTAAGCTAAGCAGGTGCAATTTAACCAAATTGGAAGCAATACAAGCTAGAAATCTGGCTGGAGTGGTGAGCATGATCATCGAGGACCAGAGAGCCTGGTGGGAGGCGGGCTACTTCACCACCATCGTGGCTTTTTAGTTGGCTTCCAGGTGATGCCTGTCTGTGCTGGGCTTGTCACTGGCTCAGCCAGTGCCCTGACTAACTATTTCTCTTCTGGTGCTCCCAGGATGGTGGTTCATGTAAAAAATATCTTTCCTTATCTTAATAAAGACTGACTTCGTCCTTTCGAATACAAGCTAGAAACCATATACAACATGCAACCACATATGACACCGCGAAGTTAAAGCAAGCACCTGGGATGGTGGTTCATGGCGAGCGAGGTCATCAACTCCAGAGCTACGTTTACCGTCTCCATCTACTGACACTGCACCCTTCATAAGGCTGAAACGTGTCTGGCCTAGCCGCGTACCACGTTGGAGCGACTACTCTCTTTTCTTTTTTGCTTCTGTCAAGGCAGCAGAGTCTGAAATACCCTTGCATAAAAACACAGTAGTGAGAGTATGGGTGAAGTGTCTGCAGAACTAGTGCACTGTAAAAGTAGCAGATAGCAGGTGGTTGAAAAATAAATGACAGGAGACATATGATAGCTCTACAACATTGCAAGGCAAACAAAATTAGATTTTACTCCGTATGATTTTGTAATATATGAGCACAGGGATGGCTGGGAAATGCAGGTACTCCTCCAGCACACCACCACATGTGGTCCTATCAAAATAACAGTCGACTGAAAATAAATAGGTCAGTCGTTTTTTTATGAATTGTCTGATCTATAAGGAATGGGCAGATGGCCTTCGTCTACCTCCCGTGAGTCACTGTTGACGATCTTTCTCGAACTGCCAGCGGCCACCGGCATAGATCCCTTCTTCTGCCGCCCCGCCCTCCCCTCGACCGCACACCACCGTCGTGCTTGGCAGCGCCCCCATGCCATCCCTTTAATCCCGGCCGACCTGCAGATCGGGCGCCAGCAGCTCTAGGCCCCACACGCCCCTAAGATAAACACCGAGGCACTGCTTCCCCGTTGTAATAGGTGGACTAGCGCCTGTTACGCCGGGGAATGCTTCCATTAATTGGGAATCAACTAACTAGGAATTTAAATCCAGGGGGGCGACGGACCTCTAGCTAATGTGAAATAGTATATGAGGAGAAACCTTGTGCATCGTGAGTTACTAGGAACATCTAGTATCAAGAAGAAGCGGTCAACTAGTGTCTTCTATGGGATGAATACTGTGCAAGCAGACACGTAAGATTTACACGAATAAGGGAAGAGGAGTACCATTTCCGGTTGCCAGTGTTGTGTCCTTCATATGTTGCGACGATTTTCTTCTTTTTGCCGGGGAAACCGATGTTTTGGAGGAGGGTGCAGCCTTGGATGAACCAATGGCCAAATTGTTGACTGTGTTGCCGTGGCCGTTTGTCGGCGGAGGGGAAGCAGATCCGAGGCGGCGAAGGACGGCGTAGAAGGAACAACTCCGGTGCGATGGATGGTGGTGAAGTTGGTGCGGCAGCGGTGAGGCGCAGGACGGCGTGCTTGAACTGGCTCGGGTACGGCAGCTCGGCCTCGGCTTCAACTACTAGCCGTGGAGGGCATTGCAGTTGAGGTTGCAGTGGACGACGACGTCGGGGTATCAGCTCCGACGTGATGGAGGAGGGTGCTGGTAGATGGGTGGGATGGGGTAGCGGACGTAGGACGCCGGGGTTTCGCGGCTGGTGGAGAGGTAGTTTTGGTGCCATGGAGTACGAACGGGGAATTAGACGGGGCGGCGGGGGGAGCTAAGGGAGAACCATGTTTCGGTCAGGGACGCGCTTGTTTTTGGCTTTTTTGAACACATGGGACGCGCTTGTTTGAAATTTGGGGAAAGTACAAACTTTGCCCCATCCTAAATTTCGGACCTACTACGGGTCGGGGGTAGGATGGTAATCCCAGGTGTCCCAAATAGGGGGCAGGAGCGATTTTGGCCATGTGCATGTGTCCTTAGGCGGCCATTGTGTATGAATGTTTTTCGGAGGCGATTGCATGGCGTCTAGAAGAAGCTACAAACCTACCCCGGCTTAGACCTTTGGACGTCGGGCCGGTAGGTTTCATGGGTCGGAGTTAGAATAATTTCCTTCTACCAAACATTGGTCTCACGCGGTTTCGGGTGAGTAGAGGCTCTTTTGGCACTTCGTTCGAAATTTTGAAACAGAAGCATTCACGTTTAGAGTACTCTTGAACTTTGAGGATTGACCTAAATAGACAACGTTAAATTTGACCTTCTATGTTTGAAAACCTCATTAAATTATCCGCTTCTTTTTGAAATTTTGACACTTGAAAATCCTATAACTATGATTATTTTGGAATGGAGGAGCTAAATTTGAATCTATTTTGTACACGACTATATATGCTATTATGTACAAAAGAAGAGCAAAGATTGGTGCCCCCGTAACTTAGGTATGATTTACAAATGCCATGATATCGAATTCAAATAATTGAATGGACTTCATGTTGAATTCAATTCTTTAAACCACCTTAAACTGAATTCAAATGTATGCTAGTTCATAGCTAGCTATTTATAATGTTCATTGTGTAACTTCCATATCTATACTGTTCTTTACACACACAACATGAACTATACTCACGTTTATATTCGATTGGTAAAGCGATGCATTGTCTGGAGTTCAAAATACTAACTATGTGGATCAATTATGTCTAATAATAATGTAGACATGCTCAAGTTCGATAGAATCTAGATGTTGGATCAATGACCATTCCTTACGCGAATTGCAAATATCATGATCCCATCCTAATATTTGGATACAATTTATATCTTTAATCAATGTGTACATCAGTCTTTTATGGGTAGTTTCAATCTCCATCGGTGGTCTCTCACACATGCTCACACACTCTCTCCCGAGGTGTCTTTCTAGCAGACATGCTCTCGATATAACCCTCCCACCCTCTCGTAATCATTTACAACTGTTTTCAATAACCTTTATCACAAGAACTCTTCCTCTCACAAGCATACACACGCGCAATCCTCATCTACCCATTTCTATATACATAGACCTGCCTACGTGTCTCCTGTATGCACATTATCTTTAGGCCTGTCTCTCACGCATTGTCTCACACCTCCCTTCCTAATCGACGAGTATGATTCTAGTAGAGCATTTATGTAGGATTCCCCTTAAAGTTAGGTTGGATGAATAGTAATATCAGTGATAAGGGGTTACTGAGGGAGCCCTGGATTAGGGGGTATCCGGACAGCCGGATTATATCCTTTGGCCAGACTGTTGGACTATGAAGATACAAGATTGAAGACTTTGTCTCGTGTCTGGATGGGACTCTACTTGGCGTGGAAGGAAAGCTAGGCAATACGGATATGTATATCTCCTCCTTTGTAACCGACCTTGTGTAACCCTAGCCCCCTCCGGTGTCTATATAAACCGGAGGGTTTTAGTCCGTAGGCCAACATACAATCATACCATAGGCTAGCTTCTAGGGTTTAGCCTCTCTGATCTCGTGGTAGATCAACTCTTGTAATACTCATATCATCAAGAATAAATCAAGCAGGACGTAGGGTTTTACCTCCATCAAGAGGGCCCGAACCTGGGTAAAACATCGTGTCCCCTGCCTCCTGTTACCATCCTCCTTAGACGCATAGTTCGGGACCCCCTACCCGAGATCTGCCGGTTTTGACACCGACATTGGTGCTTTCATTGAGAGTTCCTCTGTGTCGTCGCCGTTAGGCTTGATGGCTCCTACGATCATCGGTAGCGATGCAGTCCAGGGTGAGATTTTTCTCCGCAGACAGATCTTTGTGTCCGGCGGCTTCGCACTGCGGGCCAACTCGCTTGCCCATCTGGAGCAGATCGAAAGTTACGCCCCTAGCCACCAGGTCAGGTTTGGAAGCTTAAACTACACGGCCGATATCCGCGGAGACTTGATCTTCGACGGATTCGAGCCCTTGCCTTGTGCACCACGTGGTCACGATGAGTACGATTTAGCTCTACCATCGGATAGTGTTCGAGAAATCACACCGGCAGCCGCTCTGACCCTCAATTCGGAGCCAGTTGCGCCATCCATGGACGGGTGGATAGACCCCGCCACGGAGGCCGTATCCTCTACGGCGATTGAGCCAAATATCGACCTTACCCTTCACGAGAGCCGTGTTGCCAAACTGCCGGATCCTTCTCCGGCCACGGACTCCGAACCACCTGCGCCCGTTCCTGTCGAATCCGATTGGGCGCCGATCATGGAGTTTACCTCCGCAGATATTTTTCAGCACTCGCCCTTTGGCGACATACTGAACTCATTAAGGTCTCTCTCCTTGTCAGGAGATTCCTGACCGAACTACGCCCGGCAGGATTGGGATGCGGATGACGAAGAAATTCGCCGCCCACCCATCACCCACTTAATAGCCACTGTCGATGACTTAACCGACATGCTCGACTTCGACTCCTAAGACATAGAAGGTATGGACGACGATGCGGGAGGCGAAGAGGAATCACTGCCCACAGGGCATTGGACAGCCACCTCATCATATGACATATACTTGGTGGACATACCCAAAGAAGGCAATGGCGACGGGATAGTGGAGGATGACCCCTCTAAGAAGCAACTCAAGCGCCGACGACAGCAGCACCGCTCTACGTCCCGCCAAGGCAAAAGCGGTGATACCGGCACCGGATATCATAGCACTCCGGACAGTGCCGAAGGCAACAACAATCCCCTCCATAAAGATTTAGAGCAGGAAGATGGAGAGGCCAGCCCTCCTGAGAGAGCGGCAGATGGAGAGGTGGAGGATGATAATTACATGCGGCGGAGGATGATAATTACATGCCTCCCTCCGAAGACGAGGCAAGCCTCAACGATGAAGAATTCATTGTGCCAGAGGATCCCGTCGAACAAGAGTGCTCCAAGCGCCGGCTTATAGCCACGGCAAATAGCCTTAAGAAAAAGAAGCAGCAGCTTCAAGCTAATCAAGATTTTCTAGCTAACAGATGGACTGAAGTCCTGGCAGCCGAGGAATATAAACTCGAACGCCCCTCCAAGAGTTACCCAAAGTGCAGGTTGCTACCCCGACTGGAGGAGGAAGCACCGAAACCCACATCCTTGGTGTATGATGCGGCTGATCGGCCACCTCGTGGCCACGACAGAGAGGCATTCTAGCCAAAAACTCAGCCCACACCCCGATGCCATTCAAATAAAAAGGCATGGGGAAATACGCCAGACCTGCGAGACGTATTGGAGGACAAAGCAAAACACGCAAGCTCGATCTACGGATCACGAGGGCGCGCCACGTCACGCCGGATATAGTAAAAGTAAGTCCGGCCGGGCCGAACATAGCGGGCAAGACTCATTTGAGCTGCGTCGCGATATAGCCCAGTACAGAGGCGCCGCACACCCCTTATGCTTCACAGACGAAGTAATGGATCATCAAATCCCAGAGGGTTTCAAACTCGTAAATATAGAATCATACGACGACACAACAGATCCTGCGGTATGGATCGAGGATTTCCTCCTACACATCCACGTGGCCCGTGGTGATGACCTACACGCCATCAAATACCTCCCACTCAAACTCAAAGGACCAGCTCGGCATTGGCTCAATAGCTTGCCAGCAGAGTCCATTGGCTGTTGGGAAGATCTGGAAGCCGCATTCCTCGACAACTTTGAAGGCACTTATGTACGACCACCAGATGTAGATGACTTGAGCCACATAATTCAGCAGCCAGAGGAATCGGCCAGGCAATTCTGGACACGGTTCCTAACCAAGAAAAATCAAATCATAGACTGTCCGGATGCAGAGGCCCTAGCAGCTTTCAAGCACAACATCCGCGATGAATGGCTCGCCCGCCACCTTGGCCAGGAAAAGCCAAAATATGTGGCAGCCCTCACGACACTCATGACATGCTTCTATGCGGGAGAGGACAGCTGGTTGGCTCGCAGCAATAACATATCAAAGAACCATGGTACTTCGTATACTGAGGGATTCCTGGATTAGGGGGTGTCCGGATGGACGGACTATACCTTCAGCCGGACTCCTGGATTATGAGGATACAAGATTGAAGACTTCGTCCCGTGTCCGGGAGGGACTTTCCTTGGCGTGGAAGGCAAGCTTGGCGATACGGATATGCAGATCTCCTACCATTGTAACCGACTCTATGTAACCCTAACCCTACCCGGTGTCTATATAAACTGGAGGGTTTTAGTCCGTAGGACAACATACACATCAACGATCATACCATAGGCTAGCTTCTAGGGTTTAGCCTCCTCGATCTCGTGGTAGATCTACTCTTGTACTACCCATACCATCAATATTAATCAAGCAGGACGTAGGGTTTTACCTCCATCGAGAGGGCCCGAACCTGGGTAAAACTTCGTGTCCCTTGTCTCCTGTTACCATCTGGCCTAGACGCACAGTTCGGGACCCCCTACCCGAGATCCGCTGGTTTTGACACCGACATTGGTGCTTTCATTGAGAGTTCCTCTGTGTCGTCGCCATCAGGCTCAATGGCTCCTACGATCATCGATAGCGATGCAGTCCAGGGTGAGACCTTCCTCCCCGGACAGATCTTCGTCTTCGGCGGCTTCGCACTGCGGGCCAATTCGATTGGCCGTCTGGAGCAGATCGAAAGCTATGCCCCTAGCCGTCAGGTCAGATTTGGAAGTTTAAACTACACGGCCGACATCCGCGGAGACTTGATCTTCGACGGATTCGAGCCACTGCCAAGCGCGCCGCACTGTCATGACGAGCATGATCTAGCTCTGCCGCTAAACAGTGCCCTGGAAGCCGCACCCGCATCGGCTCCGACCCTTAATTCGGAGCAACTGCGCCGATCGAGGATGGGCGGTTGGACGCCACCTGGGGGGCTGCGACCCCAACGACGATTGAGCCAAGCACCAGCCCCGTACCCTGTGAAACTCGTGACTCCAAGGAGCCGGACTCCTCTCCGGACTCCGAACCCTCCGCGCCCCTGCCAATCGAATCCGATTGGGCGCCGATCATGGAGTTCACTGCCGCGGACATCTTTCAGCACTCACCTTTGGGCGATATCCTGAAGTCATTAAAGTCTCTCTCTTTATCAGGAGAGCCCTGGCCGGACTATGGTCAGCGAGATTGGGATGCAGGCGATGAAGAAATTCAAGGCCCACCCACCACCCACTTTGTAGCCACTATCGACGATTTAACCAACATACTCGACTTCGACTCCGGAGACATCGACGGTATGGACGCCGATGAAGGAGACGATGAAGAACCAGTGCCTATTGGGCCCTGGAACGCCACCTCGTCATATGACATATACATGGTGGACGCACCAAAAGATGACGACGAGGAGCGGAAGGACGCACCGAAGGCTTGTTCCCTCAAAAAGCAGTCAAAGCGGCACCACAAGCGCCGCCCCAAATCCCGCCTCGATAGAAATAGCGATCACACAGACCCAGCGCTGGAGCAGGGCGAACCGCTACCGGACAACGGCAATCCAGATAATCAATCCGAAAAACAAATCCTATCAAGGATAATGGTCCGGACGACATAACACCGGACAGACACCCGGAGCAACAGACTACCCGTAAAAGGCTTGTTGCCACCGTGAGGAGCCTGAAAAAGCAGAAGCAAAGGCTCAAGGCCATGCAAGACACACTCCAATTCAGATGGAGTAAAATACTCAGCACTGCAGCAAGGTACGGCGAAAATCGCCCCTTCAAGAGCTACCCGAAGCGGAAGCTGCTACCCGAATTCGATGAGGAGGCCTCAGAACACCCACAACCAAATATCGAAGCAGCCACCTGGTCGGATAGACGACCCCTCTACCAATATAGAGCGGCATACAACACCGCTCACCATACAACATGCAACCAATGCGAGGGCTCGCACCCAAAGGACAATGCAATACAACAAACATCCGAACAACGTAGTACACCCAGCTACAGGGGTGCCGCACACCCCCTATGTTTCACTGATGAGGTGCTGGACCATGAATTTCCAGAAGGATTCAAGCCCATAAACATAGAGGCATACGACGGAACAACAGACCCTGGGGTCTGGATTGAGGACTACATCCTTCATATCCATATGGCTCGAGGAGATGATCTCCACGCCATCAAGTACCTACCCCTCAAGCTCAAAGGGCCAGCTCGTCACTGGCTCAAAGGACTCCCCGAAAGCTCCATCAGAAGTTGGGAAGAGCTCGAAGACGCCTTTCGGGAAAATTTTCAAGGGACTTATGTCCAACCTCCGGATGCGGATGATTTGAGTCATATAACTCAACAGCCCGGAGAGTCAGCCCGAAAGCTTTGGAACAGGTTTCTTACTAAAAAGAACCAGATTGTCGACTGCCCGGGCACCGAAGCTTTAGTAGCTTTCAAGCATAGCGTCCGTGACGAATGGCTCGCCAGACACCTTGGCCAAAATAAGCCGAGAACGATGGCCGCATTAACAAACCTAATGACCCGCTTTTGCGCGGGGGAGGATAGCTGGCTAGCCAGATGCAGCACCAGCGACCCCAGTACATCCGAAGTTAGAGATGGAAACGGGAAATCACGGCGCAACAGCAATAACAAACGCCGGAATAAAGAAGACATCATGAAGGGCACGCCAGTAAATGCCGAATTCAAAAGCTCTCGGCCAGGTCAAAAGCCGCCTAAAGGCACCAGGGATGAACTGTCCAGCCTCAACAAAATTCTGGACCAAGTATGTCAGATCCATAGTACCCCTGGTAAACCTGGTTATCATACCCACAGAGAATGTTGGGTCTTCAAGCAGTCCGGCAAGCTCAACGCCGTACATAAGGGGGAGGATACACCAAGTGAAGACGAGGACGAGCCTCCCAAGCAAGACACGGCGGAACAAAAGAAATTTCCACCAGAAGTCAAAACAGTAAACGTGTTACACATAATCAAGGGAAAAAACAATACGGCACTCCCAGGAAAGTATACCCAAGTGCCTATCACTACGAAGTCCTGCCACTGGTCATCTCAACCGATCACTTTCGATCATCGTGATTACTCAGCAAGTATCCGACACACAGGATGGGCTGCCCTAGTATTAGACCCAGTAATTGGCGGATATCACTTCACAAGGGTCTTGATGGACGGCGGCAGTAGCCTAAACCTAATATATTAGGATACAATCCGCATGATGGGGTTCGACCAAACACAAATTCTCCATAGCAATACTACCTTTAAAGGAGTAACGCCAGGCCCAGGGGCTCGTTGTATGGGCTCCCTCTTACTACAAGTTATATTCGGCTCCCCCGATAACTTCCGTCGCAAGCATTTAACTTTTGACATCGCTCCGTTTCAAAGTGGCTATCAAGCACTGCTCGGACACGAAGTTTTCGCTCGCTTTTATGCAATACCACACTACGCCTCCCTCACACTCAAGATGCCCGGTCCAGGTGGCATCATTACAGTGCATGGAAATATCAAGCGATCTCTGCGCGCCGAAGAGAGTGAGGCTGCCTTGGCCGCCGCACACTAAAAGCGCCCGGACAAACGAAAGCATCCAATAGGTCGTCAAGACCTCAGATACAACTAATCAAATCCGGCGCCGCTATTTATACAGAAATAAGTGGTCACACCCCTATTTGTCAATACAAGGGGCTCAACGCGCGCAGACAAGTGGCAATTTCTTATCATCTTGAATTACACATGGTTTCTTTAAAAACTATCTTTTTGCACAACAAAATTTTCACTTAACTTCCTCTTTTTTACAAACGATCATCGTGCTACACCCGTCCAGGATACGGCACAACGGAGACACAGGCGCAGACGTGCAGCAGGGACCCGTTCCAAGGATTCTTTTTAGATTAAGACCCCGTGTAAACCTTTTTTACTGTCTCTTGTTGATACATATCCACCGTTGAGCAGGATGCTGACGTCTTGGCATGTGGCCACGCCAGAATAATGCACATACCTGAACACAAGGGGCTTCTTACAAAGGCCATTATTTAGGCCCGGTTTATACCACAATGACCGAATACCTTAGGGAGTGTTCGGCGTCGCGAGTTTGGCCCTATATGCATCAGCTCCGAATCATTGTCTTTGGTCAAATGTTGGGTTTGCCCGGCTCCTATGTTTTGGTGCCTTACATTCCGCTTTACCGGCTAAGGTAGCACCAGGAGAACTACTGCGATTGTGCCCTGGTTCATCTGGACGAGCACCTCAGTAGAGAAAGCCGAAAACTGACTGTCATGATATAGCGTGAGACTGGTCAACCACTCGATGACCTGTGCGAATGTTAGAATTCCTCCGCCTTAACGAAGGGCCGTTTTCCGGCCAGGCATGTACGCACCCCGGAACCGGGAGAGAGCGGAGCCACCAGGGGCTATCTAGTAGCCCCACTGTTAAACTCCTATGGATAAGTGAAAGTGCTAAAGCATTATAGTCCGATTGCCTCGCTCGCTCCGCTATCACCTCCTTAATAGGACCAAGACGTTGGGTTAAGAATGAACGCGTGTTTTTGCGAGCACCTCCGCATTATATGCGTGGGGGCTGAAGCCAACGACTGCAATCTTTCAGGTTATAGACATGTATACATAAACGGCCGCCCAGGAGGCATCATATTACTTTCAGGCAAAAGTATAAAAATAGCCTTTTAAAATTTATAAAAGCATTTCGCTTACAATGAGATTACATATCACTCAAACATAATATATTTTGAGCACTGGGCCTCTATCAAACGGGCACCCTCAAGAACTTCTTCAAAATAGTGCTCAGCAGCCTTTCGACCTATAGCCGAATCCCGCGCTGCAACATTGGTAGCATCCATCTCCGCCCAGTATGCCTTAACACGGGCAAAGGCCATCCGTGCGCCCTCTATGCATGCCGACCTCTTCATCGCATTAATGCGCGGCACCACGTCAAGGAACTACTGCACCAAGCTGAAATAGCTGTTCGGTTTTGACCTTCCCGGCCACAGCTGATCCACAATAGACCTCATAGAGAGTCCGGACAACCTGTTTAGTTCGGCCCATTCGGCTAATTGGTCAGTCAATGTAAGTGGACGCTCGGGAGAATGGAATTGTCTCCAAAATAGCTGGTCTACTCCACGGTCTGTCTGACCCTGGAAGTACTTGGCCGCATCGGCAGCACTCGCCGCCAAATCCATATACACATCCTCCGAACTCCACAGCCGATCTATAGGGGCATACCGTGGATCTCCGAATTTCCTCCACAACATAAAGGATTTCCCAGCTACAATATTCCCGGCTTCCCGCAGCTCCTCCTTCTTTGCCCTCATAGCAGAGCGGAGATCCTTTTTCGTCGCAGAAGCCTTCTCAAGGTCCGATGCCTTCGCTTGGTTTTCCTTTTCGAGAACCCGGCAACAGTCGGCGGCGGCTTTTAATTCCACAGCCATCTTGGCCATCTTGTCTCGGGTCTCGCCATGCGTGGCCTTCTTGGCTTGCAACTCTTCGGCCGCCTTCACAGCAGCCGCATTACCTAACCTTGCTTGTTCCTTGGCTCGGGCAAGTTCTGCCCGCAAGGCTTCAACAGTGGCAGCTCCATCTGCAGTCACAACATATTTAAGATACTGGCATCATGCTGCTCTTCATATGTGGCGTTTACTAGATATTGACACTTACCCTGTGCCTCGTCAAGGCTTTTGTTAACAAGCTCGATGTCGACGTCTGCCGTATCCAACTGCCGTTCTAAATGGGCAAACTCGCTAGTCCGGCTAGCCACCGGAGCTTCCATCACCTGCACATAGAGGCAGTATGGTTATTACCTGGGAATATGATCCTCTGTTCGTCGTTGTTTCCGACGACAACCAGAGGCTCAGGGGCTACTATCTACACAGTGCACACGTAGCATGTGCAGGACTATCATACATTCTTTTACGTACCTCAAAGCCTGTTAGTAGACTCATAAAAGCTTCATGCAATCCACTTTCGGCAGACGATATTCTCTCCATCACCGTATTCATCAGCACACGGTGTTCATCTGAGATGGCCGCTCGCCCAACCAACTCCCTCAGAACATCCGATCACACACTAGACGGTGCCGAACTCTTTTGTCTACTCTCTTCGGGAGCCGGACATTGGGAGCTTCGGGGGTCAACGGGATTATCTTCTGGCCTCGCCGGACTCGGAGAGGTCCTCCGCGACGACACTTCAAGGTCGCCCGCTCTCGGAGCAGAGGAGTCTGGAGGAGGCGTTTCGCTCTCCATCAGCTTTGGAAGAAGATCCCCCGAAGATGAGCTCATTTGAGACGGGCTAAGGCCCGAACTGCAAAAATATATGCTGTGGTTATCTTCTCAGAAGAAAAAGATAGCATATCTGTACTATCAAAGGTATTTTGTGTCACTTACGACTCGTGGGAGGAATGATCCCCCCGCGGACTTTGTGCGGCAACAACGCTCCCCAGGGTGGGACCCTCTGTGGGAGACTTCTTCTCCCGTTTGGAAGCTTCGGCTTCCGAATCCCCGGGCGCGGTCCTTTTTCTCTTCTGGTTGCCTTCCCTCATAGAGACGCTCGCTCCCTCGGCTAGAATGGGCAGCGTTGGGGGCCCGCGTCCGCCCGCATTATCCTCCACAGTATCTTCCTTCAAGGGCTCCAGGCAAGGTGCGGTCTGGAGCATCTTTTCCAATACCGGATTTTCCAAACCCTCAGGGAGGGGAGCCGAACACCGAATCAACTTCGCCTTTGTGAGCCAGTCCTGGTCAAAAAGCGAACTCTCAGAGATAACTTCGTAACAAAGTAGAGAAAGTATGTTCGGCCAGAAGATGCCTTACCTGTTCGGCGATGCGGTTGCTACTCAGGCCCACGTCCTCGGTGATTTCCGGACACTCCGTCTGAGGTCCGAAGAATGATTTGTACATATCCTCGTGCGTCAGGCCGAGAAAAGTTTGAATGGCACGCGGTCCCTCGGGATTGAACTCCCACAGACGAAGAGGCCGGCGTTTGCAAGGCTGGACTTGACGAACCAACATAACCTGTATCACCGCAACCAAACTGAAATCTCCATTGAAGAGATCTCGAATGCGGTCTTGCAGTATAGGCACGTCCTTGGCTGGCCCCCAACTCAGACCTCTGCTGATCCACGACATCATTGTGGTGGGGGGCCCGAGCGGAAAACAGGGGGGGCCGCCCACTTGGCACTTCTAGGAGCCGTGATGTAGAACCACTCCTGTTGCCACAATTCAGACACCTCTGGAATGGAACCTTTGGGCCGCGGAGCTCCCGTCATCTTACGTATTGAGGCACCTCCACACGCCGCCTGTTGCCTCTCGATCATCTTCGGCTTTACTTCAAAGGTCTTCAGCCACAGGCCAAAGTGAGGGGTGACCCGGAGGAAGGCCTCGCACACGATGATAAATGTCGTGATATGAAGAAAGGAGTCTGGAGCTAGATCATGGAAATCTAGCCCGTAGTAAAACATCAAGCCCCTGACGAATGGATCCAGAGCAAGGCCTAGACCTCGGAGGAAGTGGGAGACGAACACGACGCTCTCGTTGGGTCCGGGAGAGGGGACGGCCTGCCCCCGGGGAGGCAGCCGATGCAAGATCTCGGCGGTCAGATATCTGGCTTCCCTCAACTTTTTGATGTCTTCTTCCGTGACGGGGGAGGGCACCCATCGGCCTTGAAGGCTAGATCCGGACATGATTGAAGGTTCGAAGCACCTGACCTAAACTTTGGGCGTTGGAGCTCGAGGCGGGGGAAGGAATCGATTGAGCACGGGAAGGAAAATAAAAGCCTTGTCCCTTTATAAAGAGGGTGGATATCAAGCGTCCTCTCCGTGTCCGTTTGGACTTGCCTATAATCTAGGAGTCCTAGAAGTGGTTGGGTTACCCATGCCCGTATTGATGAGAATCCCGGAATAAGGGGGACACGATCTCTGCTTTAACAAGGCGTGCCAAGGAAACCGCCTCGCATAACGTGCTGAGATGGGACAGTAAAACGGTTCGAATAAAAGCTTGGCCGTGGTGTGATGTCACACTACGGAATACGTCAGCAGAATAGATTTGTGTAAATATTATCCTCTCTATGGCAATATGTGGAAACTTAACTTCAGAGCCGGACACTATCTTTGTGTTCAAAATCTTCTATGAAGTACTTGGAGGAGGAACCCGCCTTGCAATGCCGAAGACAATATGCGCGCCGGACTCGTCGTCATTGAAGCCTGGTTCAGGGGCTACTGAGGGAGTCCTGGATTAGGGGGTGTCCGGATGGCCGGACTATACCTTCAGCCAGACTCCTGGATTATGAAGATACAAGATTGAAGACTTTGTCCCGTGTCCGGGAGGGACTTTCCTTGGCGTGGAAGGCAAGCTTGGCGATACGGATATGCAGATCTCCTACCATTGTAAACCGACTCTATGTAACCCTAACCCTACCCGGCGTCTATATAAACCAGAAGGATTTAGTCCGTAGGACAACATACACATCAACGATCATACCATAGGCTAGCTTCTAGGGGTTAGGCTCCTCGATCTCGTGGTAGATCTACTCTTGTACTACCCATACCATCAATATTAATCAAGCAGGATGTAGGGTTTTACCTCCATCGAGAGGGCCCGAACCTGGGTAAAACTTCGTGTCCCTTGTCTCCTGTTACCATCCGGCCTAGACGCACAGTTCGGGACCCCTACCCGAGATCCGCCGGTTTTGACACCGACAGATACCAAGGATGACAACGATAGGTCACGTCGCAACAAACATAAGCGCCGCATTAACAGCGACAATACCGAGGATACAATAGTCAATGCCGGATGCAAAGGCTCTAAACCCGGTCAGCGGAAAAAGCCATTCAAAAGAAGCACTCCGGGCCTGTCCAGTTTGGATCGTATACTCGATCGCTCGTGTCAAATACACGGCACCCCCGACAAGCCAGCCAACCAGACCAACAGGGATTGTTGGGTGTTCAAGCAGGCCGGCAAGTTAAATGCCGAAAAAAAAGATAAGGGGTCACATAGCGATGATGAGGAGGATCCCCGGCAGCCAAACACCGGAGGACGGAAGAGGTTCCCCCCACAAGTGCGGACGGTGAACATGATATATGCAACCCACATCCCCAAGAGGGAGCGGAAGCGTGCGCTCAGGGACGTATATGCATTGGAGCCAGTCGACCCAAAGTTCAACCCATGGTCCTCCTGTCCGATCACCTTCGATCGCAGAGACCACCCCACTAGTATCCGTCATGGCGGATTCGTCGCACTGGTCCTAGACCCAATCATTGATGGATTTCACTTCACTCGAGTCCTAATGGATGGCGGCAGCAGCCTGAACCTGCTTTATCAGGAAACAATGCGCAAAATTGGTATAGACCCCTCAAGGATCAAACCCACAAAAACGACCTTTAAAGGTGTCATACCAGGTGTAGAGGCCCATTGCACAAGCTCAGTCACACTAGAAGTGGTCTTCGGATCCCCGGATAACTTCCGAAGCGAAGAGTTAATCTTCGACATAGTTCCGTTCCGTAGTGGCTACCATGCACTAATCGAGCGAACCGCATTTGTGAGATTCAATGCGGTACCGCATTATGCATATCTCAAGCTCAAGATGCCAGGACCTCGGGGGGTCATAACAGTCAATGGAAACATAGAGCGCTCTCTCCGCACGGAGGAGCACACAGCGGCCCTCGTAGCAGAAGCGCAAAGCAGTCTCTCAAGGCAATCCACAAGTTTGGCGAGTAAGGACCCGGACACCTTCAAGCGCGCCCGGAGTAATCGGCAACTGGACCGCCTGGCACGTTCCGAGCTCACATAGCAATAAGGCCCCCACCCCGGTACCAGCCAAACAGCGAAATCCGTGGCACGCGTACATAATTACGCATTAAAAATACCATGGGCATAGGTGGGGAGGGGGGAACAACTATGACATGCCCCAAGACGCGGCTTAAACCGCACTAGAGGCTTCCTGCTTTGTTATTGTTCCCTTTCAGGACTTTAATCTCTGGAAACCCTGTCCGGCAGCATGATTGCCGAACACATGATGCAGCAACCAAGGAGGCAGAGAGCTACGTCACACCAGGGAACTCCCAGGTGGATCACGATAACAAGTGAAATACTTGCTTTAATACTATTCCTCAGCTCGCCCTTGGAAGGGACATGTCAAATAGTCCTACTTTTTGCTTATCGCACTACTTGCATCATTCTGCTCTAACGCACCTTTTTGCATAAAACAATGCATAGCATTAAGACTATTATTGCATTCTTCCTTTACATATGTATGTTCATTCATGACATCTAGCACCCGTACACTCTGGTACGGCCAATACGCCAGGGGCTTAAGCATATCCCATAATGCAGCGTGAGAAGTCCGAACACTTTCGATAGTGCGGCACCCCAAACTTATAGCATTATATGCATCAGGTCCGAATCATGTCTTGGGTCAATAGTTGGGTTTGCCCGGCTCCCATGTTTTGGTACCTTACGTTCCGCTATATCGGCTAAGGTAGCACTGGGAGAACTACTGCAATTGTGCCCCGGTTCTGCTGGGCTAAGCACCTCAGTAGAGAAAGCTAAAACTGACTATCATGATAAGGCGAGAGACTAGTCGCTGTTCGAGAGGTTTCAAGTCCCTAAAGACTTATGCCGCTTAGAGCGAGGAGTCGGCCCTGTCCAGCTTAAGGCGTGTATCGCGCCTCGAATTCGGCCCTCCAAATACTAGGGGCTTCGCCGAAATTTAAAATTATAGAATTCTATGGCTAAATGAGAGTGATAACGCATTATAGTCTGACTGCCTTGTTCGTTGTGCTGAGCACCTCCCTCGAAGGACCCAACAATGGGAACAAGAGTGCTCAGGTTTATCCCGAACACCCCAGCACTCATGGCGTGGGGGTAGAAGCCGACGACTAGCCATCTCTCAGAATTGATAAACAGCCAAACAGAAGGCAATATTTTAAATTTAAACAAGCCTTGCATAACGCATCTGAACAAGTTTTCATAATACAGGATTACACGAGCAAGTTTACTCAAATATTACATCTTTCGCACACTCGTTCGCTACAAGACGGGCACCCTTCAGGAAACCCTCATAGTACATCTCGGGGTGGCGATGCTCCTTGCCCTGCGGCGGCCCTTCCTTCACCAGTTTCACGGCGTCCATCTTGGCCCACTGCACCTTCGCACGGGCTAAAGCCTGCGTGCACCTTCGATGCAGACGGACCGCTTGATGACTTCCAGCCGTGGGCAGGCATCCACAAGCCGCCTCACCAGGCCGAAGTAGCTGTTGGGAAGGGCGTCACCAGGCCACATCCGGACTATAAAGCCCTTCATGGCCTGTTCGGCCGCCTTGTGCAGCTCGACCAGTTGCCTCAGCTGGTCGCTTAGAGGCATCGGGTGTTCGGTCTCAGTATACTGAGACCAGAACAGCTTCTCCGTTTAGCTTCCCTCCTCGTCCTGGTAAAACTATGCGGCATCCGACACGTTGCGGGGCAAATCTACGAATGCTCCTGGAGAGCTCTGGATTCGGGTAAGGAACAAGTAATTTACTTTCACATGCTTTCTTTTCATATAGAATGCCTTACCTACCGCTATCTTCTTCATCGCATCAATCTCCTGGAGAGCCTTTTGGGCTTCAGCCTTGGCACTCTTTGCACTCTCAAGGGCCGCGGCAAGCTCGGACTCTCGCGTCTTCAAGTCAAGCTCCAACGCCTCGTGCTTCGTCATGAGAGCGTGGAGCTCTTGCTGCACCTCGCCCACCCATGCCTCTTGTTTTTCCCGCTCGGTGCGCTCCTGGGCCGCTTTGCTTTCGGCCTCGGATAGTTCTTGCTTCAGGGTTGCCACTTCGATCGTGGCCCCTGGCAGATTAAAGATGATATTATCATTTTGCAATCGCATCACTTTTATATATATATATACATATCTACAGACTAGGTATTACTTACCTTTGTTCTCCTCGAGCTTCCTCTTGGTAAGGCCGAGCTCTTTCTTGGACCCTTCGAGGTCCTGCTTCAGTATGGCGACCTCTGCAGTCAGTGCGGCAGAGGCCAGCAGTGAAGCCTGCATACGCATATAGACATACTTATATTAGACTACTGCAAATATTAGTTGATCCTCTATTCGGCTTTTCTTTTTGAACACCAAACAGAGCATCAGGGGATACTATCTATGCGGTAATATTTTTCATATATTTCAAATACTTACCTCAAAGCCTGTTATAAGGCTGGCACAGGCTTCAGTCAGTCCGCTCTTGGCGGACTGAACCTTCTGGATAACTGCACTCATAATAGTGCGGTGCTCTTCGTCGATGGAAGCGCTGCGAAGCGCTCCCAGCAGATTGTCCGGTGCCTCTGGATGGACAGAGGTCACCGGCACGGTCGTCTTGCCCCTTTTGGAAGGAGGCCGCCTGCCCGAGTCTGGAACCAGTAGGGGTTCCGGCACAGTGTTCGGCTGAAGGCCGAACTCGGAGCCCCCGGGAGCCTTACCCCGTCTGCTCCCGGAGTCCGGAAGGTCGCCTTGAGGCGCCTTCGAGACTGTCTCCCCTCGACCCGGTGCCTCTCGAGATATCACCTCGGCATTCTCCGTAGGGCAAGAGGAGGTGGCGGTCACAAGTGGATCGCTATCCATATCCGACGAGTCCAAGGAGCCTCCCGATGAAGATACGTCGATATGGGCTTGGGGCGGTCTGCATAATCATATTCGACGTTAGGAGAAGTAGTGCGTCAAAGGTATGCTATGAGTTACTCTGGTATCCGAATACTTACGACTTCACCAGGGGCTTGGCCCTAAGCAGCAACTCGTCTTCGTCATCGGCGACGATGGTGGAGCAGTCCGGAAGGAGAGTCCTTCCCTTCTTGGACCCTTCAGCCCCCCGGTTGGGGCGGCCTTCCTTTTCTTGTCTCCCCCGGCTGAAGGGGGAGCATCTTCATCTTCCTCCTCGTCTTCGGGGGAGGAGTGCGTCGTGGAGTCATCGGACGATGAGCCCGATATCACCTGGCACCGGGAACTCTTTCGGGTTCCCTTGGCCTTCTTCTTGGTCTTCTCCGGCACCTTGTATGGAGCCGGAGTCAGCATCTCCGTCAGGAGAGCGTCCACGGTGTCTTTGGGCAGAGGGGCCGGACAGTCGATCTTCTCCGATGCCCCCACCCAGTCCTATCAAAGACATGGGAGCTCAGACCCCGCTCGTGGTTAAGCTATGGGAAGTAAAAATCCTACCAGATGTACAAAACTTACCGGATTCGCAGGGCGCTTCGCGCTTAGCCCGCGGTCCTCGGTGAGAGAGGGAGGGACGTCGGCACCCTAGAACAGCACACTCCAGACGTCCTTGTGCATCGTGTCGAAGAGCTCGCTCAGAGTCTGGTGCTGGGCCGGGTCGAACTCCCACAACCTGAAATCCCGTTGTTGACATGGGAGGATCCAACGGAAGAGCATGACCTGGACTATGTTGACAAGCTTGAGCTTCTTGCTTGCCATATTCCGGATACATTTCTGGAGTCCGTCCAGCTCCACCGATGAACCCCAGGATAGGCCCTTCTCTTTCCAGGAGGTGAGCCGCGTGGGGATTCCGGATCAAAACTCGGGGGCCGCCACCCAGTTGGTGTCGCGCGGCTCGATGATGTAGAACCACGCCGATTGCCACCCCTTTATGGTCTCCACGAAGGAGCCTTCAAGCCATATAACAATGGGCATCTTGCCCACCATGGCTCCGCCGCATTCTGCTTGTGGGCCTCCCACCACCTCCGGCTTGATATTAAAGGTCTTCAGCCACATGCTGAAGTGGGGCCGGATGCGAAGGAAAGCCTCACACACGACGATAAATGCCAAATTGTTGAGGATGAAGTTCGGGGCTAGATCATGAAAGTCCAGCCCGTAGTAGAACATAAGACCACGGACGAATGGATGGAGGGGAAACCCCAGTCCGTGGAGGAAGTGGTGGAGGAATACTACCCTCTCGTGAGGTTCCGGGGTAGGAACAATCTGCCCCGCAGTGGGCAGCCGATGCGGGATATTCGCGGCTAAGTATTCGGCTCCGCGCAGCTTCTTGATGTGTCCCTCCGTAACGGAGGAAGCCATCCATTTGCCTCCCACTCCGAACATGTTTGGAGAAGGTTGAGGGGAAGGATGTGGACTTGGGCGTTGGAGCTCGAGTGCGCAAGAATGGATGAGGAAGGAGGAAGAAGGCGTGGGTAGAGAAAGGTTAAACCTTATCCCCTTATAAGGGCGGCCGAAACTATGCGCCCCCACTAGCCTGGTAAAACTCGCTTATCCCCCAAGCGCCATAATTGATGGTGCGGTTGGGTTTCCCATGCCCGTATTGATGAGAATCCCGTAATAAGGGGGGCACGATCTCTGCTTTGACAAGGCGTGTCAAGAAACTGCCTCGCGTTATGTGCGGGGCTAGTTAGAAGAAACAGTTCGAATAATCACCGGGCCACGGCATGATGTCATGTTGCTGAAACATGTCAGCAAATTAGATTTGTGGAAATATTATTCTCTCTACGGTGGTATGTGGAACTTATTTTGCAGGGTCGGACACTATCCTTGTATTCAAATTCTTCTGTGGTGTATTCGGAGGAGGAACCCGCCTTGCAATGACGAAGACAACGCTGTGCGCCGGACTCCTCGTCATTGAAGCCTGGTTCAGGGGCTACAGAGGGAGTCCTGGATTAGGGGGTATCCGGACAGCCGGATTATATCCTTTGGCCGGACTGTTGGACTATGAAGATACAAGATTGAAGACTTCATCTCGTGTCCGGATGGGACTCTACTTGGCGTGGAAGGCAAGCTAGGCAATACGATATGTATATCTCCTCCTTTGTAACCAACCTTCTGTAACCCTAGCCCCCTCCAGTGTCTATATAAACCAGAGGGTTTTAGTCCATAGGACAACATACAATCTTACCATAGGCTAGCTTCTAGGGTTTAGCCTCTCTGATCTCATGGTAGATCAACTCTTGTAATACTCATATCATCAAGAATAAATCAAGCAGGACGTAGGGTTTTACCTCCATCAAGAGGGCCCGAACCTGGGTAAAACATCGTGTCCCCTGCCTCCTGTTACCATCCGCCTAAGACGCACAGTTCGGGACCCCCTACCCGAGATCCGCCGGTTTTTACACTGACAGTTACCTTAGTTTGAGGACCTAGGGTTAGAAATCCTAGCCGGCTTTGTCAGTGGACACAGAGTCCTTCACAATTCTGCTATCTTTTTCTTGTACGACTAGTCATCCATGTGTGTCCCTAAATGCGTCACGGGCCGACCAATGTGGCGCAAGATGGAACCGAACCAAGGGCCTCACCTTAGCCCACCGGACCTCATGCGGTGACACACCCTCTGCCCCCAGGTCTCGTTATCTTCTCACACCCACACATACCAACGCAGACACCACAGGAAAAAAATCTCCTCGTGCCTCTATCCCCTCCCCACTTGCATATACACACTCAAGGGAATCTCTCGCTACGACATCATATTCATCTCTCTCTAGACCTCTCTCATTTCTTGTGCTAGCTCTCCCACCCCCTCCCCCCCCCCGCCCCTCTATACATGCCTCTCTTGAATACGTAATACACACACATACCTCTCTACGCCCTGCTAAATACATCAACTACACATTCACACAAGTTACATCATGTACCCCATTGATTTAAAAAGCCCTCTCTTCATGTTTATTTCGCATACAACATTCCTTTTGAACAAAGTGTGGCCAAAAAATTATTTTAGATTTCTACATATATACAACATTACAAAGTTATATGGAGGAGTATGAACGTGAATTTTTAGTGCATGGTGCCCACAATGATATTTATTCCGCACTGTGATTTTTTTTATTTTTATACTATATATAAAGTTAGTCATAATAAAGAGAAACGAAGAGGATCTCTCTCTCCACATACATCCCCTCTACGCCCTTTTCATGCACGCACACAAATTATCTCCAGGTCCTCTAAAAGTACACCCCCAGCACATTCACGCATGTTTCATCTTTCTCTCGCGATATATACAATTACGATCATTGTATTTGAAGCGACAACACAGTACATACATTGGACTTCAGAATCCACTAATTATGGTCAACATTTACGTTTTGTGGTTATTATACAGTCACGGGCTCACCGTACAGCTTAGTATTTGCTCAAGACACAACTAGTTGACCAGTTAAATGCTCCACATGGCACCCCTAGTGTTGCATCACATTATCTCACTACCATTGGGCCCACCTGTTAGCTTGTATCTACTCAACACTCTTATAAAAACAGAGTTGGTGATGATGGTGTGCCTGCCATCCTGCAATATAGGTTGTCCGATTTATATCTGACGGATAGGAAGGAAACTGTGGCAATATTGCAAAAAGGTACCCACACACCTCTCCAAATAAGGCCTTCCCTCATTCATCCTTTTCTCTCACAAGATAAACTAGTCATACAAATGCATCTTGATGTTACGTGCAACGCACAAGCTCTTGCTAGTAAGAATGAAAACAAACAACAACAAAATATTGGACAGTGGTTCGAAGTCATGACCGCGGGGACAGTGGACAAGGTGGTCTTGTATTGGTATGCTAAGCCGTCTGTTTTAAGACACATGAGCTGGTGTGGTGATTATACACGCATGCACACGAACTTCATTCACGCAACCCTCACACGAACACATGCAGCCACGCACGCATGCAACACTAACACGTACACACGCAGCCACACACTCATGCAACACTCACATGCACACACACACACACACACTCATGCAACACTCACACGCACACACACGCGCATGCACAAACCACATGTCCAACACACACTCTCACACTCAAGTGCTCAACCTACACGTTCATGCACACACATCAGGCCCTGACAGACACATACACAACCAGGTAGTTCCCGCACATGGGTTCGAGTCTTGTCGCGCCTGCGTAAATTTGTGTTTATCTGACCCTTTTCCTATGCGAACTGATAGGTGGCAACCACAAGGAACGTGGTCAATTTAACTAGCCAGCATGGTGCCATGTAGACTATTTGGCCGGCCAACAGAGTGCAATCCGATGCTGAGCGGTGAGCAAGTGACTGTATAATCACCGCAAAACGTATATAGTGATCCTAATGAGCGTATTCTGAAGTTCGGTGACCGTATTACACTTTTCTCTCTGTAGGCCCTCCAAAACTACATCTCTACACGTTCTCGCATGTTACATCTAACAACTATGTAATACAGCACTACTACTACACTCTCACACAATAAACCATACGTGTTTTTCGTTTGACTAGATATCATATTGTTACTTAATTATTCAGTTTGCATACATTAAAATTGCCTTCAAAATGTATGGCCACTATCATCTACCACGCGGGAAAAATCCCGCCCTTTCCTGCTTAATCTGGTTTGTATCGATGGATCATGCGAAACAGTAAAACTATAGTACTATACAGTACAAGTAAAAGTTCACTGGGTCGCCGTGTCATGTACTCCTCCATCGTAAGAGTCGAGCGCTCGGTTTCATAAATGTTATAGTCCCTTTCACCGACATGTGGGACATCAAGCTACCTGGTCCACGTGCCATACCGAAATACAGTGCAGAGCAGCAGGGGTGAAGCACCCCAGTCATGGCGCCAGCATAGTAATGAGCAATGAGGCGTCAAATCACAAAGTTGCACCTTTCCCGCAGTTAAGTTGGTGGGACGAAGTAATAATGCTGAAAAAAGAAGCTGGAGGGACGAAGCAACCGTCATTTCACTTATTGCTGAATTCGCTTCTCCCTCATCTTCTTCAAGTTAACCACGTGTTGCTTCTGCCGTTGTTCTGCCTCATGTGGGACGCGAATCGACTTGGTAAAGCACTGACACATCGGACCACATGTTAGAAAACCGCCAGGCCAACAACCTCTAAAAATAAGAAACCTCCCCTGCCATCTGCGTGGCAAAATCACCTCCTTTTCACTAATCTTGATTCTATAATTTTTTAGATCAATATAATTGAGATTTGTATAGATAGCACACAGGAGCAAAACCAAGTGGTACGGTTAAGGGCATCCACAATGTGTAGCCAAATGTGAAAATAGCTTTTGGCATCGATGGGAGCCATTATGGATGGTGCTGCCAAAGCCAAAAAGATGGAACCGAAGCTCCCTGATTGATTGATTGATTGAAGGAATAGAAAAATGCAACGTCTCTCCTCTTTCTTCCTGTGCTTGGACGCATGTACAGTATAGACCACCGAGTCTACTCCCCTGTCCCTTCTATCACAAATCACAAAGCAGTGAGGCATCAAATCACAAAGCATGGACGAAGCAATCATCATTCACTCTACGCTGACTCCGCTTCTCCATCGTCTTCTTCGAGAAACCACCTCACCACACTAAGCTGGATGGAGGATGCTATTGTGTACTAGTAGTACTAGTACATTTATGCATCCTTTAGTTCAACAGACTCCCTGGATGCAAATAAGGCGGTTGTCTCGGCTTGCAGGCGCCACTTGCGAACGAATTACCGTGGTCTCCCTCAATGGTGTTCTCTGTCGAACGCACTTCGCCAAACCACAACGTTCGAAATATCGTCGACGTCATCGCAATGGGGAAGGAAGTCAGATAGTTTCTACCTCCATTTTTTTGTACACAAGGCCAATATATCAAAATTACAATTTGCAAATGGACACTAACACTAATCGAGGCAAATTTGATGGAGTTTGCCTCGTACTAGCAACCAACGACATTAATATACCCTTGCATGCATGCGGAAGTGAGAAGATTGGTTTGCATGGCACTACATTAATCAAGCGGTGAGGAGTGAGATGGTTAGCTCTTTGGGCTTTGGAGAAAAAATACACATTGATTGACATGTCAAATGAGGATTTGTATTGATTAATCCCGCGTAGGAAAACCCCGCCTTTCTTTTTTAACACTAGTACTCTTAGTATGTACGTACTTGTATCCTGTTTGGGTCTAGGCCTTGCATTGCCATACTTTGCCACACATTTTTGCCAAGCTTGCCTAAAGTTTTCAAAATGAAAATGAGGCACACTTGCGAACGGCTGTCGCGGTCACACCGCACATTCACACAGTCGCTCCTGCACGCCATGGTCGCACCGCACCCTCACACAGTCGCTCCTACACACCGCAAACCCAACTAAGGGAACGCACCCTCACTGACATGTGCTAACACATGTGAACAAAACAAACTCAGCCATTCTACCGTTGACACATAATTTTCGTTCATACAATATGTTTATCCAACCGCATGTTGGGGAGGATCATACGGCCCGTGCGGTGGTCTGTTGGGGAAGAAGAGGTGAGGAAGAAGGGCTTGGAGACGTAGGATATTCATCCAACCGCCTGAAATTGTAGACTGACATAAATGATGAAAGTCTGGTGACTTGCATAACAATATATGTTTTTACACAACAAAAGATCCCTAAAAACAACAAAATAAAGAAAAACTACCACTGCTCATGGAACGAGACAGCCTCGTCGTCTTTGGCTGCCGGCGCGAACAAGCCATAGCTGACAACATGTGTCTCTGCACCGTGGTTGTCCTCGGCCTCCAGCTACTCGTTCACGCGGAGCATGCGGCTACTCTGCATGGACGAGAGCACCGGTCAGTTCAAGTCTAGGACGT
Organism: Triticum urartu; assembly: GCF_003073215.2. Lineage (NCBI taxonomy): Eukaryota > Viridiplantae > Streptophyta > Magnoliopsida > Poales > Poaceae > Triticum > Triticum urartu. The sequence continues at coordinate 600,855,617 of NC_053024.1, read as the reverse complement.
CCGGTTCCGCCTGCAGGAGGCCTCGATGGCAGCGGCATCTTTGCGCTCCGCATCGAGTTGAGGCTCTGCCGCCCGGTTCAAGTCCAGGACGTCTGGTTCCGCCTGCAGGAGGGCCTCAATGGCAGCGGCATCTGCGCGCTCTGCGTCAAGTTAAGCCTCTGCCGCCCGGTTCACATCCACGACATCGGGTTTCGCCTGCAGGAGAGCCTCGATGGCAGTGGCATACGCGCGCTCCGCGTCGAGTTGAGCCCCTACCTCCCGATCCTCCTTTAGTATCACGAGGTTGAACCACTGGTCTACCTGCACCATGGGGGACCCGGACACCGGCACGAAGTCGACGTCCATCGTCTCATACCCATTGGGGGCCTTCTGCGCCGCGACCTCCGCCATGAACATTGGATCAGCTTCCTCCTCCTTGTAGCTTGGCTCCAGTGAACTCAGGGATTGACCCACCGCAAAGCAAGCTTGGGAACGGAGGTCTGTGGTGCCGACCGCCGACGTAATTTCTGCGTGGCGCTCCGGCGTCAGCATCTTGTAGCACATGATCTTGTGGCGCACCAAGGCTTTCCGGAAAACTAGGGGACGCTTCATGCGGGCTAGGGGATCGAAAGGTGGGGGAATAAGCTGGAGAGAAGGTGTGGTTTTGGGGCAGTGGCAGGCATAGGCCGAGCAGCTAAGGTTCTGGTGTGAATAGTAGTTCCGGTGATGACCGGTCAATCAGTTTTGACTGTAAATTGCTCTTGTCGCGTTCGCATTGCACCCCGACATGCTGGACCCCCCATGTCGCTCACCGAATGGAACGCGCTTCGTCTTGCATTTTTGATCGCTTGTGGGACCGCACTTGAGAGAAAACCGACGTCCCTCCCCCTCCCCTGCCCGCGTCATTTATACTACCACTCCCTCCGTTTTATGCAGAGTTAATAAAAATAGAGGGAGTATACTATGGATGAGGATCCCCTGACGTGGACGAACCCATTGAGTAACTGACATGCGGGGCCTAGCAAGCATGGGGTCCGCCAGTAAGTGTCGGAAGGGAGGGTAAGGCAGGGATACCTGCATCAGAGGATCCACTTCCAGTACTACTCCCTCCTTCCATCTACTATACAGGGCCTAATGCATTTTTCGAGGCTAACTTTGACAAAATGTTAGAGTAATAATATATGACATCCAACTTACACAAAGCATACGGTCAAATTCATACGTGAAAGGAGCTTCCAAAGATATAATTTTCACATTAGACATCTCATGTACTATTAATCTTGTCAATAGTCAAGGGCAGTTTTGAAAAACGCATTAGAGCATGGTTAATAAAGTTTGTTTCTCTTATGAACATACAATATACTCCCTCTAATCCCCACAGACCCCCCCCGCGGGTCATTTCTATCATAGAAACAAACCAAACCTTTATCTCCTGGCACGACACGCAATTGATCTCTCAACATCAATCGATCTCCTCAAGATGTGTTGGGGCATGAACCGAATGGGATGTCAAAACTAAGACGGGAAGCGACATGTAGTGGAGGCAAAGTAAAATTTAAATGAACCATTTTTGTATGCATGTCCGACAAATTACAACATTCGAAATACAAGCATGGTCTAGGCCCACATGCGAATGATATTCGACGGAATGTTTAAATGAGGCATGCGGGAGGATGGACTCGACCGGAAGGCGGCATGATCGATGGAGAAGAGCGCTGGAGAGGAATGAGAAATAAGCAACGCCACATGAATATACTTGAACGGCTCAAATAAACAATAAGTTGTCTTGTTTTCCCTTCCGTCTTGGTCACGGAGTAAGATACTCCCTTTGTTTTTATTTACTCTGCATATTAGGTTTGACTGAAGTTAAACTTCATAAAATTTGACCAAATTTATAGAAAACTAGCAAGATGCCCATGGGTTGCAAGGAACATCAAGATCTTGTGGGACAAAAGGATGAATGAGGGAAGGCCTTATATGCAAATGTGGAGAGGAGTGCGGGTAAATTGTCATAGTTTCCTTCCTATCCGTTAGATATAGATCGTACGGCTTATATTGCAGGATGGCAGGCACACCATCATCATCGACTCTACTTTTTATCTACACTAGCAAGATGGCAGTGTGTTGCACAGATTAACAAGATGCATTTGTATGAGTAGTTTATCTTGCGGGAGAAAAGGATGAATGAGTGAAGGCCTTATTTGCAAATGTGGAGAGGGGTGTGGGTATCTTTTTGCAAAATTGCCATAGTTTCCTTCCTATCCGTCAGATATAAATCGAATGGACTCTTATAAAAAACAGAGTTGGTGATGCTGGTGTGCCTGCCATCCTGCAATATAGGTCGTCCGATTTATATCTGACGGATAGGAATGAAACTATGGCAATTTTGCAAAAAGGTACCCACACACCTCTCTACATTTGCAAATAAGGCCTTCCCTCGTCCATCCTTTTCTCTCACAAGATAAACTAGTCATACAAATGCATCTTGATGTTACGTGCAACGCACGGGCATCTTGCTCGTAAGAGTAGAAATATGAACATTTACAATAGCAAATCTATATGATGTGAAAGTATATTCTATAATGAATCTAATGGTATAGATTTCTTATTGTATATGTTATTATTTCTGTCTATAAACTTTGTCAAAGTTTACAAAGTTTGACTTTGAGCAAAGCTAAAATACGGAGTAAATAAAAACAGAGGGAGTACATAGGGACTAGTATAGTTACTACTGCCGGAACATGGTAAGTTGGACCCCTAAAAGCAGGCACGGACCGGGCACACCTCAATTATTCTTTCAAAGAGTCGGACACCTATATTTAGCACACCATCTGGGTACTTAATCAAGTGTTACGCTTCACTACTTGAAAAGGAAAAGGGTGGTACCGTACCCAAAACCACCACACTTGGGGCTAAGGTAACAACTTGGCACTGTACCACATTTGAACTAGGGCACAAAAACCACCTGTTCTGCGCCTAATGCGCAACACGGAGCACTGATGCTCGAATATGGCCGGGAAAACAGGGAAACCAACATGTGGGGCACACCTGTCAGGACGATGTGGCGCAGACTAGTCCAGTGGAGGAGCTGGCCCATGACCTCCTCGCCACCAGCAACTGTTCATGTGGGTCTTGGGGGCCAGCAACGTGGCGCAGCTCCAGCACCGCCTCTGGACACGGCGATCGCGGTGAGCGACATGCTCATCGTAGCTGGACACCATCGGTTTTAGTGTGCTGAGGGTGGTGTTAGCGCTGTGGCACGACTAGCAGATCAACACCCGGCTCGTCGAGGATGCACATGGCGCCGAAGTGCACGCGCGCCGCGACGCGTCCGTGGAGTGGTGTCGCGTGGCCAACTGCATCCACAGGACCTGAGACCATGTCGGGTCATCTTGCTTTTTCAATGACATGTGGGGTCGCATGTGAGCAAAGGGCATCTCCAACATTGCCACGACCGTAGCTGACTACCCTGGCACACCAAAATCCCTCGCCCCTAACGCCATCTCGCGGTGTGTTGCCAGCCGGCGCCAGCTGCTCGCATTCATGTCGTCCGTTTGTATGCCGTCGTTAAGAGGCTCGGTGCCCAAGGAACCAACTCCGGCAAATTAATGATGCACCCGGACGCTTGGCCTCACCGGAATTGTCTACTTAAAGCGACAACGCCCAGCTATCCTCCACGCCATAGCGCATCGTCCTGCTACCTGGCACCACACCCGCCGTGACCGCGAGCGCGAATGCTCTGCGGGAGAGCCCGTCTTCGGGGATGAAGCTCGAGGTCACCGCCCTCACTCAAGTCGCCATTACCGACGCAATAGCAGCGGAGTCGGACGCGGACGTGACCACACAAAGCGGTGGCTACAACGGCGCCCGACGACGGGAGCACCGTCAGCCACGCGTTCTACCTGCTGACGTCCAACGTCCGGCACCGCCGAGGTTGGGGACTCCTCTGAGGATGAGTAGGGCATGGGAGGCGACATGGCATGGTGTGCCAACTCGCCGATCCGTCTCCCGTGTTCTACTCTTCCTAGCCGGAGATCGCACCTTCACTTCACGGGTCTTGAACCCCGCCCCTGTACATGGAGATCGCAGATGGAGGACGTCGGTCGCCGCTGTAGAATAGGTTTAGGGTCGGGTTTCTTTTAATTTTTTGCCCAATAAAAGTTTGAAATGTAATGAAAATCTGTCGTGTTTGCATTAATCTCGGCTGATGTATATGAACTTTCACAATAATATAGTATATTGTAGGAGTACTAGCATGGTGCCCATGCGTTGCACGGAACATCAAGATCTTGTGGGAGAAAAGGATGAACGAGGGAAGGCCTTATCTGCAAATGTGGAGAGGAGTGTGGGTAAATTCTCATAGTATCCTTCCTATCCGTTAGATATAGATCGGATGACCTATATTGCAGGATGGTAGGCACACCATCATCACCAACTCTGCTTTTTATTGAACTGAGACAAAGCTAACATCTGAAGTAAATAAACACATAGGGACTACATACACAATTTATCTTAGGCACTCCAATAGTACGTCCACTACACATTCACACATTTCACATCTTTCGACATCTACGAGAACCAACGAAAGGGTTAACGTAAATTGCCTCTCTCTCTCCTCCCTGATTTTCATGGTGGTGGGCCCCTCCCTCCCCCCAATCTACAAGCAACAGCTCACACGTTTCACATTACGTTAATTACGTAATTGGGATTACATAGGTGTAGCATTACTCGTCCTAAAAAACTCAACTAAGCCAACCTCCCAGCATATCATGCGGGAAAAGACCCAGCCACGCCGTTTTAGTGGGAATTACCGAATTACTAGTAGTAGTATCGATGGATCGCGTGAAGCACCAAGTTTTTTTAGGGGGCGAAGCACCTAGTTTAAAAGGAAAGAAGGCGGTACACTCATAGCACCCCTGTCGCGGTCGCATTGCAACCCACACACGTTCGGTCCTGCACACGGCTCACGCAAATGAAACGCGCTTCGGCTTGCCTCTTCACTGACACGTGGGATTGCACTTGGAGAAACCGACCATGCGCCAAACTCCCCTCGCCCACCGCACCACCCCAAATTCCCCCCAAATCCCAAATTCAACCGTCCTTCGGCCAACTAGCCAATAATATTCCCCAAACCCCCCTCCCCCCGTCCCCCTCCACTCCATTCGCCTCGCCAAAGCCGCCCTCCCCGCCATGCCGATACGTCGGTGCCGCGGTTCGTCGAGTGGATGCACGGTGATCCTCTCACTCCCACAGTACGCTCTCATAGACTGCCCTCCTCTAGCCGCGCCGCCACCATTGGCGATGTTCTTGTGGAGGCGCACGGCGGTCAGCGCTGCCACCGCTGGCGACGTTCGTGTGGAGACGCATGGCGGTCAGCTTCTCCCACGGTAAACGCATTCTAGACTAAGGCCCCGTGCATGTCGGTGTAGTATTGAATGTTAGTTGATAGACTATGTTAATCTCACTGCTTGCCGAAGTAGTTTACAGTCAATATGCTCTGCTTAAGAAGCTTCCTTGCCCTGTTCTGCACTCAATCTGCTTAGCTGAGATGGAATGCAAAGCACGATTAGTTGCTAAAATATCCTACCATATATTTATTGTGACATAGATTGCCATGGTATAGTAGCCAATCTGTTAGGTGAAATAGCTCTACACCGTTTTATACTTGATCTTTGTTGCTCCGATGGCCTTCGATAGTTCGACGGCTGTGTGCTCGGCCTCATTGACTGCTGAAACAACCTGCCATAATTCAGAACTCAAATCTGTTTGCTGAATTAACCTTACAAATATTTCATTACTTAGATCTTCTCGTCCAAATATCTTGCCATAGCTTTATACATCGACCTAGATATTTTTTTCTGGACTTCATAAAAAAACATATATGTTTTTCCTGTAATATCTAGTAGAAGAACTAATTTGTATGTCTAATAGATGGAAAGGACTTGCATAACTTCTGCTCGAAGATTCTCCGCTGCATATGTCGAGGGGGTTGAAAACTTCATGAAATTTATCAAAGCTGAGTACGGTGGTCCAAAATCAGATGTGCTTTGCCTGTGTAGCAGTTGTATGAATTCAGTTACAAGACCCTAGTCAACTGTGCAAAATCATCTACACTTGTATGGGATGTCGGTCACATATACTAGGTGGGTTCATCATGGTGAAGCTGTGAACGTCAATGTTGCTGACTAAGTGGAAGCAGCAGATCACCATCTTGATCTGCCTGATGCTCAGGTGGAAGAGGAGGAGGTGGTGGTGGCGGAGCCAATGAATTTGACCAACATTGAAACAATGCTACGAAATGCTCGTGCATTTCGTGAACTTTCGCCTGCAGAATAAAAATGGTGGACCCGCATGTTGGAACAATGCAACGTAGCTGTCACCCCAGGAAATAAGCTGTCAGTATTCTCATCTATGGTCACCTTTCTTCACATGAAGACATCTGAGCGTATGACCAACAAATCATTCGATGCGATGTTGGGTGGTTTCCGCAAATCTTTTCCATATGCGTCTGAGCTGCCACACACTTATAGTAAAATAAAAAATTTCCTTCGTGTAGTTGGAATTGGATATGATATGATCCATGTTTGTAATAATAATTGTGTTCTATTTTGAAAGGATTATGCCAACTTAAGTGAATGCCCGAAATGCAAATCATCAAGATGGAAGTATGGCAATTCTGTGAAGAGGATTCCTCATAATGTTCTGAGACATTTCCAATTATACCAAGATTGCGGAGGTTGTTTCATGATGCTAAAACAAGAGAGGATGTACTGTGGCATTCTAGGAACCAGGAGTACAGAGATCATAATGTAACCAGCCATCCATCTCATGGTAGTGAGTGGAAAATCTTCAATCAGAAACACAAAAAGTTTGCTGTTGACACAAGAAACATTAGACTTGGCTTAGCTTCAGATGGATTTAACCCATTTGGCCACCAGAGCACCACATATAGCATGTGACCAGTGCCTGTTATCCCTTACAACATGCCTCCAAATGTCTGCACCAAAGAATCAAACTGAATGATGGCCTTTCTCATCCCAGGTCCAAAAAGTCCTGGAAATGATTTTTATTTATTCATGGAGCCTCTCGTGGAGGAACTTCAAAAGCTATGGAGGGGTGTTCTCGCTCGAGACCTATATAGCAGCCCACCAACTGATTTCTTTCTGGGTACTGTTATAATTTGGTGCACCCATGATTATCTGGCTTTGGGAACTATGTCAGGGCGAACGACACATGGTTACAATGCATGTGTCGGCTGTGACAGGAATCCACTGTCATACCCAATACTTAGCAAGATATATTACATTGGACAACGCCGTTTCCTTGCCAAGGACAAGTTGCATCCTACAAAATACCGAAGACATGTGTTCAATGCAAAGCATGAAAAACCGTGATGCGCCAAAGAGGCTCACCGCCAATGAGTTGCAAGTGGAATTAGAGAAGGTCAGGCATATTACACCAGGAAACCATCCTGGTAATGGTAGCGGGAAAAGGAAGCGTGGTAGGGCAGAAGAGAGATTATTGCTTACCCGCAGGACCACTTTCTAGGACTTGAAGTATTGGAAATATTTAGATTTGCGGCATAATCTTGATGTGATGCACATCGAGAAAAATATATGTGACAGCATTATCGGCACACTTCTTAATATTGAAAGCAAGACGAAAGATACCCTAAAATCTAGGATTATTTGACACACCTCGGTATTAGAAAGCACTTGCAAGTGGAATATGAAGGTAAACCACGGGATATGGAACTAGTTGTGTACGTCTTGGACAAGGTAAAAAGAAAAGAATTCTGCGAGGTCCTGTCACGTGTGAGACTCCCACATGGATTTGCTTCCAACCCTGAAAGGAGAGTCTGTGCAGATGGAAACAAGGTACAAGGGTTGAAAACTCATGACTGCCACGTCCTACTTCAAAGGGTTTTACCTGTTATCCTTAGAGGATTGGGCCGCCCTGACTTATACAGAGCAGTTGCAGAGTTGGGACAATTCTTCAGGGAACTCTGCAGTAGGAATATCAGGATAGATGCTTTGGAGCATCTTAGAGACAAGATACCAACTATCCTATGCGACCTTGAGAAGATATATCCTCCAGCCTTCTTTGATGTGATGGTGCATTTGGCTGTTCATCTACCTGATGAGGCACTACATAGTGGTCCAGTACAGTATGGCTGGATGTACCCTATTGAAAGGCGGCTAGGCACTTTCAAGGGCTATGTTAGGAACAGAGCTAGATCCGAGGGTTCCATTGCAGAGGCCTACATTGCTACATAAGCATTGACATTCTGCTCAAAATACATTGAAACAGCTGATAAGCTTAGCAAAGAGGTGGGTGAAGACAATCTCGGGCTCAATGTTTTCGATTATTCTGTTCAAGTTACAGGGAAGAGTGGACAAGAGGACAAACCTAAAGATTTGGACAAAATGGTTTGGTATGTGTTGAATAACTGTCCTAAGATACTACCTTATATCAAGTAAGTGAAGTACTGCAGCTTATACATCGTAATCTACTAAACTTGCAGCACATTCTTATATATTTAGATGTTTGACATGATCACTATGTTGTGCAGCATCTACAAAGAGGAGTTACTGCCGCAAAATCCAAGATACATTGATAAACTGGTTATGGCAGGATATGCGAAATGGTTCAAGAACCATGTAAGCTTTTGAAGTGCACTGTCAGTTTTTTAATATATTGAGTACATAAGATGATCAGCTTGTCTATTTTCTAACCATAGGTTAAGAAGATGCGGGAGGATGGGCAGGCAATTGATGATGCCCTTTACTCACTAGCAATGGGTCCTGATACTCGGGTAAGACATTATGAATGTTGCGTTGTTGGAGATGTGCGCTACAACACCCTTGCACGAGACAAAGGCAGGAAGATACAAAACAGTGCCATTATGAGCACGGATACGTAAGACAGAGAGACAACTGAAATGTATGCTAACATAACAGACATTGTTCAGTTGCAGTATATATCCAATTTCAAGGATCATCGGTGTGTGTTTCTGTTGTGCTGTTGTTGGTATAACCTGTTTTCCAGGATCGCAAAACCTAGAGCTGATGATTATTTCAAATCCATCAATGTCAAGGCGGCGTACCAGACCAATGAGCCTTTTATTTTGGCAAATCAAGCAACACATATATTTTTCCTGGAAGACACTTTTGCATGCAGCGATGACTGGAGAGTATTGCAAAAGTTCGAGCAGAGGAATTCGTTTAATGAAATTGCACAATAAGATGATGTTTACGCTGCTCCTGATGTACAAGATTCCACAGATGTTCCTAATATCTTTGAGAACAATCACGTCAATGACGCTGATGAAAAGATTGCCTGTCGTGCTGTGGACATACAAGAGTTGATCAAGAAGAAACGGCGTTCGAGGACATTGAGGATGATGAAGAAGATGACACTCTGGGGAATTACGATTCATACTGATACACATGGCGAAGATGTTGACGCTGTTGCGGATGATGATTAGATTGTTTTTGTCGTATTTTCCTGTCAGAAGACGTTTTTTATCTACTATGTGAAATTGTGTTTGCTATGATGACTAAAACCTGATGAACATGTTGTTTAGTATTTTGTTGTGAGAACATCACTTGTTATGTATGTTGATTTGTGTTTGGTGATTGTATGATGACTAAAACATGATGACATTGTTGTTTAGTTGTACTCATATTTGGCTGTGAAACTTGAATTTGATGACATAGTTTGCTGTTGGAGTGCAATTTGCTCGACGTCTTCGAACGGGAACAAAGCTGACCCGACATGGCCTCTGCTAATTTATTTATTTATTACCAAGAGGGCTTTTGCTATTTATTTATTTATGAGCAAAAGGGGATACCCCCGATTTCCGTTAATAGAAATCATTAGATGTTCACAACACTACGCCCAGCCTACTACATAGGTTCCATTCATTACTAATTTCAGCAAAGTGCTCATGTCATAGCCACTGAATACATCACGAGTGCTACATACACTGCAAATAAAGAGACAATCATCCTACAGAGCACATCGATTTTGCCCATTATCTTCACAAGATCTTTCATCTCCATTGCTGTCAAGGCCGTTCAGCAGTTGTTGCTTGGCCATGATCAGAGGAAGTGCATCTTTAACATTCTGCTCTACATCTTCCTCGTCTATCGTTCCTTCAGTTACTTGGTCCAACACCCCAACCTGCTGGTATTGGGATTCCTCTGCTAACCAAATAATCAGCGTAGTTGCATTCCCCCACATCAGCAACTTCCTAGAAATACAAATCACACGAAACTTCCCTTTTCTGCATGAATCAAATTGGAAGATCATCAACCAAACTATTAAAAAAATTAGCAATTGAAAGCAGCAGAACAACACTTAAACATATTATTACCCCATGATTTGGGCATTTGTAGAAGACTCGGCCAGGGTTGAGGATTGTGGTTGAGACTCGACGGGTGACTCTGCATGATTTGTAGCGGGCTGTGATGAGCAACCGGCTGCGGTGTGTGTGCCGGCGGAGGTGTGATGAGACCCATGGGCGATGGTACGGGTGGTGACTTGGCACATATCTGGTTGTTGCCTGCTGAAGAGTAGGTGGACGAGCAGCCAGCGGACATGGTTGCTGCGGCCAGAGCTTCTGATGCTAGGCAGAGTAAGTAGAGAAGAGGAGAAGCGAACATTGGATATGTCAGTTTCTTTACTTGCAGAGTAGCATAGCACCATATATAGTCATAGTCTAGGTTTGGATTCGAACCAGCTACAGGAGCATGTCTCTTTTTTTTCTAAAACTCGGTAACGTTTCTTTACTGGTACACAAGCTTGTTCTGTACGCCTTCTCAAGTCTTTGATTTTCTTTCTTTTTTTGCGAGGAAGGAAGGAGGAAAAAATCGAGAGTTCCTGGGACTCGAACCCAAGACCTCTCGGATGAAAACCAAGGGTGCTAGTTACTTATGTGGCGAACGTTCCCTGGGAGGAGGACGGCAGACAAACACATTTTCCTCGTAGTTTTAGTTGCGACGCAAGATCGAATGGTCACAGTTCCAGGAATGTTATCAGGCGAACGATCCTAGTTTTTCTTTTCTTCATATATATAAAAAGTATGGTACTTGGTGTCGGCTTAGTCAACAAACGATTGTGCCAACCTTGACCGTTCGATTGACATTCAACGTCTGTCGTGTTTCTTCAGTCTCTTCTTCCTCTAGCCGCCAAACCCAAACCAACGCCGGCAGGACCGCCTGCTCCCGGCTCCCACGGCTTGCTATGCTGCCGCCCACGCATCATGGCCACATCGCACCCTAAAACTTTGCGCATCTTCCCCAGCTCCTGTTCGTTCCCATCCGAGGCCTCACCATTGTCCTCCGCCTTGGTTCGCTCGCCACGGTGCCGCCCTCCGGTGTTGTCAACATGGTCAACAACCGAGAGGAATAAGGAGATGACTGTACATGGTGAGGATGACAGTAGGGACCCAGTAGCGCGCGCAGTAATTTTGTTTTGTCAGGACGGAGAAGGGTATCAACTAGGTTATTCTGGAGTTGTGGCCCGTCTAGCCCACGCTTTTATTTCATATCTTTAACACATGACCAGCCCAGTTTGTTTTTTTCCTTTCTGAAAATGGCTAGCCCAGATATTTTGTTTTTTATTTGCAGAATAACCAACGTAGGCCTACTTGCTTTTCTATCCCCTGCTGGGCTGGAAATCTTTCTAGACGAGGAGGGTTGCATTTTGCCCAGAAAAGGGGCTATATGTAATAAGAAATGGGCTAGAAGTAATAATAAATTTGCTGTAAAATGGAAAAAATAGCAAACAGGCAATTAGTTACAAAATACTTTTTTCTTTCTAATTTTGATATTTTAAATTTCATTGTTGTGCGGGTAAAATTTCGTTGGATTTAAATTAAGGTATGTTTAGTTTTTAAATTAATTTGAATCTGGCTAGAAATTTCGGGTTGTATGCTGTTTGGGAGAGATTGGGAGGCTGACTTATGGGTCTACTAGGTTGACGTGTATGAAAGGCTTTTTCAACTTAGTCCACAAACGATTCTAGCAGCAGTGAACGTTGGATGTTAATTCAACGGCCGTGCTGCTTCTTCAATATCTGATCTTCTTGCTCCAGCCGCCCAAACTAGCGCCGATGGGACAGCCTGCTCCCACCTCCCGTGGCCGGCTATGCTGGCACACAGGCCGCACCGCCCCACCCTACTCCATTGCTGGCCAGGCCATTCCTCTACTCACCCACACCTGCTGTTATTTTCCGGCGGCGGCAGCTGGACCAGTAAACCCTCATACTCCCCACCGTGTGGGCAACCACTGCAGAGTCTTCCCCGGCTCCATGTCATTCCCTTCTGTAATGCCCACGATGCGGCTATATCTCCCACGTGTTGAGGCATGACTTAGAGGCATAACCGCATTGTGGTTTTGTCGCAAGAAGGGTCATCTTCACACAATCCCATGTAATGAACAAAAATGGGATAAACAGAGTTGGCTTACACTCGCCACGTCACACAATATTCAAATAAGTCATACATCATCAAAGTACACTCATAGTCCGACTACAGACAACCAAATAAAAAAGAAGATAACCCAACTGCTAGATCCCCGATCGTCCCAACTGGGCTCCACTACTGATCATCAGGAAAAGACACGTAGTAACGGCCAAGTTCCTTGTCGAACTCCCACTTCAGTTCGGTAGCATCACCTGTAATGGTATCATCGGCAGCTGCAACTGTTCTGAAAGTATCCGTGAGTCACAAGGACTCAGCAATCTCACACCCGTGAGATCAAGAATTTATAAGCTTATGGGTAGGACAAGGTAATGAGGTGGAGTTGCAGCAAGCACTAAGCAAATATGGTGGCTAATATACTCAAAAAAGAGTAAGATGAGAAGCTACGCAACGGTCGTGAAGCTAGAAGTGATCAAGAAGTGATCCTGAAACTACTTACGTTCAAACATAACCCAAATTTTGTTCACATCCCGGACTCCGCCAAAACGAGACTATCACGGCTACGCACGCGGTTGATTCATTTTAATTAAGTCAAGTGTCAAGTTCTCTGCAAACTGGATATTAACAAAATCCCATCGGCCACATAACCGCGGGCACGGCTCTCAAAAGTGTATACCCTGTAGGGGTGTCCCAACTTAGCCCATCACAAGCTCTCACGATCAATGAAGGATATTCCTTCTCCCGAAAAGACCCGATCAATCTCGGAATCCCGGTTACAAGACATTTCGACAATGGTAAAACAAGACCAGCAAGACCGCCCGGTGTGCCGACAAATCCCGATAGGAGTCGCACGTATCTTGTTCTCATGGCACATCGGATGGGCAAGACTGCGGGTTGGCTGAGACCCCGGTTGGCCAGGGGGTGCCAGACATCGCCCAGTTCGGACCAACACTCAGAGGAGCACTAGCCCGGGGGGTCAAAATAAAGATGACCCTCAGGTTTGCAACCCCAAGGGAAAGTTATAGGTTGTAAGGAAAATGTAAAACCAAGGTTTGGCCTTGCTGGAGGAGTTTTATTCAAAGCGAACTGTCAAGGGGTTCCCATAACCCCAACCGCGTAAGGAACGCAAAATCAATGAACATAGCACCGGTATGACGGAAACTAGGGCGGCAAGAGTGGAACAAAACACCGAGCTAAAGGTCAAGCCTTCCACCCTTTGCCAATTATATAGATGCATTAATTAAATAAGAGATATTGTGATATCCCAACATATCCATGTTCCAACATGGAACAACCTGCAAGGCACCTGCAACTAGGAACGCTATAAGAGGGGCTGAGCAAAAGTGGTAACTTAGCCAAACAATAGGTTGCTAGGAAGGTGGGTTAGAGGCTCGAGATGGAAATATGGGAGGCATGATAAACAAGAGGTAGGTAGCGACACATAGCGATAGAGCGAACAACTAGCAAGCAAATATAGAAGTGATATCGAGGGTAATGATCATCTTACCTGCAGAGTTCTCATAGTTGTAGAAAGCTTGCTCCTCGTTAGCGTACTCAACAGGTTCCTCATTCACGTACTCGTTGCCCGACTCTACCCAAAGCAAGAACACCAGCAATGGAACAACAATCAATCATGGTGCAATGCACAAGCAACATGATGTAGTTCATGGCATGGAATGCAAGGTATGACGTGCAATGCATATGGGTACACCGGAAGGTAAAATATGATCAAGGCATCAACTTGGCAAACCAAGTATGCCGCTGGAAATATGAGGTAATTTCAGTCAAAATCGGTATAAGGATCACCGGAAATGGATGCACGGTTTGCAAATGACAAGCAAAACAAGAATGATGCAAATCTTCTCTTAACAACATCATAGCACTTAGAATGCAACAAGAAACTATGTGAAGACACTCCAAGATGGTAATAAAGCAAATGGACATAAAGTACACATGAAGCTCTACAAATCATGAACACTGAGCTCCTGCTAGAACTCACTAGAACATGCTCAAAATAGCATGGCGAAAATGCAAAAGATAACTGATTCACGGACTTAGAGAAAATACTTAACATGTCAAAACAACATTAGGAAGCAATGTTTATAGCTAGCAAATAACATGCTACAGGAACATATCATGGCAAACAAAGGCATGGCATGCTAGTACTAAAGGCGTAGGACAAAACTAGGTGCATGGAAAATGATGTGGCACCCATGCAAACATGGCAAGTTATATGAACAGTTTCAGACTTAGAAGAAAAAATATAACATGGCAGGATCAGATTCACGATAGCTACTTGGCAAGCTCATGCCACTCACCACAAGGCATTTCATGGCATCACAAGGTAACCAACATGAAGTAGACATGTTCAAGAATCTAAGCATGGCAAGGGCAAGTTCATAGGGTACATGAATCACTAGCAACACCCCTGGCAAAGTTGAACCTCATGTTAACAATCTGCCAGGAACATTATTTAGCAAAAGTAGATAATGGAAATGACATTCTAGAGTACTCTATAATTATAACTAGAGTCATGAACGGATAGAGAAATACCACATCTTCAAAACACTCTTACTGAACTATCTCAAAATCTGCACGGATCTCATGGTAGCAACAAGTTTACATAGCATGAAAATGTAACTAGAAAAGGACTTTGCAAAGTATTCTAAGTCCCTGAAATCAGCAACATCACATAGCCTACTTTTCTTGCTTGTGCTATTTACCACATAGATCACAAAAATACAAGACTTGCACCTTTGGGAGGATGGCATGATGGAGGTCATAAAACATGTAGACATCATGCTTATAGGATACATACACAAAATGCAATGAAAATGAAAAATCATCAAGTTCTATTTAATTCTAGGAGACAACATCATATAGCACTTTTGCAACGATGATTAGGGCATCAATATGGACATTACCATACATTAAAATGACACTAACATGAAGAGCATCATGAGACAAACATTTTGATATATCATATGCATGATTCGAGGCATCGAGCACGGGGATATAGCATGATGAACAGGGCATCACAACATGAAGATTTCGGGAGTTAGAAAAAACGAGGGGGGTCAACCTTTTCAGTTCACCGGGAAACTCGCTGGAGTCGAGGTAGACGGCGGACGGAACTGCGGGGGGCGGTGGCCATCGCTGTGGTGGTCGCCGGATCCGGAGCTCGGCGGGGTCGGAGAAGACGGCGCGGGGCGGCGCCGGTGGGAGGCGACGTCGGGGACGTCACGGGGTCGCCGGTGGCCAGCGCGGAAGGCGCTCTACGGCGGCGGACGGGTGGGGGGCGGAGGAGGCGACGGGCAGCCGGCGCGGGCGAAGACTCGGGGCGACGGCGACGGGAGGAGCCGCGGTGGCGGAGCCGGTTCGGGCCGCGCGGGCCGCTGCGGGCTCGCGGGACGGCAGCGGGGAGCCACGTGGTGCACGCGGATTTGCTGCTGGCGGCGGAGGGATTTGTCCAGCGGCGCGGAGGGGTGATTTCTAGGGTTTGGACTGCGAAAATTTCGGGGGAGAGGGATATTTATAGGTAGGGGGGCTAGGAGTGTCCAAATGAGGTGCGGTTTTTGCCCACACGATTGTGATCCAACGCCGGAGAGAATAGAGGGGGTTTAGATGGGTTCTTAGGCTGCTTTGGAGGGGTGTTGGGCTGCAACAAGCTAGGGGCTTTTGCGGTTACCCGGTTCAACGTTGGGGCATTAAACGACCTCCAAATGGAACGAAATTTGACAGGCGGCCTACCGTTGATGTACCAAGGCCACTCGACAAATGTGGACCCATTCCGAGAACGTTTTTCTCCCCCCTCACAAAATGAGATTAGAGGGGTGCAATGGGTTCATGTGGGAGTGTCGGATTGCGAAACGGACAACGGGGAAAATGACCGGATGCATGAGACGAACACGAATGCAAATGAGATGCACATGATGTTATGAGATGAAATGCATGACATGAACAAAATGCAAAATGAAAGACAGACCCCAACCATGAAGGAAATATCATATCACATAGCCGAAAATGGCAAGAGTCGGAGTTACAAATATGGAAAGTTACATCTGGGGTGTTACAACACTCCACAACTACAAAAGGATCTCGTCCCGAGATCTAGGACTAAAAGAACTCCCGATATTCGGAACGGAGGTGATCCTCGCGCTCCCATGTGGCTTCACGGTCAGAATGGTGTGACCATTTAACTTTCAGGAATTTGATTGACTTGTTGCGAGTTTTGTGCTCGGTTTCTTCGAGAATGGCAATGGGATACTCATGATAAGACAAATCTTCTTGGTGATCAATCTCTTCGAAGTTGATAGTGCGCTCTGGGGTCTTGAAGCTCTTGAGAAGCTGTGACACGTGAAACACATCGTGCACATTTGCGAAGTTGAATGGAAGCTCAAGTTGATAGGCGAGGTTGCCTCTTTTGCCAATGATCTTGAAAGGACCCAGGTATCTCGGGGAAAGCTTCCCTTTGATACCGAAGCGTCGAGTGCCTTCCATTGGAGAGACGTGGAGGTAGACATGGTCTACGATCTCGAAAGCCAAGTCACGGTGCTGCTATCATAGTAACTCTTCTGGCGCGATTGCGCGGCTTTGAGATTTTCACGGATGACTTTACACATTTCTTCAGTTTCTGTGATCAAGTCGTTGCCAAGAAGTTGGCGTTCAGCAGTCTCGGGCCAATTGAGAGGAGTACGGCACTTTCTTCCATAGAGAATTTCGAATGGGGCCTTGCCCGAACTTGCTTGGAAGCTGTTGTTGTAGGAGAACTCGGCATATGGAAGAAAATCCTCCCACTTCATACTGAAAGAGATGACGCAAGCCCTGAGCATGGCTTTGAGGATTTGATTGACCCGCTCGACTTGCCCACTTATTTGAGGATGGAAGGCTGTGCTGAAGCGAATGTTGGTGCCCATGGCCTTCTGGAAGGAGTCCCAGAACTTACAAGTGAAAGTGCTTCCGTTGTCTGAAGAGATCAATTGCGGAATACCGTGCAATGAGACAATCCTGGAGGTGTATAGCTCTGCCAACTGAGATGTTGTGCTAGATTCTTTGATTGGAAGGAAATGAGCAACTTTTGTAAGCTTGTCAATGACAACGAAAATAGCATCATTCCCACGCTTGGACTTGGGAAATCCAGTGACAAATTCCATTTCGATATGATCAAACTGCCATTCTGGAATAGCAAGAGGTTGGAGGAGACCAGCTGGTCGTTTGTGTTCTGCTTTCACCCTTCGGCCAACATCACATTCATTCACAAATTGAGCAATCTGTCGCTTCATTCGAGTCCACCAATACGACTGCTTGAGGTCATGGTACATCTTTGAACTACCAGGATGGATGGATAGGAAAGAATTGTGTGCTTCGTTCATTATGACCTTCCTTAGATCACCTTTAGGAACCACAATTCGGTCCTCGAAGAATAAAGTGTCTTTGTCATCAATGCGATAGCACTTGTATTTGGATAAGCCCTTGGCAATACCGCGTTTCACCTTCTTCACCATGGTATCAAGGAGTTGTGCCTCATGAATTTGGTCTTCAAAAATTGGAGTGACTTGAAGGTTGGCAAGAAAACCTTGAGGAACAACTTCGAGATTGAGCTTGCGGAAAGCTTCACAAAGATCCAGTTGGAATGGCTTGAAAATTAAGCTGTTGCAATAAGCCTTCCTGCTCAAAGCATCTACAATGACATTGACCTTGCTTGGAGTATATTCAATACTCGGATTGTACTCTTGAATCATTTTGACCGAACGAGTTTTCCTGAGGTTGAGGTTGGGTTGAGTGAAGATATACTTGAGGCTCTTGTGATTGGTGAAAATGTCCACTTGCCTTCCCAACAAGAGATGTCTCCATGTTATTAATGCATGGACAACTGCCGCCAACTCAAGATCATGAGTGGGGTAGTTCCTTTCGTTGGCTTTCAATTGATGAGAGGTATAAGCCACAACTTTCTTCTCTTGCATTAACACAGCGCCGAGACCTTGCAAAGAGGCATCACAGAAAACTTTGAATGGCTTGGATTCGTCAGGAGGAGTCAACAGAGGAGCTGAGACTAGCTTCTCTTTGAGGGTGTTGAAGGCAACGTCACACTCAAGTGTCCAGACATACTTGACATGCTTCTGGAGGAGGTTGGAAAGAGGCTTTGCAATCTTTGAGAAATTCTCAACGAATCTTCGGCAATAGCTTGCAAGTCCAAGAAAACAGTGGAGCTGCTTGACAATCTAAGAAGGTTCCCAGTTCACAATTGTAGAAACCTTTTCTGGATTAATAGCAATGCCCTTGGCGAAGATAATGTGACCGAGGTAAAGAACTTCATCAAGCCAAAACTCACATTTGGAAAACTTCGCATAGAATTGATACTCTCTGAGCTTGTCAAGCACCAATCGCACATGCTTGGCATGATCCTTCTTATTCTTGGAGAAGACCAAGATATCAGTGAGATACACCAGGACGAATTCATTTGTGTAGGGGTTGAAGATGAAGTTCATCATGTGAGAGAATGTTGGAGGAGCATTGACAAGGCTGTAAGACATGACAGTATATTCATAAGAACCAAAACTTGTTCTGAATGTTGTCTTGGGAATATCTTGTTAACGAATGTGAATCAAATGATAACCCATACGGAGGTTAAGCTTCGAGAACACTTTAGCACCTTTAAGTTCCTCGAATAGCTAATTGATGTTGCGAAGTGTATACTTGTTCTTGATAGTCTTCTTGTTCAATGGATGGTAGTCGACACAAAGTCGGTCTGTGCCATCCTTCTTCTGGACAAAAAGAACACCACAACCCCACGGAGATGAAATCGGTCTGATCAAACCCAGATGCTCTTGTTCATCGAGCTGTTCCTTCAATTCCTTCAGCTCCTTTAGCCCAAGCTTGTATGGACACTTACAAACGGGTTCAGTACCAGGCTCCAGATCGATAACGAATTAACTGGCCGGTGAGGAGGCATTCCCGGAAGCTCTTCTGGAAAGACGCATTGGTACTCATAAACGACTAGAATCTGAGAAATTGCATCTAGCTCGCCCTTATCATTGAGAGAAAACAGTCAAATGGTTTCATCCCGAGCGGCATAGACGATCACATTATCAGAAGAGTGTGTCAATTTAATCTCCCTGGCAGTACAATCAAGTTGAGACTTGTGCTTAGAAAGCCAATCCATCATGAGAATTAGATCAATATCAGAGTTGCCAAGAACCATTGGAGAAGACAGAAATTTATAGTTGCCCATCTTGATGGAAACATCTGGAGCCATCATTTTTGTATTCATGAACAAACCTGGAGAGGAAATCACTATTGGCTTAGGTAGATCGACAATATGCAAATTGTGCATGGATGCAAAAGGTCTTGATATGAATGAAATAGATGCACCAGTATCAAATAGAACTTTTGTAGGAATATCATTAACTGGAAGATTACCCATGATCACTTCTGAAGAATCCTGTGCTTGAGCTGCATTCATCATGTTCACCCTTGCAGACTTGGGATTATGCTTGACCACTGCACTGCTTGAAGACCTCACAGGAAGAGGAGGCAGAAGGCACCTTTGGTTGAATCACTTGTTTGCATAGTGACCTTTTTGCTGACACTTGTTGCAAGTCACCTCTGAGAGCGGACGATGATAAGGAGCACTTGACCTTGGAGCTTGAGTCTGAGACTTGTTCTGATAGCCTAGGTTGGGTGGGTGAGAAGATCCATGCCTACCTTTGTTCTTCTGCTGGTAGGGCTGACGAAACGGACGAGGAGGAAGCCAGAACTTCTGTTGCTTAGCTGCCACTTGTGAGGAAGAAGAAGACTGAACTGCATCCCTGATTCTCTTCTTAGAAGCCTCACACTTGAGCTGAGCACGTTCTTGCTTGAGGGCCATGTTATAGAATTGATCGAACATAGTAGGCTCAACAAGAACGAGAGCTAACTACAGATCTTCTTTGAGGCCACCTCTGAAGTGATAGATCATGCTCTTTTCATCAGGAACATCCTGCCTTGCGAAGCAAGCAAGTTTCTGAAACTGGATGTTGTATTGGTACACGGACATGCTTCCTTGCTTGATATTGCGGAACTCGTCACACTTACTCTCAGCAACACTTGTTGGAATGTGATGAGCTTTGAAGTCTCGGCAGAATTCATCCCAGGTAATCGCATGACCTCCTCTTGAATCTTTGTATTGTTGATACCAATCAGTAGCTTAGTCCTTGAGTTGTAACGAAGCAAACTTGACAAAGTCCTTAGGCTTGACATTGCTACATTCAAAATGCTTGAAGATGTCCACGAGCCATTCAACGGTGTATGTGGCCTCGACACAGTTGCTGAAAGACTTTGGCTGATTTGCAAGGAACTGGTTGAGGGTAGCGAACTGAGGCTGATTGTTGAACTGCCCTTGACCTTGATTTCCTTGATTGCCTTAGCCTTGGTTGCGCTCTTGCAATAGTTGCAAAAGCATCTGGGTGGTGGCGTTGGTGGATGCCATGACAGCTTCCATGCCTCCAGAGGCGGAGGTGGTGGCGGAGGGTTCGCTTGACTCCCATCATTGCGTTCCAGATTTAGATGCGTTGGAGGAGCCATCCTGAAGAGGGACATCCGTTCGAATCTTGATAGACAGATAGACAAGCTGAATCAACGGATAGAAATTGCAACATATAGTCTTCACAATAAACATTCTAATAACGATGAACAAATGCATTCGAAAGTTAACATCACATGTCCATTGAGGTGAGAAGCCACTTAGATAAAGTTAGATGAATGAAACAACAAGGTACGACTGGAACAAATAAGTGGTAAGGATTACCCAATCACAAACCAAATATCTGCGGGAAGAAATACTAGAGCTACTTGAATTCCCACTTACAAACTCCCGAAACTTTCTGGTTATGCAATCTGGTGTTGGGGATACAGGGAGGCACAATATATATGACACAACTAACAAGCCCTACGCTCCAACTGTATCCATTCGTCAACACATAACCAAGAAATCTTCGGAAATCGTGTACCTCAACCTTTGAAAAGCATCCGTTATACGAGTTATGGCAATACTCCTGAACTCCCGCCCCAGTATTGGGTGGTGTTGAGGTTATCTCACCAATAACTGCACAAAAGAGATTTTTGATGTCAGTGAACTCAGGTATTCCAGAACTGCAACGATAAAATTGTGACGACAACACCTCGGTGCTCAACTCCCCGGGACACTTCCACAACCCCTATATGTCAGGAGGCACCAAGAACAATGTTCTCGTCACAAGAATATCAGAACGATCAAAAGATACCCGCATGATCCTAAAAAAATTGTGAAATATGAGGAGAGGAAAGACAAAATATCTACGTCAGGAGGCCTCACCAGAGCGACGAAGGGACTGAGGAGTAAAAACAATCCTACTCTCTAATATACATAATCCTAAGACTCAAAACATTTTTGTTCTAGACTCAACAACGTCAGCGATTCGACCAAGCAGGGGGGCTCCTAAGTCGGGGATGGCTCTGATACCAACTTGTAACGCCCAAAATGCGGCTATATCTCCCACGTGTCGAGGCACGACTTAGAGGCATAACCG